>NC_081362.1:28100265-28411931 GCF_030684315.1 Stegostoma tigrinum | reverse complement strand
ATCTCTTGTTCAAATACACTCAGTGCCTGATCAAGGAGCCAGGCATCAGGAAACAAGAACCCTACTTACGGCCACAGCCCTGCCCTTTAATTCAAGCTCCTCTCCCTAGCCAATGACTTCTCCCAGCCAAACACCATACCCCTTCACTCTCCTCACTACTACACCAAGTGAGTGCATTGGCAGCAGTTACCGCTGCTCTCCTGGTGCCAAAATGCACTGGCTAAGCCCACTACTCTCCTTCTAAGTGCCTGATTGGAGTGTTCTGTCAGTGACAGCCAGATTACATACAGATGTCCTTAGAAGAGGGCTTTTGCTCATAACCTATGACTTACAGGCATTGAGCATTATAACTGAGTTACAGCTAACACCTTACATCACCCATATAAGAGATTTAGTGAGTAATGTTCAATTTCCCTGAGATAGTTGTGACATATAGAGCATATCAGCCAACTCCAGAACCCAGTTGACTTTCACGCTGTTTTTGCTTTCATTTTGCTTCTATACGAACACGTTCATTGCTAAGTAACATCTTGGAAAATGAGCCTTTTTCAAAAACTCATTGAGTTTGTATCGCTGGTCTCTGTTGAATTGGTAGTTAGCCTCAGCTGGATGTTACTCAGGATTACTGAAGCTAACTTCAGGACCTTGGGCTCAAGGATGAAATAGTGGTTAGAATTTTCTTTGTTGTTGAATGGTCACTTTCCAACTATGTTAAAAAGAATGTTACAGAAAGCTAGGTGAGAGCAGCATCAGGTTGAGTTATATTGTCTACTCTCTTTATGGAAGAAGCAGCACTCAACTTAGAGGCATGTAAGAAAAATGATCATTCAGTACCTTAAGTGCAGTTGACTCTGGCGAAGCCCAGCAGACAGAAATTTGGAGCAAATCATTTTAAAGATGATTAGACAGGAGAATCAAGAGATGATATAGTATATTTTTCATAATTATTTAAAGAATCTACACCACTACTTGAGATTGGGAGGGAGATGGAAAGAGTAACGGAACTCTATAAAACTCAGCCAATTTTCTTGCAACTCTTTGACCCCCAATCTCCTTACTGATCTGGGATGGATCAGCAATTATACAAATACAAGTTCTCTTTTTTTTCCATATGTGATGATTCAGCTGAAGCTTTTCTACTTTCTCTTATTTCTCTTGATGGCTATGGTATGTTATCCCAGTTGTCATTACCTTGCGGTCTACTGTTGATGATGACAAAGGTGTGATGTCTGTATTGTAGCGAATCAGAATTGTATGAATTAGACAAGTTCTCTAATAAAAACTTTTTTGTTGTAGGAAGTATTAGGCTTTGAAAGCATTTCTTCTGAGTTGAGCTCTAAGCACCATCCCATATGATGACATTATGCGGATTTGGGTAAGAGAACAACTCTGGAGCTCAAAAAAGATGGCCATATCAAGTCCAAAAATGTGCAGGCTAAGTGGACTGGCCATGCTAAATGCCCATAGTATCCAGGGATGTGCAGGCTAGGTGGATTAACCATGGGAAATGCAGGGTTACAGGGATAGGGTGGGTGCTGAGTCTGGATGGGATGCCCTTCAGAGGGTCCAGGTGCACCCTGAAGGGCAAAATAGCTTGCTTTGAAACTGTATGGAGTCAACTATTCTATTCTATGATTCTGCCAAATAACTCTCCCTCATAACTTTAGCAATAATATCTATCATAGAAATTTAATGTTTACCTGATGGCTATTGTTCAAAACAATAGACCCTTCTTGAAATCCACCATGTGTTTTTTCTCTTCCACATCAGAATAGCAGGCCTTTTAGATCCAAATCTAAAAAGAAGATGGTGACAGAAAATCTACCTAATTGTCTTCCACCAAGGTGGCAGATGTGATGACCCATGGTAGGAAATAGTACAGATTTATCTGCCCATGCAATATGATGAGCAGTACCTTGGACTCCAATGAGCTTTAAAGTAATCTCCAGGTACAGATTTAAGAAGGCTAGTTATCCAGAGAGTACATGGCTGGGAAAGCTGTATATTCAAAAAACCTACAGAAGAATAACTCATGGCAAGATTTAACAAGCCCAAAATCCAAAATCAATGGAAAATTGCATCTCAGATTTGGTAAGAGACAGTGTGAGGGAGATGCTATGTGGAAACTGTCATACATGTTACACTTGGCAATTACAGATGGCACAGGTGCTGATTAACAGTGGAAGCAGACCTGAGTTGAGGTTCAGCTGGGGAGCAAACAACACTAGTGGCTGCATGAGTAAAGTTGAAATCCCTGGAGGACAAGATGAAAAATATGTAAAAATATAGGCTGACAAAACTTTAAGAAAGTGGAATACTTACAGCTCAGAATGAGCACTGCCACCACAACTCGTGACGACCATAAGGCATGGCTTCGGAAAGGGAAAGTAAGAGTCACAGAAGTAAATTAAAAATAAGGTTGCAGCATCAAGTACATCACAAAATCCCAATTAAAATAATTATGGGACAATTTAGAAGCCTAGGCAGACAAAAGCTAATGATAAAGAATATAAGGAGATTACTGAGGCCACAGAGGAAAGTTAGAGATCCATTATTCAAATCATGGCGAAAGCAGTACAAACTTAAAGACTATAGACAGTGGGACTCAACCAGTTTTTAAAAAGTGGGCTAACCACAGTGATCATTCATAGCACTACAGACAGCACAAATCAACTAGTGAAATTCATTAATGAGAATGGCATGCATCCTTTAGACCTGCGAAAAGCAGAATTTATCCAGTAAAGCCATCAGAGATCAGGATTACTATTTTTTTTACACCCAATAAACTAGGAATCATCCAGTATAATTTTAAGAGTTGGGACAAATATAATACAGATTGTACACCTTAGAAAAAAATAATTCTTGAGTCACTGAATTGTTTCCAAATTAAATACTAATTAGAAGCTGAACAAACAAATGCATTTTTGTATTCAAGGGGGACAAAACAGATGATTGTATCAGAAATAATGGGAACTTCAGATGCTGGAGAAATGTCCCGCAGGCCCAACCAGTCCCCCTCCACTGACATCCTCATCCGCCCAGCCAAACGCGTCCTCACCCTCAACAACTTCTCTTTCGATTCCTCCCACTTCCTACAGACAAAGGGGGTGGCCATGGGTACCCACATGGGCTCAAGCTATACATGCCTCTTTGTAGGTTACATGGAACAATCCCTCTTCCATACCTACACTGGCCCTAAACCCCACCTCTTCCTCCATTACGTTGATGACTGTATCGGCGCGACCTCGTGCTCCCACGAGGAGCTCAAACAGTTCATCCACTTCACCAACACCTTCCACCTCAACCTCAAGTTCACCTGGACCATCTCCAACACATCCCTCACCTTCCTGGACCTCTCTGTCTCCATCTCAGGCAACCACCTAGAAACCGACATCCATTCCAAGGCCACCGACTCCCACAGCTACCTAGAATACATTTCCTCCCAGCCAACTTCCTGCAAAAATTCGATCCCCTATTCCAAATTCCTTCGCCTCTGCCGCATCTGCTCCCAGGATGAGGCATTCCACTCCCGTACATCTCAGATGTCCTCATTTTTCCAAGGACCACAACTTCCCCACTGCAGCGGTCAAGAACGCCCTCAACCGTGTCTCCAGCATTTCCCGCAACTCATCCCTCACATCCTGTCCCCGCAATAACTGGCAAAAGAGAATCCCCCATGTCATCACATACCACCCCACCAACCTCCGGATCCAACACCTCATCCTCCGACACTTCTGCCATCTGCAATCCGACCCCACCATCAAAGACATTTTTCCATCCCTACCCTTGTCTGCTTTCCAGAGGCACCACTCTGTCCGTGACTCCCTTGACCACTGCACACTCCCCTCCAACCGCACCACACCAAGCATTTTCCCCTGCAACTCGTAGCAAGTGCTACATTTGCCCCCATACCTCCTACCTCACCTCCATCCCAGGCCCCAAGATGATTTTCCACATCAAGCAGATGTTCACCTGCACATCTGCCAATGTGGTATACTGCATCCGTTGTACCCGGTGTGGCTTCCTCTACATTGGGGAAACCAAGTGGAGGCTTGGGGACTGCTTTGCAGAACACCTATGCTCGGTTCGCAATAAACAACTACACCTCCCAGTCGCAAACCACTTCAACTCCCCCTCGCATTCCACAGATGACATGTCCATCCTGGGCCTCCTGCAGTGCCACAACGATGCCACCCAAAGGTTGCAGAAGCAGCAACTCATATTCTGCTTGGGAACCTTGCAGCCCAATGGGATCAATGTGGATTTCACAAGCTTCAAAATCTCCTCTCCCCCTACTGCATCCCAAAACCAGCCCAGCTAATCCCCACCTCCCTAACGTGTTCTTCCTCTCACCTATCCCCCTCCTCCCACCTCAAGCCACACCCCCATTTCCTACCTACTAACCTCATCCCGTTCCCTTGACCTGTCCGTACTCCCCGGACTAACTATCCCCTCCCTACCTCCCCACCTACACTCAAGTCTACTGGGTCCATCCCCGCCTCTTTAACTTGTCTGTCTCGTCTCCACCTATCTTCTCCTCCATCCATCTACGATCCGCCTCCCCCTCTCTCCCTATTTATTTCAAAGCCCTCTCCCCCTCCCCCTTTTCTGATGAAGAGTCTAGGCCTGAAATGTCAGCTTTTGTGCTCCTAAGATGCTGCTTAGCATACTGTGTCTGTCCAGCTCCACACTTTGTTATCTCAAAACAGATGATGTTGTAGCTCAACTACGCAAGCAAGAATCAGTCGGTACTTTTGATGAAGTTTTTCAAGCTTTGACAATTACTTTAACCATAGGATTAATAACATTTTTTAAGATCAGGATGTAACAGAAGAGCTCAACTTTCAGTGGAATTCAAAGGTAATTTTGTGAATAACCCTTACTGATTATTGGAAAATGTGATTATGGTGCCTTGAACTCAGAATTCATAAAAAAACAAAATTAGAGATAAATTATTGTTGGAAATACTGATGTTATTGTCACATTTATTACAGAATACCTGACTTTTGGAGAGAACCACTTAGAGAGTGGCTGAAATAGAAATCCAGAAGCATCATTATTGAATTGATCCTGTAGAAAGAATTTGGGCAGCATGGTGGTACCCCACTTTGTTCTCATCACCAGCATGCTGCTTTTATTCACACTGGTAGTCTTGATTTTTCTTGCTGCTGCCCAGCTGTGTTTTTCCTACTTCTGCACAAATAATAAAGAATAAAAATTTACTCACTCAATCTGAAGATAAGCAAAGTAGAAAAACCATTACATCTCTTGTGAAGCCAAACACATGGAGTAAGATTGAGTAGCGTATCATATCAACTTATAAATATTAATAGTGTGTAAAATCTTGAGGAATGATATTGTATAAGATGTTAGACACCCAAAGGGTTAATGCAGAGGAGTGCAATAATCACTACATAGTATGATATCATGTGGACTTAGGTAGGAGAACAGCTCTGGAATTCAAAGGAGATAGATCTACCTTTATGGATCTCTGTCATAGACATGTAACAATGTCTATCATACCAATGTAACTTGTATCTGATTGCTGTCAGAGAATACACTATACCTTAGAATCATAGAATCTGGACAGCGCAGAAAGAGGCCATTCAGCCCTGTGAGTCTACACCGACCTGCTGTAGAGCATCCGATCCAAACCCACACAAACTCAACCTCCCACCCTATCCCATAATCCCACATTTACCTGGCTGATTCACCTAGCATGCACAACACTGGACACCATGGACAATTGAGCGTGGCTAATCCATCTAATCTGCACATGTCTGAACTGTGGCTGGCAACTGGAACACCCTGTGGTAACTCAAGGATATAAGGGAGAATGTGGAAACTCCATGCAAACATCAACCCAAGGCTGGAATCAACCCCAGGTCTCTGGTGATGTGAGGCAGCAGTGTTAACCACTGAGCCACTGTGCCACCCATCTTGTTTAAGACAACAGCTTCTTCTCAATAGACTACCAAGTAGTTTTCCTCTACCACTTTGTGAACTAAAGTTCCTGTTTCATCCAAACTAGAGAATGATGGCTGCAAATCTCCATGACATTTTTCACAAAGGCGACAATGGTGCAGATCTATCAAAAAACACTTGTTATCAATGTGAGAGTATCAGCATTCTATCCTTTAAAATATATACCTCAAAATTCTAGATAACATGGTGTGGAGCTGGATGAACACAGCAGGACAAGCAGCATCTTAGGAGCAGGAAAGCTGACATTTCGGGCCTAGAGAAGGGTCTAGAGCCGAAACCTCAGCTTTTCTGCTTCTAAGATGCCGCTTGGCCTGCTGTTTTCATCCAGCTCCATACCTTGTTAGCTCGGATTCTCCAAAGTCTGCAGTTCCTATTATCTCTACCTCAAAATTCTGTTTTCTTTCTTCACTAATGGGATACAAGTTATTTCTAATTGTAGCAAATCAGATCTTTCTTCAATTGTAAATAACAAGGTGTAGAGCTGGATGAACACAACAGGCCAAGCAGGATGGAGGGAGCAGGAAAGCTAACGTTTTGCGCCTGGACCCTTCTTTCTTCAATTGTAGTTCTGTTTTTTATTAATCTGTTTTTATAACCTATTAACCAAAGGAATCTGCCTTTGTTGTCTCTGCTGTTTAATGTGCAGTTTGTGGTGTATATGATTCGCCTGTTAATTCATGTTTACCTCATCTTAATCCTAGGCATTACAGCATAGGATAAATAAAGTTAACAGTTTGCTTTCCTGGCTTTTGCAATTTTTTTTGTGTTCCTTTAAAAACAATGAAATCGTGTGTATTTATTCTCTAAGTGAGTAATTAGGATTTCAGTATGTCTCTAATTAATAACAAAAAAGTTACTGGCCTTTAATTAGACCACAATGAAATTTAGGGATCTAGACTGGGATCTAGTCTCAGATCATAATACCATCCCACTCTGCTGATTCATTTTATTCTCCTCCCAAACTGTTCTAATGAAGCTCAAAGAAGTTTGTTTAATAGCATAATCATTCTGTTATAGACCTTATGTGGCCTTAAAATTGAGTTTAACACCTTTAAATCACAAATACCGCTGCTATTTTTGCAGACAATACATAGTGGTAAAACAGAGTTAATGTTCTGGGTCTGCTGACCCTTCTTCAGAAGGTTTCTGAGCATTCTTTTTTAAATATAATGTTGAACATGTTGCTGAGCCTGGGAAATGTATAATTCATATAATTCATTACAAGTTGCATTAATATACTTACAGCTTGTACCCTCAGGTAAATTAAGTACAAAATGAGTCATCTTTCTTCATCACAGATTTGAAGTTCAATGATAGCAAAAATGTATCATGAGCAGCAAACATACCTTTGTCTTTGAAAGCCTGAAGCCATTATGAGGAACACATAATCTACACTAGAAATGATGGGTCTAAGGATTCATCCATCCTGTCGCACTTGATTTGTAATGTTTTGTGCTCCAGACAGACAATCCCTACCCACCAATAAATTCCTAGGAGAGGCAAAAAAATCCAGGTGACAACATCTGTGGTATGTTCAAGGGGCCAAATGGCTAATGACCTATTCTCCCATGTTCCGTACATCATTCATGCCATCCTGTGCCTGTTACACACCAATGAGGTGCTTTATATCTCCATGCCAATTTAAAGCCAGACCATGCCCCCCTCACAACTGTTATACTTGTCATATTGACTTATACCATATTTGACTTGTATCCACCGTGGTAGGCCTCAGAATCCCTTCTGAGATAAATTAGAATAAAGTCGTAGGCATCTCTTGATATGTTGAAAAAAGTAGCTTTTTTAACAATGTTAAAAAAACTCACATTGATTAAATAAAGAATTTGCTACATTAAAATTCTTATAACAAATTAATCCCCTATGTTAAAAATCGTATTCATAACTTCACAAAGATTTTTTAACCATTTGGAGCTATCAATCAAACTGTGAACCTAAAGGGACCCTGTTGCAATAATGATAAGGTTTAAATCAGTGAGATAGAACAAACCCTACAAAATTTTTCAGTAAAGTGAAACAGTATGTTATTAATTTTTTGTAAACGTGGGCATTTTCTCTAAAAATTTAAAGGCCAGGAAGTTTTAACTGCCTTGTCAGATTAACAGTTCCCTTGGCAGCATGACATTGTCATTGAATTTTTAGATTTAATTAGCTGATGAGCTTTTGATACACACTTAGAACATAGAACATAGAACAGTACAGCACAGAACAGGCCCTTCAGCCCACAATGTTGTGCCGACCATTGATCCTCATGTATGCACCCTCAAATTTCTGTGACCATATACATGTCCAGCAGTCTCTTAAATGACCCCAATGACCTTGCTTCCACAACTGCTGCTGGCAACGCATTCCATGCTCTCACAACTCTCTGCGTAAAGAACCTGCCTCTGACATCCCCTCGATACTTTCCACCAACCAGCTTAAAACTGTGACCCCTCGTGCTAGCCATTTCTGCCCTGGGAAATAGTCTCTGGCTATCAACTCTATCTATGCCTCTCATTATCTTGTATACCTCAATTAGGTCCCCTCTCCTCCTCCTTTTCTCCAATGAAAAGAGACCGAGCTCAGTCAACCTCTCTTCATAAGATAAGCCCTCCAGTCCAGGCAGCATCCTGGTAAACCTCCTCTGAACCCTCTCCAAAGCATCCACATCTTTCTTATAATAGGGCGCCCAGAACTGGACGCAGTATTCCAAGTGCGGTCTAACCAAAGTTTTATAGAGCTGCAACAAGATCTCACGACTCTTAAACTCAAATCCCCCTGTTAATGAAAGCCAAAACACCATATGCTTTCTTAACAACCCTGTCCACTTGGGTGGCCATTTTAAGGAATCTATGTATCTGCACACCAAGATCCCTCTGTTCCTCCACGCTGCCAAGAATCCTATCCTTAATCCTGTACTCAGCTTTCAAATTCGACCTTCCAAAATGCATCACCTCGCATTTATCCAGGTTGAACTCCATCTGCCACCTCTCGGCCCATCTCTGCATCCTGTCAATGTCCCGCTGCAGCCTACAACAGCCCTCTACACTGTCAATGACACCTCCGACTTTTGTGTCGTCTGCAAACTTGCTGACCCATCCTTCAATTCCCTCGTCCAAGTCATTAATAAAAATTACAAACAGTAGAGGCCCAAGGACAGAGCCCTGTGGAACTCCACTCACCACTGACTTCCAGGCAGAATATTTTCCTTCTACTACCACTCGCTGTCTTCTGTTGGCCAGCCAATTCTGTATCCAAGCAGCTAAGTTCCCCTGTATCCCATTCCTCCTGACCTTCTGAATGAGCCTACCATGGGGAAACTTATGTCTACTTCTAACAATCCCAAAAGGTGCCTTCCCTCTCCCAAAAGGCATCTTACTTCTTCAAAGGTGTTGCCCTGATGAAATCCAAACTGATCGTCAGTGAGCCGGCTACTTTTAAGTAAGTGCCACTTAATTGCATGTTGACATCTTCTTCCATCACTTTACTGTTTTTTGAAAGTAGATGGATGAAGGCATAATTGGCAAGTTGGATTTGTTCTGCTTTTTGTGGACAAGGCATATCTGACACAGCTTGAATAGGGATGTGGCCAGTTTTGGATTAAGTTGCTGGAATCTTTTAGAGCCCAAAGTCTTGACCTTATTCAAAGCCTTCATGTCCAGTGAATCAAAATGGCAGACGAATGGAATGCTGGGAACCTCAGATATAGAGTCACCCATTCAACATTTCTGGATAAAGATAGCTGCAAAAGCTTCAGCCTTGTCTTTTGCACTCACATGTTGCCCACATACCCTTGTTATTGAGAATGGAATCACTTGTGAATCCTCCTCATCCTGAAAATTGTTTCATTGTCGACTACCATATTTGACCGGATGTGTCAATAGTGCAGAGCTTAGATCTGATCCAATAGTTGTGGGAATATTTAGCTTCCTCTGTTTAACATGTAGGAGTCTTGGGTTCAGGGTAGAACTTCTGGAAACACAGTCTGTCACAATTTTGGTTAAGAGTGAAACACTCTTTGCTTTTGCAACAGCTTAGGTTTGTGCTGATCACCCAACCAGCTAAAATGGTCTTTAATTCTGTTGAGGTTCGTTGGCTTGCCAAGCTGGTTTGTTGTTCTGCCACGCTTCGTTACCGTGCTTGGTAGCATCCTCAGTGTAGCCTCTGATGAAGCGTTGGTGTGTTTTCCCACCTGGTTTTTAAACTCTGGGGTCCATTATGATGAATTGCTTCACTTCTGGGTTTCCTCTGTAGTGGAATGTGTACCACAGACCCCAGAGTTTAAAAGCCAGGTAGGAAAACACACCAATGCTTCATCAGAGGCTGCACTGATGATGTTACCAAGCACGGTAATGAAACGTCTGCGGAACAACAAACCAGCTCGGCGAGCCAACCAACCTCAACACCCACAACCCGAGCTACAAATCTACTCCAAATCCTTAGTGATCTTTAATTCATCCACTATACCTCATTAATGGTTCTTCGATGCCACATTCGGTGCTAAGAACAGTCAGTTGCACTTCACCTTTTGACATCGGCATTTTTATCCCTGTTTGGGTCAAAGGTATAATGAGGTCCATGAGCGCAGCTCCAACAAAACTCAAGAAAGTTAATCTCATTCATGATAGCTTCAGGATGATACTCATCATCCACTATTAATGAATATATCCTAATAATTGTTGGTAAACTGTGATTTAACAATGTCTTTAGTCTAAGGGATTACAAATTGTGGTACTGATATATCCAAAAGCTGAATAGAGTAACAATGTTCCCTGCTGGATTACTGAGCACATTACGCTACTTAGATATTACAAAGAAAAGAGAATACTCTGGATCACAGAAAATGAGGGTTACTTACCAGACTGATCATTGATACTGCGTATAAAGAAATATCTGAGGAAGAACAAATATTTAGAAATAGCTTAATGAGTTTTTACAGAAGGTTTAATATTATATGTGTGTGAAGTCAAAATTCAATTCCTTTTTGTACAAATTCACCTGTTTGTAGATTTTTTTAAAAATTTAGATTAAAATCATGAAGAAAAAATTTGATTCATTTGATGATTTTGTGATTCCTGTTTGGAGAAAAAAATATGATGGGTATAATTATTTGTGAATTAGCTGGTTTCTTGTTCCTCACCTCACTTTATGATTTACTTACATTTTAATTGATTGGATATTTGATAGTGGTCATTAGATCCTGTCATAATAATTTTGAGGACAGTTGGGATTTCCAACACTTCTGAGGTATGGCACCTTTGTATGACATGACAGATATTTCTGAAATGCTTCTTCTAAAGAGTGAATATTGTTTCTTTTAGGAAGAGTCCATTTATTTTCTTTTTCCTTTTGTTCCAGGCTACTCAGATTAAATTGACATCACATTGAAGACTCTATAAAGTATAATTTCTTGCTGTCACTATTCATGGGCTGTTTTTTTTCTGATACTCCAAGGATTCATCTGACCTCATCTGAAATTGATCAATGGTCCCTAGTCCTCTCAAATTGAGGCTGAATTTAGACAACTCTATTTTTGTCACCATAGGTTCTGATAGATATTCCCCTCACTTACATTTTATTCTTGTAATATTAGACTGAAATGTAACTTAGATTTCCATTTAATGTGACTTTCCTGAGAATTTGCTGGCCAAGTTGTTCTTATCTGAATTTGTTGCCTGACAGAATGATGGAAGCTAATTTATTAGTTCCTTCAAAAGTGAATATACACTTAAAAATAAAGCATTTCCAGTGATGGGAGGTGGAATGATGGGCTTATTAGTTGTGAATAGTTGTATAATTGAGTTAGCTGAAATTTATAAACAGTAAAAGGAGACATTATAAAGACTTTTATGTACAAGCTTTGTGCTAAGAAAATAATTATGTTTCATTTTGTGTTTGCAGATGGTGTTGCAATAGAGAATACAAGGGAGATGAAAAATAATCCTGCACCGGCACAGTCTCTGAATGGAGCAAACAGCCAACAATCTTCAACCATTGGAAGGATAGTCAACTGGGCTGCCAAGTACAGGACCAAAAGGTCAACGTTCTTCCCGAATGGAGTTAAAGTTTGCACCACAGAATCAATGAGGCAGATCATGGCCAGTCACCTTGCATATTACAAGTTAAAGGGTAAGAAATGTATTTTCATGTTTAGCCACTGAGTTGGTTTGAAGTTAGATTACACATGTGCAAATACATAAATATTGAAAAAAGTTTTCTAGCACTTACTCCACTTCACAAGTCAGTATCCTCAATAACTAGTGTTAATTAAAGAAACAGATTCCTTTGCTGTCTCTGTTTGCTCTTAACACAAATCTTTGTCAGGTGGCACTTTTCCATAAAGAAAGTCATCAAGTCATAGAAACCGACCCTTCGGTCCAACTCGTCCATTGTCCATACACTTCCAAACCCTTCCTATTCATGTATCCATCCAGGTGCCTTTTAAATGTTGTAATTGTACCAGCCTCCACCACGTCCTCTGGTAGCTCATTCCATGCACGCACTAGACTTTGTGTGAAAAAGTTGCCCCTTAGGTCCCTTTTATACATTTCCCCTTTCACTTTAAACCTATGCCCTCTAATTTCCCCTGCCCTGGGAAAAAGACGTTGGCTATTCATCCTCTCTGTGCCCCTCATGATTTTATAACCCTCTGTAAGGCCTCCCCTCAGCCTCCAATGCTCCAGGGAGAATAGCCCCAGCTTATTTAGCCTCTCCCTATATCTCAAAACTTCCAACCCTGGCAACATCTTTGCAAATCTTTTCTGCAACCTTTCGAGTTTAACAACATCTTTCCTATAGCAGGGAGCCCAGAATTAAACACAATATTCCAAAAGTGGCCAAACTAATATCATGTACAGCCGCAATATGGCATCCCAACTCCTATACTCAATGCACAGGCCAATAAAGGCAAATGTAGCAAACATCTTCAATACCCTATCCATCTGTGACTCCACCTTCAATGAACTATGAATTTTGTATCCAAATGGCTAGCTCTCCCTGGATCCATGCAATCTAACCTTGCTAACCAGTGTACCACGTGGAACCTTGTTTAATGCCTTTCTGAAGGCATTTGTGTTGGATGTGAGAAGGTATGACCAAAGACCTTAATACCTAAACTTGGGTATTGTTGACAGCTTTGACTAATCCAGAGATACAACCTCTGCATTTCAGAGTCTGCAGAATTTACTTATAAGGCAAAGGAAGGGAAGATATAAAGTCGAAAACTTAAAAATAAAGCATTCGGTTGCAAACAAAATTTTGCATAAATAATGAATAATAAGTTTGACCTGAGACAGTAATAACACTTTGAAAACTTGTTTATTAGGGCTGGCATTTCAGACAGGCGCCATGGCTGTATGTAATGTTCAGCAGGCGCTTCTTAGAAATCAAGTCTCTTTTTGTAAAGCAAATGCACGTCATATGGTGAATAAAGAAAATGTTAGAGTATCAAACATTTAGTCGCTTTCAATCACTACCAATTCTCTGCGTTGACCATTGACACTAAGTTTCCAATCAAAACTACCAACTTGAATGGGAAAATTCATCTTTCCATTCTGTAGGAATTGTGACAAGTACCATGACATGTTTAGCCCTACCTCCTGCTATGCTCCAGCACAAAGTCAATATTATAAGGGGACGGGTAATCCTTACTGATACAGGCCAAAAGTTCCCCTTTCTGTATTCTAGCCATTCTATGATTTTGATAGTTTAACACTTTACCTCAAACCAATATGATATACAAAAAGTACAATTGAAAAATGTGTGATATTCCAATAATTTTTCGACTGTACAGAAGCCTAGGTATTTTGTGTGCCTCATAAATAAACACTTAGGAGACAAATTTAACTTAATAGCAGCATTATTTAATGCCAAAATTCCTTAATAAGTCAATATGAAACATTCAATTTTATGTTTATCACTACACTGAAACAAGCATTCTGATGAATATAACGGCGACTGGATTGAACAGATCCTATCCCTCCAAAAATATAACCTAACTTTCAATGTGCAGTTACTCTATACCCACTCAGTATGGCACAGACAGCACAGCAACTTTGTGTTTCTTGTTCATTATAATGATTGTGGCACATAGTTATCAACTAAACCACTAGTCACAGATACTGGTCAATTAATCATATTCCCATTACTGAAGGGCAGACAGGTAATTAGGAAAACCTAACACTCATAGCTTTTACATCCTGACCATTGCAAACCTTACAAAAAATGTCATACCTTGCATGCATTGTAGACTATTTAACTACAGCAAGCATATAACCCAAACAATTTGCACTGATACATTGTTCAAAGAGACATGCCTCGTGTTTCATGTCCAGTGATGTGTCATGGGGAAAAAACCTGCTATCCTTTCTCAGGGTAACATTATTTGCAATGCCACCACTGGCATTCTACCAATTCCGTTGTTGTTGCCTGTGACTCATCTAGCCTAGACTTCTGTCATCCACACTAAACGATATACCCAAAGCAGGAACTTCAAGGGCCTAGTTTGCTTGCATCCTAGATTACTACTGAAAGACAGCAGCTTTCTGCCGGCCATAATGTAAACTCTTTTCAGGAGCACCTGGACCGAGTAAGGTACATGGAAGGCAGGCACTAAGCAATCTAAAAGGGTGATTGCTTTTGAAATGTTTATTTTGTGTTCTCTTTTATGTTTGTATTGTGGTCAAAGGGACAGCGTGATATCGTTGATGGAGGAAAGGTAGGGTTTGATGCTGTGATGAATGGAAAATTTGGGTTGAGGTTATTATCGTCATGCTTGGATGAGTTCCACATAGATAGCCTGGCTTCAATTCAGTTGTCTAAATTGCCTCTGCCTCCTCTTCCTCCTTCTCCCTTGTGCTTGCTCCTCTTCTTTCTGTTCTGCTCACCGTAGGGCTGGTGAAAAGGTCCGCCACTTAATGGTAATGATATTGTGCAGCATGAACCAAACCATCATGTATTTTGGTGCTTGCTATTCTGAGTACTGCAGAGTTCTTCCAGAGGGGTCCAGGTAGCAGTAGTGCCATTACAGTATGGTTCCAGGTTGCCTGTCCACTTTTTGTAGAGTTGCATTGTTGTGCGCGTGTGTGTGTGTGTGTGTGTGTGTGTGTGTGTGTGTGTGTGTGTGTGTGTGTGTGTGTGTGTGTGTGTGTGTGTGTGTGTGTGTGTGTGTGTGTGTGTATAAAATTGAAATCTTGAGGTATATCATCATCAGGTGACTCTCTGGTTTGTCATGGTGGCTGAAGTGACGATAGAACAGTGGAGTGTCCAAGACTTGGAAAAAATCATGAGTAATGTCAGAATATCAGTGACTGATTGTCTGAACTAAGTAGCTGTTGAGGGACATTTATTTACAGTTGAATTCAAAGTAATATGCATGCAATCAATGCCACCCTATACTAAGAAATCCCTGCAATCCTTGCAAAACAACATGCTTACTCCACAGCTGCTCTCTGCCAAAAGACAATGAATTGGAGAGCCCCAGTAAATTATCCTATGCAATAGTGGATGGAAATTCTGATGTATTTCATAAATATCTCCAGTTCTATCTTAAAAGGAGACAGACACATAAGTGTTTTACCTTAGTCAATGCAGCATCACTAGAAATATCATTCTTACCCTCGTCTAGGTAATTGTGGCTCCATCAAGAGACAGATTTCAGTGAGGATATCTTTCCAAAAGCATGGACATCTCACATACTATTTCTGATGTTCAGATATTTGTGGCAAATAAGGCTTCCTACTGAAGGTCTTTCTTCCCTTGCTCCTTCTTCCACTTCAAGGAGCTTGACCTTTTCTGCATCACCTCAATTTATTTTCCCACTTTAGCACTTGTAGTTACAACCAGTAGAAATCAATCAGAAACAAACTGAAAATAATTGATATTCTCTTTAAATAGCACTGTGGAGGAGATGGAGGAGTCAAGTCTGTTTGACACACTAATTGATGCCATAATCCACCTACTTTACATACTTCTGGCAGATGCTCACTGCTCCATTCTAAATATTCACCAACATAGTATTCACAATTTGCATGACTGTTTGGAAGGCAAATCTATTCAAATACTTCTGCAATATCTGTAATATTCATCAATAGAATATGATACCACTCCATGAACGCCAAAATATACTGTGATGATCAAAATAGTCTGCATTTTAATGCCAAGGTTCCAATGAGGTCTTTTTACTATAAGAGAATTGTTCTATGCATCAGGACCTTCCAAAGTCACAGCAAGTTGGGCATTTGGTTCCCTGGGAAGAAGAATTACCTCCTTGAAACTGGTTTGTAGCAATATAACATGAATTCATACCCTTCAGAAAAAATACCAAGCATATTTAAGAAGTAGGCTCACTATCAAACAGATATTTAGTTAGCCTGAACAAATCATTTTTCAACTTTCTAAACATATTGTCTGGTGTTTTACAATGTTCCCTGGACAGAAATGGCAATTAGGAGAAACGTACTTTTGTTTGACGCCTGTGCGCCAGTAAAATAACAGTCACAACATTATGCAAAGGAACAAATTGATAAATTCAGCAATTCATTTAATTGCCAACTCCCAAGAGCTCACAGTCACAAAACATCTTAGGACTTATTTGATTTTGCTCAACCTCTAATCTGTAGAAACCAGCTTCTTCAGATATCACTTCTCCTTCTTCCACATTCTTGACAATAGATTCTTTTTGTATTTGCCTCCACCTAGACGTTGACACCATTATCTGTTTCATATCTGAACTACTGCCTGCTTCCTGTTGTGCTTCAGAGTCCTCTGTTAGTTTTCAATGTTGTGGTCAACTGACTTGCTGAACTTGAAGTATGGAAACATACCATAATAACACCAAAATTATATGTATAAGGAGTGGAAAACTCTTAGAGTGGAGGCTGCTGTTGAGTTATATCTCATGAGGAGTATACCAGTATGCCCTGAAGACACATGCTCATGATATCATCACTGTAACATAGCATGTGACTCATGGACATAAAGGTCTCATGCTGAAAATTAACCTCTGATCTTTGAAGCCTGACACTGTCCTAGAAGCATGATCCTCAGGTTATAACCTAATAGCTTAATTTTAATCCAGGCACTCATAGAGTCATAAAGTCAAACAGCTTAGAAACAGATCCTTCAGCTCATCATGTCTGTGTTGACCAACAATCACCAAACCATACTAATCTCACTTAGCTGCACTTGGTCCATTGGGTGTTCTGGTATTTTAATTGCTAGTCCAAATGCTTATTAGAAGTTGCAAGAGTACTTCCCTCCACTACCCTAACAGGTAGGGCATTCCGTATTTCGACCATATTCTGGGTGAAATAAGTTTTCCTCAGATCTCCTCTAAGCCACTTACTCCTCACTTTAAATTTATGCCTTTTGGTATTAGACACAATCTACCATATCTATGCTTCTTATAATTTTACATACCTCAATCAAATCTCCCTCAGCCTCCACTGCTCCAGGGAAATCAACCCTAGCTTATCTCGTCTCTCTTCACAACCAAGACGTTTCATCCCAAGCAACATCCTAATGAATCTCTTCTGCACCCCCTCCAGTGAAATTACATCATTCCTTTAAAACTGCACACATTATTCCATCTATAGCTGAACTGATATTTTTTTAAAGTTGCAGCAAGGCTTTCCTGCTCCGATATTCTATCCCCAGCTAATGAAGGCAAGCATTCTATATGTCTTCTTCACCACCCTGTCTACCTGTGCTAACACCTTTGAGGATCTTTGGAGTTGTACACAAAGATCCCTCAGTGCTTCCTAGGGACCTATCATTCAATTTTCAACTTCCCAAACTGCATCACCTCACACTTATCAGGAGTAAATTCCATCTGCCATTGTTCTGCCCAATTTACCAGCTGAACAGTATCAAACTGTAGTCTGACACCATCCTTCTCAATATCAAGACCGGTAATTTTTGCATTATCTGCAAACTTACTAATAATATCTTCTTCATTCATACCTGTGTCATTAATGTACATAAGAAACAGCAAGGATCCCAACACCAATCACTGTGATGCAACACTAGTCACAGGCTACCAATCACAAAAACACCCCTCCAATGTCAGAGATAACAAAGTGTGGAGCTGGATGAACACAACAGGCCAAGCAGCATCTTAGGAGGACAAAAGCACGGATGCTGCTTTGCCTGCTGTGTTCATCCAGCTCCACATTTTGTTATCTCGGATTCTCCAGCATCTGCAGCTCCCATTATCTCTGACCCCTCCAATGTTACCCTTTTCTTCCTATTTGCGAGCCAGTTTTGAATCCAGTTTGGATCCTTCTATCCCAGGGGTTTTTTCCTTTTAGACGAGCCCTCCATGTGGGGCCTTGTCAGAAGCCCTACTGAAGACCATGTAAACCACTTCAAATGCAGCACTCTCAACAATATATTTAGTCACCCTTTCAAAAAAATCTCAATAGAATTAGTCAAGATCTCACACCAACAAATCCATGCTGACAATGCCTGATCAATTCCTGCCTATCCAATTGTTGATTAACCCTGTCCCTCAGTACTTTTTCCAATAATTTCACAACCACCGACGTCAGATTAACTTGTTAATAGTTACCTGGCCTATCCATGCAGCCCTTCTCGAATAAAGCTACCCCCAGTTATCTGACACTTCACCAGTGGCCAGCGAAGTAGTACATATCTCTGCCAAGACCCCAGTAATCTCCTTTCTTGCCTCCCATAGCAGCCTAGGATACATCTCATCAAGCTCTGGGAATTTTTCACCTTTATGCCTGCTAAAACATCAATACCTCTTCCTTATTAACCTTAACATGCTCAGATCCCAACTGAAACCTCCGTCTACAATATCTTTCTCCTTTGTGAATACAGAACAGCAATATTCATGTAAGACCTTACTCGCAACCTCTGGCTCCACACAGATTAGCCCTTTGGTGTGTAATAGGCCCCAATCTTTTCCTGGTTATCTGCTCATTCTTAATATACTTATTAAATGCTTTGGAACTTTCCATCTACCAAAGATATTTCATGGTCCCTGTTTAAAACCATAGAACACTCACAGTGTAGAAACAGGCCCTTCAGCGCAAAAGTCCACACCGACATTCAGAGCTTCCCACTCAGACTCATCCCTCTATAACCTATCTAATCTATACATCCCTAAACACTATGGGCAATTTAACTTGGCCAATCCATCTAACCTGTACATCTTTGGACTGTGGGAGGAAACCGGACCACCTGGTGGAAATCCATGCAGATATGGGGAGAATGTGCAAACTCCACACAGACAGTCGCCCAAGGGTGGAATGGAACCTGGGTCCCTGGTGCTGTGAGGCAGCAGTCCTAACCACTGAACCACTGTGCCGCCCCTTTACATCTTTGCCCTCCTAATTCCTTTTTTGCATGCCGCTACACTATGTATACTCCTGAAGGGTCTGCCCTCTGTACCTAATCCATTCTTGTTTTTTTAATATATCAAACTCTAAATATTCCTTGATATGCAGGGTTCCCTGGACTTACTGCACTTTCCTTCACTCTTACAGGAACATGCTGGCACTAAACTCTCACCATACTACTTTTAGAGGCGCCACTTTCCAAATGTAGACATTTCTGCAAGTAACTGCTCCCAGCCCATGTTTGCCAGACCCTGTCTAATGATATTGAAACTGGCCTCGCTCCAATTTAGATACTTAAATTCTACATTATCCTTATCCCTTCCCATAATGAATTTGAAACTTACAAAGTTATAGTCAGTATTTGCAAAGTGTTCATCCACCGACACTTCAGCCACTTCAATGACTTTATCTCCATATGATATATTTAGCACTGCCCCATCTCTTGTGGGAATATTTGAATACTGGCACAAAAGGTTTTCCTGGATGTACTTCAAAATTTCTGCCTTGTCTAATTGTCTGAATCTTTCAGTTTAAGGCAATCCAAGTTAATGACAGCAAAATTGAAATCTCCTACCACGATAGCCCTTTTTCTCTCACACCCTTCTGCAATTTGCCTCTTTGTCTGTTCCTCTATCTCTGTCTGACTGTTAAAAGGCTTGTAGTATAATCCCAGTAAAGTGATTGCCTTTTTTTTATTTCTAAGATCTACCCAGATGGTCTCAATTAAATAGCCTTCTAAGACATGCTTCTTCTTTATTGCAGTGATGGTCTAATTTATTAATAATACAATAGCCCCCACCTCACTTACATTCCCCTCTCCCCAATCATGCTTAAAACTTACAAACCCTGGAATGTTGACCTTCCAATTCTGCCCTTCCTTCATAAGGTTCCAGTAATTGCAATTATATCACATTCTCATGTGCTGGTCAACATTCTACATTCAGCCTTAACAGTCAAGCTCCTTGCATTAAAATAGATACAATTTAGTTTTCCAGTCCTCCCATGCGGCTTATCATGCTCACTTTATTTTTTCTGTTTTCTGGACTGTCCTAGCATTCCTTCTATATCTGCTCAGTATAATTTACCATGGCAGACATCAATCTGTATTTGGGGGCAGCCAGATGATCACATGATTAAAACAGTTGAGAAACTATTGTGTTGTTGCAGGCCTGCAACCACTGGGCTATAAGGGCCAGGTGGGGGAATAGTGGTGGAGTATCCTGAGTAAGAGATTAGACAATGCAGTGGGCATGTAGGGTGAATAGACTATTAGGGGGATTAGGAGGGTGAGAGTGAGTGAGCGAGAAGAGATGTTGTATGCATTCGTGACAATATTAGAACATTAGCTATGGTGCAAGGTGTGTGCAGTAGCAGGGAAAGGCTGTGTGTAAGGTAACAGAGGAAAGTTAGTGACATTTAACCTGGTGGAATGGAAAAGTTAATTGATCTTCTTTCTGCAATGCTGGGCAATCACCCAGATGATGGAGACCGTGCTGACCTGGGTGGTAACAAGTTCTGGTATTGTGGCCCTGTTAACAATCCTAGGGGAAGACGATAGTTCTTCTCTGCACCACATCTTCAACCAGAGCCTCCAAGTCCCTATTCATAAAGCAGGACATCATTTTCCCTTTGTCTGACGTATCTCAGAAATATTTTACTAAGGTGGTATCTACACTCATATCAGTGAGCATTACCAAGCTTTCGAAGCATAACCATACATAGAAAATTGTAGGAGAGGTGTATTTTGGAACTATACAGACCCAGACTCCAATTCCATGTGGTTTGATGTCACTATGACATGGCCTTTACATGAACTTTCAATACCTTTTCCTGCAGTAAAGATATAATTAACCTTTAAATCTACAAACTTTTATATTCTGACCTTTCATGAATTATGTGGCCCAAAATTATCAACAGAAAAGGCTGAAACACTTGTCTCTTCTCATCAGGTAAAAGTTGTTTATGCATCAGTTATAAAAAGATTCATAAGCATCTGTTAATAGAATCTTTAATTACTTCCAGCCCAAACTGATGCATAAAGTAATAGCTTAGCATGGAGTTCAGCCAACAGAACCTCACATTCTATAACTTCTTGACAGAAACTTGAGGATATTGGCTTTAAAAAGAAGCTTTTTCAATTTGGGAGGGGTCATAATTTTAGCTTTCAACAATCCATTCCCTGAGGATTGTTACAAATTTATTACTTGCGTACATCTTCAATACATTTCAGTCCTGCTGCCCTCTTGTTTCATAACTGTAATCTGTTCATTTTTCACTTTTTAGGAATTTCTAAAGTTATATTTGCTGGTCTGAAATCTTTTCTTCCATATGAGATTTGCCAATTTAAAAAGCCACTTAATTGTCCTTCACTATACCAGAGCCAACTAATTACCTAAGTCTCACCCACTTCAGAACGTTACAACTTGAAGTCGTAGCAGGCCCCTTGAGCTCATACTTTTCTACTTTAACTCCTTTTTCCTGCTCAACCCAGAAAAGAAATTGACCTATTGAATGAATTGAACATTTGAACAACCACGGACTTTTAACAACATTCCTCAGCTAAGCTGCAGTTTTGCTGGGCTGTACAGAAGGCTGAAAAGTTCTGCGCAGGCATTGTCCCATAAAGAAACTTTATGGGGCCAGTGCATGGAGAAAATTGCCCATGCATGACAATTGAATACTAAAGGAAGCATTTCCCTTTCCAAGTACTCATATGCCACTAAATTACTATTCATCTCAGTGTTAAGTAGTCAAGAATCCTGAGCTCACCAACCTGAGAAACAGCCTCTCAATATCTTACCTATCAAGCCCCCTCAGAATACTGAATGCTTCAATGAGTTTAACTCCCATCCTTCCAAAATCTGATTATAGAGTAATTTACTCAACCTTTTTTCACATGACAACCCTCTCATCTCAGGAATCAATCCAGTGAACTTTCATTACAGCCTCACTCAAATAGATATATCTTTCCTATGCTATATTCATGTACTCATAGGAATTCAGAAGAATGAAGGGAGATCTTTTTGGAACACGAAAGATTATGAAGGGAATAGATAAGTGGAGGCAGGGAGGTTGTTTCCACTAGCAGATGAAACGAGGACAAGGAGGCATAGCCTCAAAATAAAAGGAAGCAGATGTAGGACTGAGATCAGAAGGAACCTCTTCACCCAAAGGGTTGTGAATTTGTGGAATTCCCTGACCAGTGAAGCGGTTGAAGCTACCTCGTTGAATGGGTTTAAGGCAAGGCTGGGTAAATTTTTGAACAGTAAAGGAATTAAGGGTTATGGTGAGTGGGCAGGTAAGTGGAGCTGAGACTCAAAAAGATCAGCCACGATCTTATTGAATGGCGGGGCAAGCTCGAGGGGCCAGATGGCCTCCTCCTGCTCCCAGTTTTTATGTTCTTATGTTCCTTTAATATGAGGACTAAAACTGAACACAGTACTCCAGGTTTGGTCTCACCAAAAATCTGCACAATTGTAGCAAGAAACAGAAAATTTTTATAAAACAGAGGGAACTTATTTATCATGAACCACTTTATGTCTCTATCAACTGAAAAAACGATTCAGCCAAATTCCTGTCTCTGCCTTCTGGCCTGTAACATTGTAGGCCACGATACTTCAAAAATATTTCTAACTATTTTGTTTAAATGCAATGAGGGATTTCAGGCAGTGAATTCCAGAGATCCACTACTGCTGGATAAAAATGTTTCCTACATTTCCTTGTACAGTGTACTGAGAAGCCAAGAAATTTGGCTGAAGAAGATGCTTTTAGATAGGCTATGTGTGCAAGTTCATTCAGAGTGAAAAAGTGCTGTTAAATATATCTGTCTCCAAAAGGTTAGAGAAAAAATCCACATATGCTTAGAATAAAACTCCAGCAATGGAAAACTACTGGAAGCTGAAAGCTTGGAAATTCTGTGTGTTGGTTTTGATAGTGTTTAGGAGTGAGCAAAAGAAAAACTCCAGAAAAAAATGACAGCCATTTCAACTGAACAAGGACCTTTAAAGTAGTGATAATGCCATCTATAAGTTTGCTAATAACACCACCGAAGTTGGAGCAATAGCTAACAATGACAAGTTGAAATACAGAAGAGAATTAGAGGAGATGCTGCTTGGCCTGCTGTGTTCATCCAGCCTCACATTTTATTATCTTGGATTCACCGGCATCTGCAGTTCCCATTATCTCTGAGAGAATTAGAGGGCTTGGTGACATGGTACAATGAAAACAATCTGTCTCTCAACATCAGCAAAACTAAAGAACTGATTATCAACTTCAGTAAGAAAGGAGGAGAATACGTCCCCATCTGCATCAATGGAACTGAAGTTGAGAGAGTGAAGAGCATCAAGGTCCCTGGAGCGACGATAACTGATGACCTGCCCTGGACTTACCACATAAATATGACAGTAAAGAAGGCACAACAACACCTCTTCTTGGTCATGCAACTCAGGAAATTTGGCATGTCCATAAAGTTGTTCACCAATGTCTACAGATGCACCACAGAAAGCATACTTTCTGGGTGCATAACAGCTTGGTTAGGCAACTGCTCTGCCCAGGGCTGTAAGAAACTGCAGTAGGAAGTGTGCACACCCCAGACCATCAGGGAAGCCAATCTGCCATCTATTTACAAAGCAAGTCGCTGTGGAAAGGCAGCCAGCATCGTCAAAGACCCATCTCACCCTCTTACAAATCTCTTCCGTCAGGCAGAAGATACAGAATCATGAACACATGCACGAGCAGTTTCAGGGAACAGCTTCTTTCTGGCTTCTATCAGACTGTTGAATGGACCCTAGCCTCAAATAATGTAACCCTTACACCTCTAAGTCTTTTTGATCTGTACATCCTTTGCTTGCTGTGATCTGCTTGTATCATTCGTAATCAAAGCTTTTCACTGTATTTCAGTACACATGATAATAAATCAATCAATAAAGGCAATCTTTCCCTCAAGTGTAAGAATCTGTAAGGTTATTGTCAAATGTAAAAAAAGTTGAATCTTTATTCTTGTTAACGAGAGTTTCAATTAGTTCCTATGAAGTGTAAATTTTTTTATGCTGTTGTTCGTTTTGTGAATAATAAATTTTGATGTTACTTTTAAAAGTGCATTAGAAGCCTCTTGTGAATATGTTAAGTGACCAGCCACCAGAGTAAACAAATAGCAAAAGTTAAATTTACAGGCAATCAAGCAAGGTTTCACTATAGGATCTGATTTGTCCAGAATTAGCATCAGCTGAGATCATAACACAGCATGATAGAGTCTTTCAAAGCCAAGTTAAGTTAGCCTGCTATTGAAATGATGGGTGGGTAAATACTTCAGTCTATGTGGCACAGCAATCGTATTTGTACCCATCTCTAGTTGACCCCTAGAAGGTGTCAGCCGTGGCTTTCCTCATGAAATGTTGCAGTCTATAAGATGAAACAAATTTCATGTTGATAGTTTCAAGGTTCAAGGATTTCAGCTGATGACCAAGAAGGAACGATGATATATGTCTCTGTCTGGGTAATGAGTGACCTAGAGAGGAATTTGGAGGAAGTGGATTCTTCTGTATGGTGTTCCATATTTCAGCTGCTTCCCCTTCTAGGTGCTGGATATTATGGAAAACTTCCACCAAAAGAAGCCATTCAGACAATCCATGCTACTGAAACTGAGCAGGTCCTTACATCAGACCCAGATATGTCATAAGACTTTAAGGTTTTAGGAAATGGTACCATTCAATTTTACTTGTCATTCCCATCTAAATCAACCCAAATTGATTAGGCATCCTCCAGTTCTGTGACAACTTGGCCTTGAAAGGCTCTGTCTCTCTGTGTTATGATCTCAGCTGATGGTAATACTGGACAAGTCAGATCCCATAGTGAAACCTGGCTTGGTAGACCACAAGTTTAATTTTTGCTATTTGTTTGCTGTGTTGGTCAGTCACTGAAAATATTCACAAGAGGCTGCTAATGTACTTTAAAAATAATATCAATGTTTATAACACACAAAAGGAGCAAAAACGTAAACTTTTTTACACTTTACAGGAATTATTTGAAACAGTCATTTTAAAATTATCAGAAAATAATGGAAGAATTGATAAATATTCAGCAGCCAAATGGTTAAAAATATCCAAAGTCTGAACAGTTTCATCCAGGGCACAGAGCAAAATGAAACCATTGTTACAGTACCATACATTTTCTACTCTACTGGTTTCTTCATACCCATGCGTTGTCATGAATAAATAACATTTAAAAATTTCAAGTACTCTGAACATCACTTATTAACAAATTGTATCTCAATAGAAACAACTGCAAATCCAGGCGTGAAATTAAGATTCTGAGTTCAGCTTATTCAGCTACACAAGTGGCTTGCTCATTTGAAGACAATTAAAAGTATCAATGTGAAAGCAAAAAAAAAGTCTTTTTTTGGGGGAGTCATGGAACTGATCAATTTGGATTGACTTAGATGGGGATGACAAGTAAAATTGTTTCTGCAAAGCCTATAAGTTTAGTTAGATTGCCATAGAATAATCACAGCTACTGTCGTGCCAAGTATACTAATACGTGATTACACTTTACAGCCATGACTTACTGACAGTCCCCTACCTCCATTTCAAAGGAGTGTACAATTCCTTAGTCAAAGATTTGAGAACATAATCTAGGATGACAGTCCAGTACAGTACTGAATGCTGCAATTAAAGTGGCAAATTTCAAACAAAGATGTTCATTGTCAATTAAATGTATAAGATTCCATGGCACAATTTGATGAGTCATAGAAAAGTTCTCTGTTTACTGACAGCATTAATTCACCAATCAAGATCACTGTAAAAGCATCTTTTCAGTCATTATATCAAAAATGTTTGTGGGATCTTACCAAGTGCAACTTAGTTGTCTCATTTCCTAGCTTAAAGAAATGGTTGTATCTTAAAAGTGAATCATGGATTTGTAAAGTGCTTTACAAATCAGGGGAAAGCTCTACACTTGCCGGAGTCATACTAGGACCATAAGATGATAAGACAATAAGACGTAGAAGCAGAGGAGGCCCATCAGCCCATTAAGTTTGCTCGAGTATTCAATGAGCTAATGGCTAATCTGACAATCCTGAACTCCATTTTCATGCATTTTACCCATAACCCTTGATTTTTCTCCTGATCAAAAATTTATCTATCACAAATGACTATAGAGGTAAAGAATTCTATCGCTTGGTTGTCGTGTGAGAGAGGAAAAAAAATCCTCATTTCTGTCCTAGTTCATCGACCCCTTGCGCTGCAATTCTGCAAACAAGTAGGCCATTCAGCTGCTTGAGCCTGCTACACCATTCAATGGGATCAAGGCTGATCCAACATTTGAGGTGTCCATCCCCCTATTGTTTCCCCTACTGATTGAAAATCTATTTCAGTGTTAAATATACTCAAAGGTTCTGCCCTCAGCTCTCAGTAGCAATGAGTTCCAAAGTCTCACAACACTCTGAAAGAGGAAATTCCTCCTCAACTCTAATTTAATTGCACCCCTGGCCCTAGATTCTGCCAGAAGGGAAAATAACATTTACACATCTACCATGTCAAACTCCGTAAGAATCTTTTATGTTTGGCTAAGGTCACCTGTCATTCTTCTAAACTTCATTGTGTATTCATTCCTACCAAGAATCAAATAGCACTCCAAGTACTCATCCAAGTACTTGTTAAAGTTATATATTACATTTCCATTTTAAATGATCTCTAAATCGATCTAGACAGAAGCTACATGATACCAGGTTATAATCCAACAGGTTTATTTGCAATCACAAACTTTCAGACTGTTGCTCCTTTGTCAGGTGAAGCAATCCACGATGAGTAGCCTTTGTGCAATAAAATATGAATACCCTTGTTCATTATGGTAGCGTTAACTAGGAGTTTGTGCCGCCTTTGCCCAATATTGTTCATTACATTCTTCTGAAGCTCCTTGGAGAGTTTTATTAGTAGTGGTAAAGTTCAGGTGATACAGGCTCAATAGGCCCCTTCTGTACTGTATGGTTCTAGTGAGCTTTTTCTTACGGCCTTCAATGTGAGTACTTCTTTCTTTAGATGAGGGGACAAATAATTGTTCACAGTGTACCAGCTGTGGTCTAATTAATACTTTGCATAATTTTAGCAAGACTTTGTTTTTGTCTATACTTTATTTCTTTTGAAATAAAAACCACCATTCCATTTGTCTTTTCTATTCCCTGCTGAATTTTAATTTTTTGGGGGGATTTATGCACTAGGACTCCCAAATCCTTCTGTACGGCAGCCTTCTGCAGTTTTTCTCTACTTAAAACCTCACATTTGCCCAAATATCCTATTGGCCAGGCTTTTGCTCACTCGTCCACTACAGTTTGTTATTTACATAAATGATTTCGATGAGAATACAGGAAAGATGGTCAGTTAGTTTGAGGATGACACCAAAATTGACAACGAAGTAGATTACCTAAGATTACAAAGAGACTTTGATCAATTGGACCAATGGACTGTGGAGTGGTAGATGGAATTTTAGATAAATGCAACAAAGACAGGATTTACATAGTTAATGGTAAGTTCCTGGGAAGTTTTGTAGATCAGAGAGACCTAGGGGTTTAAGTACCATGTTGATTGACAGTTGTGTCACAGGTAGACAGAGGGTGAATGTGTTTGGCAAATTTGCCTTCATTGCTCAGACCATTGAGTACAGGAGTTGGGACGTAATGTTGCATTTGTACAGGGCATTAATGAGGCCACTTTTAGTTTAGTTTGGGAAACCTGGTCGGCATAGATAAGTTGGACTGACAGGCTCACTTCTGTGCCATATAAGCCTTTGGCTGTATGATTTAATTCAATTTGTTTTAATTTTTTGTCACATCTACCTAAGTACAGGTTGTTTGCAAAAGCTTTGTTTGCAAGCAGTACAGGCAGATCATAATAAGCAATGACATGCAGAGCATAGCTTGAAAAAAGAACTTGGACAGAGTAAGGCTGAGTTACACCACACAGGAGTGCAGTAAGCAAGATCAACATCAACAAGATCAGCATAATTTGAAATTAGAAAAACCATTCATCAGTCTGATAACAGCAGAGAAGAAGTTGTTCTTGAATCCGTTCAGTGCATGTGTTCAAGCTTCTATGCCTTCTGTCTGACAGAAAAAGTTGTAGGAGAGCATTACTGGAATGAGATGGGTCTTTGGTGATGTTGGCAGCCTTTCTGTGACAACAAGAGGTGTAAATGGAGTCCATAGATGGGAGATGGCCAGGGCTGTGCACATAACCTTCTGTAGTTTCTTACAGTCCTGGGCAGAGCAGTTGCCATACCAGGCCATTTTGCACCTGGATAGTATGCTTTCTATGGTGCTTCTGTAAAAGTTGGTGAGGGTACTTATGGACATTCTGAATTTCTTGAGCCACCTGAGGAAGAAAAGTCATGGTTGTGTCTTCTTGACCATCACATCTATGTGGAAATCCAGTACACGTTGTCCGTTGCCGTGTCTCCTAGGAACTTGATGCTCTCTACCCCCTCAACCTCTTCTCCATTGATGTAGATGGGGGCATGTTTTCCTCCATTCTTTCTGAAGTCAATGATCAGTTCTTAAGTTTTGCTAACATTGAGAGAGAGACGTTGTTCTCATTGCACCACGCTACTAGACCTTCTGAATTCTGATTCGTCGTTGTTATTCTATCATGGTGGTCTCGTCAGCAAAATTGTAGGTGGTGGTTTGCAACACAGTCATGGGTGTTCAGAAGTACAGTAGGGGGCTGAAAATGCATCACTGTGGGGTCCCCAAAGGATAACTCTATAACAATTTATCAATAACCTTCCTTTCATAAGATTAAACATGGCGATTTTTACTGATGATTACACAGCATTCAGTTCTAGTCACACATCTCAGATGCTAAATTAAATGCTAAATATTGTAGTTGTTCGAAATCTCATATAAAAATAGAAAATGCAAGAAGTCTGGCAGCATTTGTGAAGAGAAATCAGAGTCAACATTTGATGTCTGATAAATGTTATTGGATTAGTGTAATTCAAAAGTGACACTCAAGATGCTTAACACTATTTAGGACAAAGTAGCCCACTTGATCAGCCACTTAGACATTCACTCCCTTAACCACCAACTCACATTGGCACTCAGTGAGAGCAAGAACTGCAGATGCCGGAGTCAGAATCAATACAATGTGCAGCTAGAGGAACAGAGCAGGGCAGATAGCGGAGGAGCTGGACAGACAATGCTTTGGGCCTAGACCCTTCATCAGGACTGGGGAGGGGGAAGGGAGCTGTAAAATAAATAGAGGGAAGAGGGGTGGGGCTGGAGGAATGTAGGTGAGATGGATGCAGTTAGAGGAAATGAGGAGTTGTCACTCGGAAGAGTGGGTGGATAGATGAGGATGAAGGTGGACAGGTAGCGTCAGGCCAAGGAGACAGAGATGAGAGGGAGTGTTGGTCATGGGATGAGGCCAGGGTGGGGGATTTTGAAACCAGTGAATTTTACATTTAGGCTAATAGGCTGTAGGCTCCTGAGGCGGAATATGAGGTGTTGTTCCTCTGGCTTATGTGAGGCATCATTGTGGCACTGGAGAAGGCCCAGGATGGACACGTTACTCACGGACGGGGAGGAGGAGTTAAAATGGTTGGCAACCCAGAAGGTGTTGTTGATTGTAACTTACAGACCGCAAGTGCTACACAAATTGGTCATTGAGTCTACATATGTTCTCACCAATATAGAGGAGGCCACATTGGCATTAATGGTCACAGTTGACCAGTTTGGAGGATGTACAAGTGAACCCCTGTCGAATATGGAAAGTTTGTCTTGGCCTTCGGATGGAATTGAGAGGGAATGTGTAGGGGCAGGTGTAGCACCTCCTGTGGTTGCAGGGAAAGTTACTTAGTGTGGTGGCATCGGTGAGGAGTGTGGAGCGGACGAGGGAGTCACGGAGTGAGCAGTCCCTAAAAAGATAGGGTGGGGAGGGAAATATCTCTTTGGTGGTGGGGTCAGATTGTAGGTGGCAGAAGTGACAGAGGATTATGCATTGGATATGAAGGTTGCTGGGGTGATATGTTAGGACCAGGGCACTCTGTCCTTTTTTTTTGGAGGGGAGTGTTTTGAGGGTAGAAGTGGGGGAATTGCAAGAGATGCAGTTGAGGGCATTTTCAATCAGTGGACAGGGAAAGATGCAATCTTTGAAATAGGGAGGACATCCGAAATGTCCAGGAGTGGAATACTCTATCTTGGGAGCAGATGCGGCAGAGGAAAAGGAAGAGAGAGTAAGGGATCACATTCTTGCAGGGCGGTTGTTGAGAGGAGTTGTAGTCAAGGTAGCTGTGGGAGTCAGTGGGTTTGAAATAGATGTTGGTTCTGAGATGGTTCCTGGTCTAAGAAATAGGCTCGGAGACAGAGGTGGTGGAGGAAGAGTTCAACATCCAGACATGAATGGAATTCATTGAAGTATGGTCACAGGTGAATGAAGGGGAGTCTTTTGCTGAGGACTTGTCATTTGTCCTCAGTGAGAGGGAGGTCTGGGGCTCTGGTAAAGACCCTACAGAGCTTGGGGCTGAGGCCAAGTGTAAAGCTGGAGCTGGGAGTAGGGGTGGAGACTGTTGTCTCGGGAGTGGGTGTGTGTAATGAGGATGGTAACGTAGGTAGAAGCAAAAGTGACATTGGCGGTGGCAGAAGTGACATTTGTCAGTGGCATCAACAGGAGGAGCTGAGGCGACCACAAGGTCTGGGAGAGAAAGGCACTGAGCTGGGGCAGGCCTGACTGTAGTGCAAGAAGATGCTGGCACATTGCTGCGAGCTTGGAGCTGAGGATCTGCAGGGAGAACTGTTTCTGGAGGCTGTGGATGCACTGTAGATAAAAGTTGTCATGGTTTGAGCCAAATTGGGATGGTCTGAACATTGTTTGGAGTCCACTGGGGATAAGCTGGTACTGAGAAAGGAGACATGGCTGTAGTAGTAGGTTTGTTTCAGGAACGTGATCAACGAGCTTCGAAGTGGAGGAGGTCACCAGTGGGTTGCAGTGGAGTAGAGATTGCCTGAGGTCTTTCTGGAGGGAGGAGGACAACATCTTCAAGGTGGGCATTCTTGGAAAGCGCTTCACAATGGGGTTATAAATCATTCAGAAATAGCAAGAAGTGCAGGTACTGGAGTCAGAGTCAATACAGTTGGAGGAACACAGCAGGTTAGGCAGCATCAAAGGAGCAGGAAAGTCGATGTTTTGGGGTAAATACTGCATCAGAAATGGGGAGGGGAGCGAGATGGAAAATAAATAGAGGGAGGAGCGGTGGAGCTGGGAAAAGCTAAGTCTGATGGTGATAGGTGGATGCAGGCAGGGTTAGTGGAGATTGGTGATTGGGATGGGTGGGGTGGATCAATGGGGAAGAACATGGACAGGTAATATCAGGTCAAGGAGGCGAGGATGAGAGCGATGGGTGGACATGGGATGAGGCCGGGGGTGGGGATGTTTTAAAACTGGTGAATTCACATTTACGCCATCGGACTGTAGGCGCCTGATGCGGAATATGAGGTGTTGCTCCTCCAGTTTGCTGGTGGTGTCAGTGTGACACTGGAGGAGGCTCAGGATGTCATCAAAGGAGTGCGAAGGGAAATTAAAATGGTTAGCAACCGGAAGGTGTTGTTGATTATAGTGTATGAATCGCAGGTGTTCTGTGAATCGATCACCAAGACTGCACTTGATCTCACTGATATAGAGCAGGCCACATCAGGAGCAACAGATACAGTAGACCAGGTTGGAGGATGCGCAGATGAATCACTATCGAATATCGAAAGTTTGTCTGGGTCCTTGGATGGAGATGAGAGGGGAGGTGTCGGACCGTCACTACCTGTCCATCTTCTTCCCCAACTATCTGACACACCCTTCCCACTACCCCGATCTACTTCCATATATAACCGGCTCGCCTACCTTACCCCAGCCCCACCCCTCCTACTTGTATTTATCTCCCAGCTCTCTTCCTCCTCCCAACTCTTGATATAGGGTCTAGGCCCAAAATGTTGACTCTCCTCTGATGCTACCTGGCCTGTTGTGTTCCTCAAGTTCACATTGACAAAATGCACAGCAGCAATCCACCAAGTCTTCTTTTGTTGCACCTCAACACTCCATGATTTGACCAACTAGAAGGACAATGTCAGAAAAAGCCAAAACTACGGCACACGCCATAATCAGAAACGAAAGAAATTGCTGGAAAAGCTCAGGAGGTCTGGCAGCATCTGTGGAGAGAAATCAGAGTTAACATTTTGGGTCACATGACCCTTTCTCAGAAATGATGGTAGCTGGGAATTTGTCAATTCATTTGCAGAAGATAGGGTAGGGGGGGCGGTTAATGAGTAAATGATACCTGGGGATAGTGCCCAAACAGAGAGAGAACAGATAAAGGAATGGATAACAGTCGGGCTGGAAGGGTGAATGGCAATGGGGACTGTTAGTGGCTAACAATGTGTTGTGTGTCATAGTCAAATATGGAATGCGTTGCCAGCAGCAGTTGTGGAAGCAAGGTCATTGGGGTCATTTAAGAGACTGCTGGACATGCATATGGTCACAGAAATTTGAGGGTGCATCCATGAGGATCAATGGTCGGCACAACATTGTGGGCTGAAGGGCCTGTTCTGTGCTGTACTGTTCTATGTTCTATGTTCTATGTTCTATGTGTTAACAAGGCATGGCACGTAGTGGTTTGGGGAGGGACATGGGAGAGTTCAAACCCTAAAGTTATTGAACTTGATATTGAGTCCAGGGGGCTGCAGGGTCCTCAAGTGGAAAAAGAGGTGCTGTTCTTCCAATTTATGCTGTGCTTCACTGGAATACTGCAGCAAGCCCGAGACAAAGATATTGGTCAAGGAACAGGGTGGTGTGTTGAAGTGTCAGGCAACTGGAAGCTGAGGGTCTTTTTTACGGACAGAACATAGATGCTCTGCAGAGCAATCACCTAGACTACACTTTGTTTCAGTAGACTAGATTGTATGAAGTGCAGGTAAAGCACTACTTCACCTGGAAGGCATTTTTGGGACCTTAGATGCTGAGGAGGGAGGAAGTAAATGAACAGGTTTTACACCTTCTGCAGTTGCAGGGAAGGTGCTATGAGGCTGTGAGTGGAGTTGTTCGGAGTTGTTGGGAGTGAAGGAAAAGTAGACCAGGGTGACCCAGAGGGAACAGTCTATGCAGAAAGCAGAAAAAGGAGGGCAGAGGGAATTGTGGCTAATCGTAGCATCCCACCAGAGGTGGTGGAAATTGTGGCTAATGATCCTCTGAATCTGGATGCTGGTGGGATAATAGGTGTTGACAAGGGAAACCCTATTGCTGTTGCAGAAGGGAAGAGAGGGTGTGAGGGCAGAAGTACAAGAGGTAGGTCAGACGTGGCTGAGGGCCTTGGAACACAATGGTGCTAGGGAATCATAAGAACATAAGAACTAGGAGCAGGAGTAGGCCATTTGGCCCCTCCAGCCTGCCCTGCCATTTAAAAAGATCATGGCTGATCTTTTGATTCTCAGCTCCACTTACCCTCCCACTCATCATAACCCTTCATTCATTCACTGTTCAAAAATGTATCTAGCCTTGACTTAAAAACATTCAGCGAGGTAGCTTCAACCGCCTCACTGGGCAGGGAATTCCACAGATTCACAACCCTTTGGGTGAAGAAGTTCCTCCTGACCTCAGTCCTACATCTGCTTCCCCTTATTTTGAGGCTATGCCCTCTAGTCGTAGTTTCACATGCTAGCGTGAACCTCCCTGCCTCCACCTTATCTATTCCATTCATAATCTTATATGTTTCTACAAGATCTCCCCTTATTCTTCTGAATTCCAATGAATATAATCACAGTCTACTCAGTGTCTCCTCAGAATCCAATCCTCTCAACTCTGGAATCAACCGAATGAATCTCCTCTGCACCCACTCCAGTGCTAATATATCCCTTCTCAAGTAAGGAGACCAAAGCTGCACACAGGTACTCCAGGTGTGGCCTTACCAGGACCCTATACAGCTGCAGCATAGCCTCCCTATTTTTAAACTCCATCCCTCTAGCAATGGCAGACAAAATTCCATTTGCCTCTTTAATTACCTGCTGCACCTGCAATCCTACCTTTAGCGATTCATGCACAAGGACACCCAAGTCCCTCTGCACAGCAGTGTGCTGCAATTTTTTACCATTTGAAAACATAGTCCATTTTGCTGTTATTCCTACAAAAATGGATGGCCTCACACTTATCAACATGGTACTCCATCTGCCAGACCTTTGCCACTCATGTAGACTATCTATATCCCCCTGCACACTTTCAGTGCCTTCTGCACACTTTGCTCTACCACTCACCTTAGTGTAATCTGCAAATTTTGCACACCACACTTAGTCCCCAACTCCAAATCGTCTATGTAAATTGTAAACAATTGAGATCCCAACATTGATCCCTGAGGCACACCGCTGCCAACCAGAAAAACACCCATTTACCCCTATTCTTTGCTTTCTACTGGTCAACCTATCCTCTATTCACGTCAATACATTACCTGTGATACTGTGCATCTTTATCTTGCATAGCAGCCTTTGGGTGTGGCACCTTGTCAAATGCCTTCTAGAAATCCAGATATAGTACATCCACAGGCTGTCTACCGTGCAAGTAATGTCCTCAAAGAATTCCATCAAATTAGTTAAACGTGACCTACCCTTCATGAACCCATGCTGGGTGTTGCCAATGGGGCAATTTATATACAGATGTCTTGTTATTTCTTCCTTGATAATAGATTCAAGCATTTTCCCCACTACCGAAGTTAAGCTAACTAGCCTATAGTTACTGGCATTTTGTCTGCTTCCCTTTTTAAACAGTGGCATCACATTAGCTATTTTCCAATCTGCGAGAACCACCCCAGAGTCCAGTGAATTTTGGTAAATAATCCTTCGTTGAGAAAAAGAGGTTTCCCTTGGTGAAGTTGGCATCATCAGAACAGGTGCAAAAGAGATGGGCGAACTGGGAGAATGGAATAGAGTCTTTACTGGAAACAGGGTGTAAGGATGTGTAGTTGAGGTAACTGCCAGAGTCAGCAGATTTAAAGTGGATGTTGGAGGCAAGCCTATCCTCAAAAAGGAAACATAGATGATGAGGAAGAGAACGCACGAGTCAGAGATGGACCATGTGAAAGTGAGAGCAGGGTGGAAATTGGAAGTAAAATCAATAAACATTTCTAATTCCAGACAAGAGGGGGAAGCAGCACTGATGATGTTATTGATATATTGGTAAAAGAGTTGCGGGTTGGGCCGGATAGGACTGGAACAAGGAATATTCCATGTACCCTACAAAGAAACAGGCATAACTGGGGTCCATGCGGGTACCCATGGCCACCCCTCTGATCTGAAGAAAATGAGAGGAGTTAGAAGAAAAGTTGTTAAGTGTGAGGGTGGGTTCGGCCAGACGGAGGTGGCTAGTGGTGGGTGGGATTATTCAGGCCTTTGTTCCAGGAAGAAGCAGAGTGCCCCGAGACCATCCTAGTGGGGGATGGTGTAAAGGGGTTGCCTGTCCATAGTGAAGAGGCAGTGGCTGGAGCCTGCAAACTGGACATTCTGAAACTGGCATAAAGCATCAGAGGAATTGTGGATGTAAAGGGGCAGGGACTGTACTGGGGAGAAAAGACTGAGTCAAGATAGGAAGAGATAAGTTCTGTGGGGCAGGAGCAGGCAGAAACAATATGTCTGCCTGATCGGTCCTGTTTGTGAATTTTGCGAAGGAGGTAGAAGTAAGCTATGTGGGGTCAGGGAACTATCAGCTTGGAGGCAATGGTGAGGAGTTCACCAGATGAAGTGAGGTTGGTGACTGTAGTTGAGACAACTGCCTGATGTTCCATCTTGAAGCCATGGTCCAGAGGAGATAGGAAGAGCTATCAGAGAGCTAGCTATCAGCATCTGCAATGCAAAGGTCGATCCACCAAACATCAACAGCACCACCCTTATCATCAGGCTTAATTACTAAGTCAGGGTTGGGATCTGTGAGCATGGAATGCAGTCAACCGAGGATTGCCCAGCACTATTGTTGATAAGGCCTCAGCCCAGCCCAAACTATCGTCTGCACTTTGGCCCTTACCCTACACCGCACCCCCCAACCACACCCTACCACCCCCCCATCTCCATCACCACTCCCAACAGCCTCACAGCACCTTTTCCTGCAACCACAGAAGGTGTAACACCTGTCTGTTTTATTCCTCCCTCCTCAGTGTACAAGGGCCCAAACACACCTTCCAGCTGAAACAGTGCTTTACCTGCACTTCACGTAATCTAATCTACTGCATTCTCTGCTCACATTGTGGTCTCCTGTGCATTGGGGAAATGAAGCACAGACTGGGTGACTACTTTTCAGAATATCTAAGTTCTGTCCGCAAAAAAGATCCTGAGCTTCCAGTTGCCTGCAACTTCAACACACCACCTTATTTCCTGGTCAACATCTCTGTTTTAGGTTTGCTGCAATACTCCAACAAAGCTCAGCACAAGCTGAAGAAACATCTCGTTTTCTGCTCGGGGACCCTGCAGCCCTCTGGAGTCAATATCGAGTTCAGTAACTTTGAGCTCTCCCATGTCCTTATCCCAACCCTCATACATCAGGCTTTGTTAACACATAATCAGCTATTACACATAATCCATTGTTAAGCACTAACAGTCACTATTAATAGTTATTCACCCTTCTAACCAGATTATTATCCACTCCTTTGTCTACCTAACTGTTCTCCTCTCTCTTTGGGCTCTACCTCGATGTCTCATTTACTCTTTAGCCCCTCCACCGCCCTACCTTCTGCACATAAGCTGACATTTTCCTGGTGACCATCAGTTCTGAGGGAGGGCCACTTGATCCAAAATGCTGCTCCAGAGGAGACAGCAGCACGCAGCCCTGTTGATTCTTCACCATCCCCCCAGAACTCCCCATACTGAAGATGAACAGTCAGTCCTCAGTAAAGGATTCACCTTTGTCCCCCTGCACCCAAACATCAACGAACACCGCTCATGCTTGGATGTTGAACAGTTTTTCCGCTGTCCCCACCTCCGCACTTACTTCTTTAACCATGAGCCTAACCCTCCCTCGATTGACCCCCTTCTCCCACCTTCAGCACATCCCCTCCTCCTGGACTCCACCACAAGACCTCCCACCCTCTCTCAACCTCTTCATCTCTAATTGCCGTCGAGACATCAATCGCCACAACCTCTCCACCTTCTCACTCTCTCCAACCTCTCCCCCATAGAACGTGCAGCCCTCCACTCCCTCCGCTCCAATCCCAAACTCACCATAAAACCCATGGACAAGGGAGGCGCAGTTGTAGTGTTGCACATTGACCCCTACATTGCCAAAGCCAGACGCCAATTCTCCGACACCTCCTCCTACCACCCTCTTGATCGTGGCCCCACCCCCAACTAACAAAACATCATCTCCCAAAGCATCTCCCACCTCATCACTTCAGGTGACCTTCCACCCACAGCCTCCAACCTCATCGTTACCTAACCCCGCACAGCCTGCTTCTATCTCCTTCCCAAAATCCATAAACCTGACTGCCCTTGTCAACCCAATGTCTCTGCCTGTTCCTGCCGCACTGAATGCATCTCTACTTATCTTGACTCCATTTTCTCCCCCTTGGTCCAGCAACTCCCCACCTACATTTGTGACACCACCTACACCCTCCACCTCCTCCAAAACTTCCAACTCCCTGGTCCCCAACATTTCATCTTTACCATGGACAGAGGCTATACCTGCCTCTTTGTAGGCTACGTGGAAAAATCCCTCTTCCATAGCTACACTGGCCCTAAGCTCGTGCTCCCACAAGGAGTTCAAACAGTTCATCCACTTCACCAACACCTTCCAGCCCAACCTTAAGTTCACCTGCACCATCTCTGATACCTCTCTCTTCTTCCTGGACCTCTCTGTTTACATCTCTGGCAGCCACCTGAAAACTGATATCCATTTCAAGCCAACCAACTCCTTTAGCTGCCTAGAATACACCTCCTCCCACCCACCTTCCTGTAAAAATGTCATCCCCTATTCCCAATTCCTTTGCCTCTGCCGCATCTGCTCCCAGAATGAGGCATTCCATTCCCGAACATCTCAAATGCCCTCGTTTTTCAAAGACCGCAACACCGCCCCACCCCGCCCCCCATCAGTGGTCAAGAATGCCCTCGTCCGTGGCTCCCGCATTTCCCACAACTCATCCTTCACACCCCCTCCCCGCAATAACAACCAAAACAGAAACCCACGCGTCCTCACGTACCACCCCACCAACCTCCAGATCCAATGCATCATCCTCTGACACTTCCGCCATCTGCAATCTGACCCTACCACCAAAGATATTTTTCCCTCCCCACCCTTATCTGTTTTCCGGGGGGACCACTCTCTCCGTGACTCCCTTGTCTGCTCCACACTCCCCTCCAGCCTCACTACACCTGGCACTTTCCCCTGCAACTGCAGGAAATGCTACACCTGCCCCTACACCTCCCCCTTCACCCCCATCCCAGGCCCCAAGATGACTTTCCACATCAAGCAGATGTTCACCTGCACATCTGCTAATGTGGTACGTTGTATCCACTGTGGCCTACTCTATATCGGGGAAACCAAGTGGAGGCTTGGGAACCGCTTTGCAGAACACCTAAACTGCTCAAAAAACTGCACCTCGGAGTCGTGAACCATTTCAACTCCCCTCTCCCACTCTTTAGACGACATGTCCATTCTAGGCCTCCTGCAGTGCCATAACGACGCCACCCAAAGGTTGCAGGAACAGCACCTCATATTTTGCTTGGGAACCCTGCAGCCCAATGGTATCAATGTGGACTTCACGAGCTTCAAAATTTCCCCTCCCCTACCACATCCCAAAACCAGCCCAGCTCGTCCATGCCTCCCCAACCTGACCTTCCCCCCAGCTATCCACTCCTCTCACCATAAGCCCTACCCCCATCTCCTACCTACTAGCCTCATCCCGCCCCCTTGACCTGTCCGTCCTCCCTGGACTGACCTATCCCCTCCCTAACTCACCACCTACAGTCACCTTTACTGGCTCCACTCCCACATATTTGACCTGTCTGTCTCCTCTCCACCTATCTTTTCCTTTATCCATCTTCTAGCCACCTCTGCCCTCTCCCTAATTTATCTCACAACCTCCTTCCCCTCCCCCATTTCTGAAGAAGGTCTAGGCCCAAAACGTCAGCTTTCAAGGAACAAAGAACAAAGAAAATTAAAGCACAGGAACCGGCCCTTCGGCCCTCCATGTCTGCACCGATCGAGATCCTCTGTCCAAACCTGTCATCTATTTTCTAAGGGTCTATATCCCTTTGCTCCCTGCCCATCCATATACCTGTCCAGATACATCTTAAAAGACACTATCGTGTCTGCGTCTACCACATCCGCTGGCAATGTGTTCCAGGCACCCACCACCCAATGTGTTAAGAACTTTCCACGTATATCTTCTATAAACTTTCCTCGTCTCACTTTGAACTCATGACCCCTAGTAATTGAGCCCCGACTCTGGGAAAAAGCTTCTTGCTATTCACCTTGTCTATACCCCTCATGATTTTGTAGACCTCCATCAGGTGCCCCCTCAATCTCAGTCTTTCTAATGAAAATAATCCTAAACTACTCAACCTTTCATCAGAGCTAGCACCCTTCATACCAGGCAACATCCTGGTGAACCTCCTCTGCACCCTCTCCAAAGCATCCACATCCTTTTGGTAATGTGGTGACCAGAACTGTACACAGTACTCTAAATGTGGCCAAATCAAAGCCTTATACAACTGTAACATGACCTGCCAACTCTTGTACTCAATACCCCGTCCGATGAAGGAAAACATGCTGTATGCCTTCTTGACCACTCTATTGACCTGCATTGCCACCTTCAGGGAACAATGGACCTGAACACTCAGATCTCTTTGTACATCAATTTTCCCCAGGACTTGTTCATTTACTGTATAGTTTGCTTTTGAATTAACTCTTCCAAAATACATCACCTCGCATGTGCCCAGATCAAACTCCATCTTCCATTTATCTGCCCAACTCTCCAATCTATCTATATTCTGCCGTAATCTCTGACAGTCCCCTTCACTATCTGCTACTCCACCAATCTTCCTGCTCCTCTGATGCTGCTTGACCTGCTGTGTTCATCCAGCTCTGCACCTTGTTGTCTCTTAACTCTGATTTCTCTCCACAGGTGTTGGCAAACCTGCTGAGTTTTTCCAGTAACTTCTATTTTTTTGTTTTGGACAAGGACAGCAGGTACATGAGAACACCATGACCTGAAAATTTCCCTCTAAGTCACAGACTATTCTGACTTTGAAATGTATCTGTAACTTCTGAGGAAGGTGCTTGAAAGTCCTGGAATTCTCTATGTGACTGCATTGTGGGAGCATTTTCACCATACAGATTGCAATGATAAAAAAGCTCATCATTACGTTCTTGAGGGCAGTTCCAAGAAAGGCAACCACTGTCCCATCTGTCATCTGCCATTAGCTACTGCTACCTCTGATTATTTATCATCATATCCTGTAAAAGAGAGGGATATGCATCAGTGACCGTAGTGCATAGTGTTTGGGTGATGCATCGTGGTTGAATAGCTGGCAGTGTTTGCAAGTTTTGCAATTTAAAATAAGGAATGAAGTTTGCAGCATGAATGAGTTTAACAGTGTGAGCTGTATTTATGAGTAGTAAATATGATTCATTTTGAGGAGATGATTGATAGGTGAGTGGTAGTTTTGGACACAGCAGAGTGAGGGACTAACAATGCACATGGTAGGATATGGTATTTAAAGATGCAATAACTGACCATGACAACTTGTGTGAATTTATTGAGCTTTTTGCGATACTGCATCCTAGTCTACATACTAAATAACACCACAATTTTTCAATACCATTGCTTTCAGAGAATTTCATCTGAAAGCACTGTATGGAGGATATCTCACCTCTGCCTTATCCTGGATTAAGGCCTCCAGTGGATTGTTATGTTATGTTGGAGTCCGGTCTTTTCTTTTTATTTTTCTCCCGTCACCAAGTCATCCTTTACTTATTTCTGCACCGTGCACAGGCTGTGGCCATCTCGGAGTCAGACCCCTGAACTGAGGAAATGCTAATCTCCTGTTTATATATTTTTTTGTGCGTTTGCAGGTGTGAGACATGATCTAAAAAAATGACTTTATAAATATACCACCACCAGGAAAACCTGGTGACCAAAGAACCAGTTAAAAAGCAGAGCCCCTACGGGCAAAACCCTTGGCTATTTGTAGTGATTGTACTGACGTCAGCCATGTGGACCTCATAGAATACAAGCTCCCCAATCGGTGCTATTAATCTGGTCCATACAGGGAGCCCTGCCTGACAGATATCCTGTTCACACTGAGAACTGGCTCTACGGGAGCTAGATCAGTGTCAAGGACTTTCCACTTGTAAATAAAGGGTGACTTGGTGTCGGGATTCCAGCATCTAGAGTTATTTCACTCTCGAGCTTTAGTTTTGTATTTTTCAGACCAAATTCACTTATGACTTCCAGCACCCACACTGTGCAAAATCCACCTTGCTTTAAAATGTTCAGGCTGACTTTAGGGAGCTTCATTATCTTTGTTGAGAGTGTGTTTAGAGTCTACCACAGTCAGAAATGAAGGGCTTTCTAATAATTTGACAATGTTAAAGTGACAATAAATACTTAATATTTCGTAACAGTGAAAAATGAAAGACAGTAATTAATGTGCATGCTCAAAAAAGGAAACCTCATGCATCCGAATATGTTTCACCAGAGTGTGTGAAGAGGGGAGATCACATTTTGACAGTATGTTCCTGACTTAGCTAAATATAACAGGGAAGAAGTACAGATATTTTATCAGCAACCTGTTCAGACGTATTTGTACTCACCTCTGCAGCTGGTATGCCTTAAACCTGACTTCTTGGCTCAGAGGTAGGGACATTACCACTGCACCAAAAGAGCCCTGGGGAAGGCACAGATTAATAATTTACAAATAATCTAAATTGAACTTTAGTTTTAATACAATTGCAAAGACTTTCAAGGAATAAAGAGGTTAAGCTCACTTTTAAATACCTCACATTGTGATTGTTGGATTGTTTTTATTAAATTGCTAGAAGCTGGGGCGACCTAATAGAAACGTACAAAATTAAAGAGGTTATGGTCACTTTTAAATAACTCACAACGTGATTGCTAGCAAAGGATTAAGGGCTAGCTAGATGTAGAATAGAGGCTTCTGAACCTTTAACAATCATTTCCATTACTTTATTAGTACACATAATTATAGAACATATAACAGTCAGCACAGGAACAGGCTCTTCAGCTCAGCATATCTGTGTTGATCATGATGCCATTCTAAACTAATCTCATCTGCCTGCACTATGATCCATATTCTTCTATTCCCTACCTGTCCATAATTCTAAGTGCCTCTTAAATATTTGTGTGTTATCTACTTCTACCACTTCCCTTGGCAGCACTTTCCAGGTACCTATCACCCTCTGCGTTAAAAAAAACATTCTTCACACATCTCCTTTAAATTGTACCCCCTCACCTTAAAACTATGCCCCCAGTATTTGACATTTCCAAACTGGGAAAAAGACCCTATCCATGCCTGTCATAATTTTATATATTTTTACCAGATCTCTCCTCAACCTTCAATGCTTCGGTGAAAACAATTCTAGTTTGTCCAAACTCTCCTTAGAGCTAAAAGAATCCAATCCAGACAACATCCCAGTAAAGGATTTTCTGAAGAAGGGTCTAGGCCTGAAACATCAGCCTTCCTGCTCCTCTGATGCTGCTTGGCCTGCTGTGTTCATCTAGCTCTACACCTTGGTATCTCTAACATTCTGGTAAAATTCTTTTGCATCCTCTCCAAAGACTCCACATCATTCCGGTAGTATGGCAACAAGAACTACACGCAATACTCCAAATGTAGCATAACTGAAGTTTTATACTATGAAAACATGATGGACCAACCTTTCTACTCAATGCCCCGTACAATGAAGGCAAGCATCCTCAGTGTTTTTTCACAAAATTACCCGGCTGTTTTGCCACTTTCTAGGATCATCTAAGTTTTCTTAACAAAAATTCTTCTGAATTTATCATGCATTTGTACCTCTGTTTTTAGTTATTCCCTTTTTATTGAACTACAGAATAGAAAGATACTGTATGTCTGTCTATATCAATGGGCAGAATCCTCCATGCCTCAGCAGACCTTTTAAAGGACAGGTGGAAGAACTTAATTGGGCTGGAGGTAAAAGTGCACATTCTTGATGGCGAATTAGAGTTTTGGAAAGTCTTCAAAACTGTTTACATGGTCAGCTTTTTTGCAATCATTAGCATTCCATTAATCCTCATTAATTCTCCAGCTACTGGAATTACATTGATGAACACAACATTGTTAGGCAAAAATGGGAAAACAGTATGTTTGTAAATCCATTTATAAATGAAGCAAGAGGGCAAGAGGTAGACAGCTTCATCCAACCTCTGGTGAGTACAAATCACTTCACTAACTTGGTTCCAACATAATCAATTAATTTTAATGTGTGACTGCTTACATAAAAAGGGTGAAGCCTGACTGGGTCCAGTAGACTATGAAATACGTCAGCCATCTGTACTGTTGGTTGTTCTTGTTACATCACTTAAGTGTGAGAATGAAACCTGGCTGGTTCAACAATCCTGTTTGAGCGAAGTAACCATATTGGTTGACACCAAATGGCTGTCAATGGAATTGACAAAATCCTGAACGATGGAGGAAAGAAACTGAGAGGGGCAGAGGAGGGAAACACAGTTACAAGGTGTAGGAGCATTATGCCCTGACCCACCAGCCTCCCACACCTGAACAGAGACAAAAGAGGCAGGTAGGATTCCAGCAGTGGCAGTTGCTTCCAGCAACTTTTGTTTTTGTTCCTGATTTACAGCATCTGCAGTTTTCTTGGTTTTTGTTTTAGATACAGACGGAGATTGAAGAAGGACAGAGGGGGACACGAGAGGAAAGAAGGCCATCTACTGTGATTTGAACATATAACTTAGAGGGGCAGAAAAGAGGGTGAAGAATTCAAATAAAAAAATTCCAACCACCATCTTTCTCTGTAACATAGGGCTACATAGGAGGGGATAATCAAGGCAATATAAAGATCAGGCTACAAATAACTTGCAAGAGGGGTCTTGTGGCACAGTGGTAGTAGTCCTACTTCTGAGCCAGAAGGCCTGACTTCAAGTCTTATCTGCTCCAGAGGTGTATAAAAACATCACGAATAAGTTTATCAAAAAAATCTACAAATAATTTGTACATGACAGCATCAAGAAAGAGAAATCCAGTCACTGGTCATGGAAGATACACCTCACCATAAGAGATTGCTGCAGGGCAGACTTTCATCGAACACATGAGCAGCCTGGCAAGAGCACAAAGGATGGCTTGACTCTCTTAAGGTCTCAAATTGAAGGCAAGTTTAACTCGTGCATTAAACTGAAGAGACTAAAGGATGCAGAACAGATAACCAAGACGGACTGCATGAGAATGAAACCAGAAGGTACGAACACCTCCAGCTTCTTCGGACTTCCTAAAGTACACAAACCAGACATCCCCCTCAGACCCATTGTCTCCCTATCGGGCGCATGTTCAAACAAACTGGCAAAGTACCTTCAACAGAGAATGAAACGCCTAGTCAACAGATCACCTCATTCCATCTACTCAATCCAAGAATTACTCAAAACCATCAAGAACATAAAAATCAGCGATGTCACAGCATTATTCACATCAGTTGACATCCCAGTAGCCAAAGAAACATTGGCCACATTACTAGAGGAAGCAGGAATACAGACCAGCACCTCCATCAGCAATAACAACATACTCAAACTACTAGGCTTGTACCTCACCACACACTTTGTCTTTAATGGTCAAGTATACAAACAGATCAATGGCACACCCTTAGGGTCACCCATCTCAGGACTCATCGTAGAGGCAGTCACGTAAAGACAAGAACACACATCTGGCATTGACCTACGCACCAGAAAAGACAACGGCAGAAACAACCCTGTTGACCATGCAAAGCCCTCCTCACTAACATCTGGGGGTTAGTGCCAAAATTGGGAGAGCTGTCTCACAGACTAGTCTAGCAACAGCCTGACATATTCATACTCACAGAATCATGCCTTACAAACAATGTCCCAGACACCACAATCACCATCCCTGGGTATGTCCTGTCTCATCGGCAGGACAAACCCAGCAGGGGTGCGGCAGAGTGGTATACAGTCGGGAAGGTGGTGCTCTGGGAGTCCGCAGCATTGACTCCGGACCCCATGAAGTCTCACGGCTTCAAGTTAAACATGGGCAAGGAAACTTCCTGCTGATTAACACATACCATTCTCCCTCAGCCAATGAATCAGGACTCCTCAATGTTGAGCAACACTTAGAGGAAGCACTGAGGATGGCAAGGGCACAAAATGTACTCTGGGTGGGGGATTTCAATGTTCACGACTAAGAGTGGCATGACAGCAACACTATTGATCAAGCTGGTCGGATCCTAAAGGACATAGCTGCTAGATTAGGTCTGAGGCAGATGGTGAGGGAACCAAAAAGAGGAAAAAAACATGCTTGACCTCATCCTCACTAATCTGCCAGCTACAGTTGCGTCTGTCCATGACAGTATCAGTAAGAGTGACCATCGTACAATCCCAGTGGAGACGAAGTCCCGCATTCATATTGAGAGCGACCTCCGTCGTGCTGTGTGGCACTAACATCGTGCCAAATGGGACAGATTTCGCACAGACCTAGCAACTCAAAACTAGGCATCCATGAGGTGCTGTGGGCCATCAACAGCAGCAGAACTGTATTCCAACACAAATACAACCTCATGGCCCAGTATATCCCCCACTCAACCATTATCATCAAGCCAGGCGATCAACCCTGGTTCAATGAATAGTGCAGGAGGGCATGCCAGGATCATCACCAGGCATACTTGAAGATGAGATACCAAATTGGTGAAGCCACCAAAACAGGACTACTTGCATGCCAAACAGTGAGAGCAACAAGTGATAGACAGAGCTAAGCAATCCCACAACCAACGGATAAAATCTAAGCTCTGCAGTCCTGACACTTCCAGTCATGAATAGTGGTGAACAATTAAACAAGTCACTAGAGGAGGATGGTCCACAAATATCCTCATCCTCACTGATGGAAAAGCCCAGCACATCAGCGCAAAAGATAAGGCTGAAGCATTCGCAGCAATCTTCAGCCAGAAGTGCCGAGTGGATGATCCTATTTGGCCTCCTCCAGAGGTTCCCTGCATCACAGGTACCAGTCTTCAGCCAATTCGATTCACTCCATGCGACATCAAGAAATGGTTGGAGACACTGAATCCTGCAAAGGCTACCGGCCCTGACAACACCCCAGCGATTGTATTGAAGACATGCTCCAGAACGTGCTGCTCCCTTGGCCAAGCTGTTCCAGTACAGTTACAATACTGGTATCTATCCAACAATGTGGAAAATTGCCCAAATATGTCCTGTACATAAAAAGCAGGACAACTCCAACCTGACCAATTATTGCCTCATCACTCTGCTCTCAATTATCAGTAAAGTGATGGAAGGTGTCATCAACAGTGCTATCAAGCAGCATCTGCTCAGAAATAACCTGCTCAGTGATGCCCAGTTTGGGTTCCATCAGGGCCACTCAGCTCTTGATCTCATTACAGCCTTGGTTCAAACATGGCCAAAAGAGCTGAATTCCAGAGTTGAGGGGGGAGTGACAGCCCTTGATATCAAGGCTATATTTAACATAGTGTGACATCATGGAGCCCTAGCAAAACTGGAATCAATGGGTATCAATGGACAAACGCTCTGGTGGTTAGAGTCATACCTGACACATAGGAAGATGATCATGATTGTGGAAGGTCAATCATCTTAGCTCCTGGACATCTCTGCAGGAGTTCCTCAGGGTAGTGTCCAAGGCCCAACCACCTTCAGCGGCCTCATCAATGACCTTCCCACCATCATAAGGTCAGAGGTGGAGACATTCGCCAATGATTGCGCAATGTTCAACACCATTCGTGACTCCTCAGATACTAAAGCAGTCCATGTTCACATGCAACAAGACCTGGACAATGTCCAGGCTTGGGATGACAAGTGGCAAGTGACATTTGCGCCATACAAATGCCAGGCTATGACAATCTAACCACCACCCCCTGACATTCAATGGCATTACCATCACTGAATACCCCACTATCAACATCCTGGGGGTTACCATTGGCCAGAAACTCAACTGGACTCACCACATTAACAGAGTGGCTACAAGAGCAGGCCAGAAGCGAGGAATACTGCAGCAAGTAATTCATCTCCTGACTCCTCAAAGCCTGCCCACAATCTCCAAGGCACAAGTCAAGAGTGTGATAGAATACTCACCACTTGCCTGTATGACTGCAGCCTCAATAATGCTAAAGACGGTTGACAAAATCCAGGTCAAAGCAACCTGCTTGATTGACACTACATCCACAAACATTCACCCCCTCCACCACCAACGTTGAGTAGCAGCAGTGTGTACTACTTACAAGATGCTCTGCAGAAATTCACCAAAGATCCTCAGACAGCACCTTCCAAACCCAAGACCACTTCTATCTAGAAGGACTAAGGCAGCAGATATATGGGAACACCACCACCACCAAGCTCCCCTCCAAGTCACTCACCATCCTGACTTGGAAGTATATTGCCATTCCTTCACTGTTGCTGGTTCAAAATCCCGGAATTCCCTCTCTAATAGCATCGTGGGTCATCCCACAGCAGGAGGAAAGCAGTGGTTCAAGTAGGCAGCTCACCATCACCGCCTCAAGGGCAACTAGGGATGAGTAAGAAATGCTGGCCTGCCAGCAATGCCCACATCCCACAAAATGAATAGAAAAAAACAACACCACCCTCCCCCGTATTCAACCTAAACTGTGGATCTGGTCCGTAGACAACACATTTGTCATTATTAAGCGCAACAAACTAGAAGAGATGCACAACCTCATCAACAATGTATTCACCAGTATTAAATTCAAGAGAGATGAGGAAAACAACACTCAGCTTCCTTTTCTGAACATCAGAGTTGAAAGTATGACCAGCGGGGAGTTCCAAACCTAAGTGTACAGGAAAGCAATCCACACTGACAAAATCCTCAACTTGCACAGCAACCACCCTAATATCTACAAACAAAGCTGTATTAGGACACTATTAAAATGGGCCACCACTCACTGCAACACACCAGAACTACACAGGAAACAGGAAGAGGACCTATCCAAAATCTTCACTATGAACAGATATCCCCGCAACTTCATCCACAGGTGCCTACTAAAATAGGCAACAAGAGGACACACTACACCCTAACACACTGACCACATTACCCTACATCAAGAACATATCAGAGCTGATGAGTGTCCTACAACCACGGGGAATCATGGTAGCACACATTCCCATAGCCATGCTATGACAAACACTCAAGGATTAAAGATCCCATTCCCACAACATGCAGAGACAACGTAGTTTACAAAATACACACAACGACTGCTGTAAGCATTACATTGAACAGACAGCAAGGAAACTAGCCATCAAAATACACAAACATCAGCTGGCAACAAAATGGCATGATGAACTTTCCCTAATATCAGTACACTCAAACAATGAAGGCCATCAATAAAACTGGGACAAGGTAACCATAGTAGCCATAGCCAAAGATAGACAGGCACAGGAGTTCCTAGAGGCATGGTTCTCAACCCATAATGCAATCAACAAACTTATAGAATTGGACCCCATATACAAACCAATACAGAACAAAACCGGAAATGACACAAGTGACCATAACAGACCGGATAGTATAAATTCCAAACAGAGTAGAATAACATTGTTTCAGCGGCAGCCTCACTGATGATGTTACTCAGCATGATGACAAAACATCTGAACAAAAATAGGCCAGTTCAGTGAGCAAGTCAACAACCTCACCCCCAACCGGAGCTACAAATCTTTACAAAAACCCGAAAAAAAATACTGGCACCTGAGATGATAGCACTGATGTATAAAGAAGATTGAATTAGTAAGAACCAAATTTACTGGAGTTAGAAGAGTAAGGTGGGATCTCATAGAAACCTGCAAATTTCTAACAGGACTATGCAGGATGAATGTGGAAAGGATGTCCCAATAACCAAGGAGTTCAGAACAAGGCATCACAGTTTAAGGATTCAAGGTAGTATTGAGATTAGGACAAATTTCTTTACGCAGAGAGTGGTGAGCATATGGAACTCTCTGCCACAGAGTATGGTTGAAGACAAAACATTGAATATTTTTAAGAAGGACTTAGATGTAGTTTTTAGTGCTACAGGAATCAAGGGTATGGGGATAAAGCCAGAACAGGTATTGAGTTGGATGATCACCCATGATCATATTGATCGACAGAACAGGCATGAAGGGCCAAATGGTCCACTCCAGCTCCTGTTTTATAGAATCATAGAATTTTACAGTAGAGAAGGAAACCATTCATTCATCATGTCTGTACTGATTCCCCAGAGAACTATCCATCTATCCAGCTCAATCAGTGGCCTTCTAAATTCATCACTTTCAAATATACATCCAGCTCTTTTTGAAATGTCCTGTGGAATCCACCTCCAACACCCTCCCAGGCAACACATCACAAATCCTAACAACCCTCTGAGCAAAGAAGTTCTTCCTCAACTGTCTCCTAGCTGTCTTGCTGACAATCTTGAAATTGTGACGCCTAGTCACTCAAGTATGTTTCTATATCATTCCTAGTATTCCTTCACTAAACAGCACTATCATGCCAGATGTTTACTCAATTTAACCTAACTGCTTTACTTGGATTATTGTGATGAAGAAAGACAAGGAGTATGAGGAGGAAATCCTGGTGCCAGCAGAACTAGACACATAATGCTCAGAAAGCAATTGTGGACAAAGAAGCAGTATCTGAACAAAAACAAAGTTGCTGGAAAAGCTCAGCAGCATCCATAGTTCTGACATACAACATCACGGTTCTTTTGGTTTTTTTCGAAGCAGTATCTAAAGAGGGGAACCAGGGTTTCCAGCATTGTCAAGCAGTTCAGCTAGTGAGGGTGCACTGAAGGCTTTGCAGCTACCTTACAGATGAATAAAAAGCAGTGCCAGACATCCCTTCACATGACAAGAGGCACCATAACTTCCTATAGGCAGATCTATAGCCAGATTGAGTAGCCTGTGGCACTGAATACCACAGCAGCATTGAAGTTTCTAGCTACCAGCTTGATTCAAACTTAACTTGGGGATGTGTGAGATATCTCCCAATTGACATCCCATAAGTATATTGGTGGGTTCACCATTGACATGTAAGATTAAAACAATACTGTTGTTCAAGATCACCTTGAACCCAAAAGCTAATGTCGCAAACCAATGGATTTCCAGTTGTTGCTGGGTTCCCACAGCTACAAGAGGTCCCTGACTGCACCCAAGTAGCACTCAGAGCTCTTGGCATCATCCAGCCAGATTCATGAACGTGAAGGAATTTCATTCCTTCAATGACCATCTTAATTGTGAACACAGGCAACAATTCTTGTGGATATGTGCCTTGTATTTAAGGAGCTGCCATGACACTCCAAAGTGTCCTCAGATATTCATTGCCCTGCATCATCTCCCAGGCTGACTCATGGGTGATAAGGTTTACCCTGGAAGCAAGCTAATGAATCCATTGCAAACCTTTAAAGCAATACTAAAAATACCAAAATGTTACCCATACATTCACTATGGCCACATCCATCATTGATCAGACTTTTTTTTTTATTTGAGGATGTACTTCCATTGTAGACTATTCAGGAGGAGTATTCCATCATTTGCTGGACTAACTCTCCAAAATAGTGATTGCTTGCAGCACCCTTCACAACTTAGCTCAATGGCAGGTTTAGATCCAGAAGATGGGGGAGATGGGGGAGATGGAGCAACCACTATTCTCCACAGGCGAGGGAGAAGGGGAGCCTGGCAGAGATGCCGAGGAAGCTAGTATTGATGGTGAGATGCTGAGGATGCTAGGACAATAATAAAATAGACAGCCAAGTCACAAGAATCTGATAGCATCTAAATGCAGGGGTGAATGACCTTGCATCAACATATAAGGATAATGAGAACTGTAAACATATTTGATGCAAAGGCACTTCTGCCATAAAGGAAATGCTTGCTTTATACCTTTAAAATTTTAAGTTATGTTGTTTGCCTTTAGTTGTTAATTAAATTGTTCCCCTTGCAATGGTAAGCATTGGTCTGTTTCCTGCCCAGAGCATCAGTATAAATTATGCAAAATTACACAGGAGCTGCACATTTGTGATTCAAACCTCTGTTTGAAAGGAGAGTTCATCTAGCACGCAGCTTCTTGTTCTTCCAAAATGTCAGGCACTGGTGAATATTCAGGGATTAACCTTTGTTGTCTTGCAGCCACAGAATCTTCAGTCTTTCCAATGTTAGAAATTGAGGAAATTGCAAGCATGTTTTTAAACTCATTACTTTGTTTTCAAACATAAGTTTACATCGTATCATGGGGAAAAAGACAGGTGAAATGATTCTAAAACCAACATAATTGAAGGCAGTGCTGTTAAGGATATAACAATGGAAATGCAAAAGGCCAAACTTTGCACACAAGAAGCTAAGGAAGTGTAGTAGAGGAGCTCTGTTAATTAAGGATGACACAACTACAATCATGTGAGATGGATAGTAAGAAGAATGGTCAGTGTGAACAAGACTGCAGCAGAATAAGCAATGTCTGAGTGAGTTTCATATTACTGTTGGGAACTTCGTTCCAGGTGGAAATTTGGAGCAAAAGGGTCAGAAGTGTATAAACTAGGGATTAGTGCATGGATGTAGCCTGACTACCTTGGACATTTGAGACACTCTTGGTGTTCTTTATTCTGTTAAAATGATAAAAAATGGTTGTTGTTGTTGCCATTATTGACATATGATTGAAAGCAGCCAGAACCCACATCTATGTTTCCACTGGCTGAATGTAACTGAGTGTTTGTAGTTTAGTTTATCTGTTCATTAAACTTCCAATTATCTTAGGTTTTCTCAATAAATATTGGGTCCTAACTATATGCCTGGCAGTAACAATGATTTTGATGCAGAGCTGTTTTTGATCACTGCTTCCCATTCATTATATCATAGAATCTGCCTCAGGATTTCAAATTTGGTCTCAATGAGCTTTGATCACGATAGAATCATCTTGGAACTGAATACTCCTAAATGTCATTGTAACAGAAAATCTGGCAAATGCACTGGACATTCAATTATACTCCAGTGATTGTCAATTTTACAGCAAAGTTTGTGTCGACTCATTACAATCAAATTCAATACTTAAGGTCGATAAGAATTGATCTCAGGAAAGCATTACCTGGTCATTGTCATCAGACTGAAATACCTCCAATTGCAAATCATTCACAGTCATAGAGTCATACAGCATAGAAACAGAACCTTTGGTCCAACTTGTCCTTTCAGACCAGGCATCCTAATCTGAAACAATCCCATTTGCCAGCATTTGGCCCATATGCCCCTGAAACCTTCCTATTCCTATACCCATCCAGGCCTTTTAAATATTGTAAACATACCAGCCTCCTCAGACTGCTCGTTCCATATACTCAGTACTCTGCATGAAGGTTATCCTTTGGATCCTTTTTAAATCTTTCTTCTCTCACCTTAAACCCATGTCTTCTAATTTTGGACTCCTCAACCCTAGTAAAAAGACCTTGGCTCTTCCACCTATCCATGTCCCTCATAATTTTATAGACATAATTTTACAAGGACACTTCTCAGCCCTTGGGACTCCACAGAAAAAGGCCCCAGCCTATTCTGCCTCACCTTATGACTCAAATCCTCAAATATTCTGTCTTCTTCCCATTCTCCAAGCAAATGCTGTATATAATGATTTTCCCTTCAGTGGTATGTATTTCCCAATCCTAAAATTTGTGTACAAATGCTACATTCCTCCTTGCACTAATGTTTACAGAGAGTTTATATTATATTATGTTATACCTTTCATTACCTCAGAATATTCTAAATATGAGAGTACTTTTGAAATGTACTTAGTTGTAAATGTAATACAGGAAACACACATGCCAATTTTTTCACAGTTAACATTTTAAAATGATACTCATTGAGGGATAAATATTGGGCAGGACACAAGGGAAACATTCCCCAACATCAGCCCAAAGTGGCAGCTCTAAACAGACATAACAAAGTAGCAATGTGGTGAAACTAGTTCTTGGAGAAGCACATCTAGATGTAAGAAAGAACCAATGATCAAAAGCTGCTTGTGTACATACAACACACTTGAATGTAAATTCTGATCTCTTATTATTTATCTTGTTATTCTTGTTCTAACCATTATCAATGATTGATTTGGAACTCATTTGGAGTTGGCTTCTGTATCAGAATCCATGTTAACATTTTAGGATAAATTAGGATAGATGGTAGAATGAAGGAAGAATGCAATATTTGAGAATACAATGTGTCGGTGGGATTGTCATAATTTCATCACAAAGTTGTAACTTTTTAATTTGAACAATTTAACTTTTATTGCTCATAGTAGAAGAAGTCTGTCCTCTGTGTTTAAAAACTCAGTTACCTTTAGATTGGGGAACCTAAAAACTGAAGGGACAAGATCAACAGAGCACAGCTATAAGATTGAATGTTGCAATATTTTTGGTATCATCATCTTGTTACTACAGGATATTTACACAATCTGAAGTAAGGAAAACACCAACATTATTAAAAATAACATTTGATTGGGCTTTATCGTGCCATGAGTGTACAGAAGACAGAAAGATCATGTGACATAGCATCAGTTCTGTGATGAAGTGTACTGTTTGTTAGCATATCACACAGTCATGCATAATCTCTCTATAAACATAAAAGATGTTGAGCTCTTTTTGAGCCTTCACCTACTAACAGGATAAAATTTTCCAAATGCTTGTCTAGCTCTCATCATCCTTAATGTTTTGCTATTCTATTAAAAACAAAGTGTCTGAGCCTATGATAGCTAAATAGAACTCAATTCCCTGCCATATCATAGTATTTAACAAAATTGTGCTAAAGATGAAGATAAGTTTAACTGGACAATAATGAGGCTCAGGACTTCAGATTGTCACATTTCATGATGAAGCCATGATTTGGTTACATTAAATTATCAGGTTACTTGTCTTGATGGATTGTCTTCCACTCAGTTTGTCAGGAGGCAGTCTGGGAAGCATTTCGGATTTTCTTGGACAAAATTCCAGAGAATGAAGAGTACCAGAAATGGGTCAATATTTGTCAGCAAGAAACACACTACCTATTCCAGATTGGGCAAAACTTCAGTGAATCTCAAGAACATCTAACCATGGTTCAAAGGGTAAGGAATCAACTTTGAATTTAGGCAGTCTTGGACATTAACTCATTTTGCGCATATTTTACTTGCAGTTTTCCACATTAGTGAATGCTGAGGTTTAATATGTTCACATGAATGATATTCCAACATATTACTACTAAGTTGATATGAAATGCAGACATACTAAATGTAAGAGTCTAATTTGCCTTATAGATTCTTCCCATTTTAGTATTACATTTTCTTTAAAAATTAAAAGTGATTTTTTTTCCATTGCTTCACAGAGACTGGGAATTCGAGGCAGTGATCTTCAACCAAGGTATGCAATATAGCTATGATATTAAAACTTATTGCATGAGGCCTCTTGTCACTGTTTGCTTCATCAAAAGTTGTCAAAAATGTCACACTACTACAAAAATACCACAGAGCAGTACTCAGCTGATGTGTTTCCACACATTCTGTAAATATTACTATTTTCTGACTGTTAATTGCAATGGCTATGTAAATCCCTAACTGGAGTTGGTCAGATATATTCACAACTAAGTATTGGCACAAATTGTATTGATTATATTATTAGTATGTGTATATGTTGTCCAAATTAGTTCTTTTTTTGAGTAATAATGAATGAGCTAAAATGAAACGACAATGTCAGATTTCTAATGTGTTTCCCTTTCTGTGTTTGCTGAGCAAGTATTCCTGTGGATAATCAGCCAGGTGAACTTACTACACTAACAACAGGTACTATTTCATGTCAGATTTTGTTATTTAATATTTCACATGTAAACTGCAAAGCCTTTGAAAATTGATAAAAGCAGAGGCTATTCAGTTTTCTCATTAAGTAGATTTCTTAATAATCTACTCTAAACCATAATGTCCCACCATTCTTTGAGGAAGTGACAAAGATGATAGATGAGGGAAGGGCTGTTAATGTCATATACATAGACTTCAGTAAGGCATTTGATAAGGTTGCCCATGGTAGGTTGACGGAGAAAGTGAAGTGTCATGAGGTCCAGGGTGTACTAGCTAGATGGATAGAGAACTGGTTGGGCAACAGGAGACAGAGTTGAAGTGGAAGGGAGTTTCTCAAAATAGAGAACTGTGAACATTAGTGTTCCACACGGATCCGTGTTGGGACCACTGTTGTTTGTGATATTCATAAATGATCTGGAGGAAGGTGTAGATGGTCTGATTAGCAAGTTTGTAGACTACACAAAGATTGGTAGAGTAGCAGATAGTGAAGGGGACTGGTGGAGAATGCAGCAGAATATAGATAGATTGGAGAGTTCGGCAGACAAATGGAAGATGGAGTTGAATCCAGGCAAATGCAACGTGAGCATTTTGGAAGATCCAATTCATGAGCAAGCTATACGGTAAATGGAAAAGCCCTGGGGACAATTGATACGCAGAGGGATGTGGGTGTTCAGGTCCATTATACCCTGAAGGTGGCAATGCAGGTCGATAGAGTGGTCAAGAAGGCATACGGCATGCTTTCACTCATCGGACGGGGTATTGAGTACAAGAGTTGGTAGGTCATGTTACAGTTGTATAGGATTTTGGTTCGACCACATTTGGAATATTGCGTACATTTCTAGTCGCCACATTACCAAAAGGATGTGGATGCTTTGGAGAGGGTGTAGAGGAGGTTCACTAGGATGTTGCCTGGTATGGAGGGTGCTAGCTATGAAGAGTGGTTGAGTAGATTAGGATTATTTACATTAGAAAGAGAAAGGTTGAGGGGGGACCTGATGGATGTCTACAAAATCATGAGAGGTATAGACAGGGTGGATAACAAGAAGATTTTTCCCCAGCATGGGGTAATCAATTATTAGGGTTCATGATTTCAAGGTGACAGGGGAAAAGTTTAAGGAAAATATGCATGGAAAGTTCTTTACGCAGGGGGTGTTGGGTGCCTGGAATGCGTTGCCAGCGGAGGTGGTAGAGGCCGACACGATAACATCATTTAAGCTGTATCTAGGCAGATACATGAATGGGCAGGGAACAGACGAATACAGATCCTTGGAAAATAGGTGACAGGTTTAGATAGAGGATCTGGATTGCTGCAGGCTTGGAGGAGCGAAGAGCCTGTTCCTGTGCTGTAATTTTCTTTGTTCTTTGTTCTTTATACTTGAACTAGTCATTATGAGGTAAATGAGATGGACGTGGAAAGTGTATTATTGACAATTGGAGCTCTAAGAGAGAGACGGAGTTCTGTGACTCTCCCTTTGTTATCAAATTTCTCTATTGAATAAACTTATCATGTCAGAGCTCAGATTGGCAAAATTAATCACGCGCGGGTTTCTGATCTCATACTCACTGGACGACTAAGGTGTGTGTCATGACCTCACTACCTGAATATGGAGGTTTGAATGGCTACTGTGGTGCAAATGGAAGTGCCCCCACCTCTGGAGCAGCAAGCCTGCATTCAGGTCCCATTTTCGCCAAGTGTATGTAATAACATCTCTTGACAGATTGATTAAAACAACGTGGAGATTTGAATCTGTGATTGTCTGGCCTGTACTGTCTGGTTTTTCTTAGGCAATATTGAAATAAAACAAGATGCTTTCAACAATTAAGAATGGTGGACTAACTTACAAAAATCAAAATATCGACATGTTTGGTTGTACCTTGATAGTTAGAGCTGTACCTGCTGACTGGCGATACATTTTACAATGTGTAACTCACACTTTGCCAAAGATAACAAAAATCTTTTTAAAACTAAATACAATCAATTACTGTTGTTTTCCAGTTTCTATTGACAGGCAGCCCTAGAATAATCTATATAGTTACTCCTAGTGAGGTTGTTTTTGACCTTCCAGCTAATCAGCAATCTAGGTGCTGGAGAAACTTACCAGTTCTGGCAGTACCTATAGGGAGAGAAACACAACTCTTCTGAAGAAGAAGTGTCATATTGGACTTGAAATGTGAACGTTGTTTCTCTCTCTAAAGATGCTGCTAGATCTGCTGAGTTTCTCCAGCACTTTGACTCAGATTTCCTACAGTGTGGAAACAAGCCCATTGGCCTAACAAGTCCATACCAACTCTCACAGCATCCCCCCAGACTCATCCCCCTATAGGCAACCTAATCTACACATCCCTCAGCATTATGGGCAATTTAGCATAGCCAATCCACCTAACCCACACATCTTTGTACAGGGGGAGGAAGCCGGAGCACCTGAAGGAAACCCACGCAGACACGGGGAGAATGTGCAAACTCCACACGGACAGTTGCCCGAGAGTGGAATCAAACCCGGGTCCCTGGCTCTGTAAGGCAGCAGTACTAATCACTTAGCCACCGTGCCGCCACTTTCTGTTTGAATTCCAGATTTCCAGCATCTGCAGTATTTTATTTTTACTCCTTGACTGATGGTGTCAGTCATTCTTGCGCTAGGACAGGATTTACAATGTGAGGATAACTTGCTACTTACCTAACTTCTAATGGTTTTTTTTTTGCAGAGATCCCTTTTGTCCCAGTGTCAAAAACTACATCAATTCCAAACATTGTGGTCTCTAATGAGATAGTGAATGAAACTAAAATTCCTGTTAAGGTAAGATTAGTGAAATTCAACATTATTTATCAATCATTTGTTTAGATGTGCTGTAAAATGATTGTGAACTTGCAATAAATATGCTGAGAAATGTTAGTCAGATTTGGATGAGGCAAAATTTAAATATTTAAATACTCAAAATTGAAATCAAGGCAATTTTGTAATTTTACATAGACTATATATGTAGGTAGGCCAGGCAGCAGAGTTTCTATTAATATATCTACTTTTTTATTCATTCACGGGATGAGGATGCCATTAGCTACACCCTAATTTCCCAGAGAGCAGTTAACAATGAACCACATTGCTGTGGATCTGGAGTCACATGTCTGCCAGACTAGATAAATAGTTTCCCTAAGGGATGTTAGTGAACAACTTATTACAATTTTTAAGAAGAAAAATGTATTGTTTTCATTGTCATTAATAAACAAATCTTCTATTCCTACAACAGCTCAATCTCAAAGTCAAATTGTAGACTGTGAGAAACAATCAGATTAATCAGAAAACTGGTGGAAGTGATTAGAGAATATAATCTCTCAATACTGAATGTGTATATACTTGAGAGAAAATTTACAATGAAACTTAAATTAAAATTTAAGATTTAAGTTCCTTGTTCTTGTGTTCCTTAGTGTTTAATATCCACCCCAACAGGATCTTAGCATCATTCAAATTTTGAAAGGGTTTTATTTTCCTCAATATTTGTTTCTGCGTTGTATAAGCTATTGCCTTATGTAAAGGCTAATTTTCTTCAAGATTGATGCAGCCAGTTCCTCCCCCCACACCCCGGAATATCCTCCAATTTGTAAATATATTAATATTTATAATTTGATCAATCCTATCACCGCAATTGCTGCATTGTATGTATCACAGAACATATTCTCTGAGAAGTAGGCATGAGGTGAATAGAATAATTGTTGGGTGGGGGATGTCGATATCATCATGGTAGATGTGTATTAAGTGTTTCCTTTTTAAATAACACATTCTATGTGATGGAGCATATCCTTTCTATCTGCTTCAGGGTCTGCATGTAACCAACATTGTCCCAGAACAGCCACCAGAACAGGTTGTGGAGTTCAGCATTAAACTCAACAATCAAAGTTACAGCAAGGAGTTGAGTGATCCAAACTCACTTGAATATCAGGAACTTATCCAAAGGTTTGAGATTCAGGCAAGTTCGCTGAAAATACTAAATGTCTTGTACCAACACTTACGTTCTGCACAAATCTACTGAACCTGATCTCAACATATCCTCGCACCACAGCCTTCTGTGATGTTTTTCTTTGTGCATTTCCTCTAAAATACACATATCCAATTCATCAAGATCCAAATTCTCATCACTTTTCTGAATCATCTCTTTGCTTGAAGAACCTTTCATTCCCTTGTAGTAAGAACATACAGAATACAGAAAGCATGCACAACAACATACAGTAGTTGAACCAAATGTGTTAGTGTTGTGCTGTAACTATTGTGTAACAATGTAATATCATACATGGAAAGATTTAAGTCAGTTTCATCTCAATTCAGTTCTGATAGTTTGCTTCAACTGGAGTAAGGTGAAATAGTGTGTTTGCTCTGAGCTTTCTGTTCCAGTCCCATTACATCTACCTTAACAGGATTTGTGATATTTGTGATTTTATATGACACACCATAAAATGGCAACAAACTGCCTCAGAATCATGAACAGGGTGCAGTACCCAGGTTGCAAAATCCAACGATAAAGTCCAACATACATCAATACTGAGCGTGCTTTGTAGCTTCCTCAATTATCCAAATACAGCTTTAAGATTCAAGATTTTTATTTCTTTTCCAGATGCAAAATCTTTTTGAAATCCTGCCAGGATTCAAAGAAATTCGGGTGTTAGGGTCCAGGTGGGTAAACAAAGGAATTAATCATTGTAATACAGCTCTGCACTTCCTGAGTATGAAATAATGGAGAGATCTCAAAATCTTTGCTCATAAATGCTTATCCAAGAAAGGTAGTATTCTGGACCATTCTAGTTAGTAGTTGGTGTGAGTTAAGTGGAGGTAATCTTAATGGAAGATCCAGTAAACATGGCCAGACACATTTATCTATGCCACATTTGATATTATTGTCCTTCAAAACTGGAGCCAAGATGATTCCAATTTCATCTCACTTCAGGAGACTTTGAAGCCCATGAATAATTATAGATTTCCTCCTACCTTGATGAGTGTTCACTGTTTCCAATCTGAAGGACACTGAAGAACTTGGAATTTTCCCTTGGAAACTCAATTGAATTGCTTAGCTATTGTTTTTGAAACAGATTCACCATCTTAGCCTCCTCATTCACACAATGTGTTGAAATCAAGCTGATTACAGTCTCCTATTAGTATAATCTTTCAGAAGTCTTTAATAGTGTGCTTTGCAACCATGTTCTATTTGGAGTTCTGGAGGGTGTGGTGCCAGTCAGGTGAAAGGGCTTAGGATATTTTCATATGACTGAAGATGGAAAGGGAAGTTGCAATTGTTCTGGTTCAAGTAGAAACCAATGACTTAGAATAAGGGATGAAGTTCTGCTAAAGAGATTTGAGCATGTGGGATCCAAATTAAAAGGGGAAAGGTAAGAACCTCTGGATGACTACTTGAACCAAGCATAAATTCGCATAGGTGAAGCAAATTGGCAAGTTAAACACATGATTTAAATTGTTGTGTAGAAGATTGGGGCTTTAACTTGGTAAATTGGCCTCTGTAACAAGTAAAGAGAGAACTCTTCTGCTGTGATTGTTCCATTTAAACAGGGTTGGGATAAGTCTCCTAACAGATCAAATAACTCAAGCTGTAGACTATTCTTGGAGGAGTTGACTCTGTTGTACATGTCAGCAATGATCTGCTTAAAAGCCTGAATCACTTGAAAAACTGTTACGCAAACATATTGCAGAAGGTGAGCCTTTCTCTGTAAGCCCTGTATTATGGGTATTGTCTCATTTGAGCTGGTACTCTGCATCCCTCTTCACTGTCCTGTGGAGTTGCCTGTGACTATGAAGAATACAGCTGCTAATGTTAGAAACAAAACACTATGAATACTTTAGATCTACTGGAAGAATAGTAAGTGCTGGAGAAACTCAGCATTTCTGGAGTTTGGTACAGCGTGAACATTTCAAGTCCAAAAAGGCTTTTCTTCAGAACTGAAGCTGATGTTGTTGCTCTGTTGACATAGTTGTTATGCTTGCTGTAATGGTTATTCCTGTGCTGATGCTCCTGTATGTCATTTGAGGTCAATGGTTGCATAAGCTGCTCCCATTCTGCAATGAAAACTACCAGTTGGAAAGTTCAGATTATGGTGGACAAAGTCGAAACTGGCAAAATTTCTAAAATGTTAGAAATCACCTATAAAGCAGTAAATTCATAATCTCAAAAAAAATCATAGAATTGCTGCAGAATAGAAACAGTCTATTCGGCACAACAAATCCACACCACCCCTCTGAGGAGCATTCCACCCAGACCATAGACATTCATAAACATTCCTCCAGTCCAAAATCACACATTCACTAATACTCTCTGTTTTTGTAAGTTACTCAGTTCCATTGCCATGTTGTCACTGTCCCTTTAATTCCATGTGCATTCAATCAATATTTTTAGAGGGCTATATGCATTACATCGTCTGCATTATTCTCATCAACCTTTTCTGTTACCTCTTAAAAAGTCTTTAGCAAGTTCAAAAAACTCCAAGCTGGATTTCCTTAATTAACCTGCACTTCCCAAATGACTATTCAGTTTGCCCTGAATTATTGTTTCAAGAATCTTTCCCATCAGTAAAAGTTAAACTGATGGGTTTATAGTCGCTTAGCTTATCTTTAGACCTTTCTCAAACAATACTGTAACATTTGAAATTCTCCAGTCCTCTGGCACCATTCCTGAGTCTAAGGTAGATTGGAAAATTATGACCTATGGTAATTCCTGCTGCCACTTGTTTCAGTGTCCTTAGGTGCATCTGATCTCGTTCTAGTGCCTTATCAACTTTATGTACAGACTATGCCTTCAATGCCTCTTCCTTAAACACTTTAATTGTATTCACCATGACCTAAGATGTACCTTCTTTCTAATTTAGGAAAATTTCCAGGTTCACAAAACCAATACGGGAGAGAGTATCGTAGAGTCATAGAGATATACAGCATGGAAATGGACCCTTCAGTCCAGCTCATCCAGACTGTACAGATATCCTAAATAAATCTAGTGTCATTTGCCAGCATTTGGCCCATATCTCTCCTAAACCCTTCCTATTCATATAAACATCCATTTGCCTTTTAAATGTTGTAATTATACCAGCCTCCACTACTTCCTCTGGCAGCTCATTCTATACACACACCTTCCGTGTGAAAACGTTGCCCCTTAGGTCCCTTTTTAATCTTTCCCCTCTCACCTTAAATCTATGCCCTCTAGTTTTGGACTACCCCACTCCAGGGAAAAGATCTTGCTTATTTATCTAATCCATGCCCCTTGTAATTTTATAAACCCCTAGAAGGTCACCCCTCAACCTCTGATGCTCCAGGGAAAATAGCCCCTGTCTATTCAGCCACTCTCTATAGCTCAAACCCTCCAAACCTGGCAACATCCTTGTAAATATTTTCTGAACTCTTTCAGGTTTCACAACATCTTTCCAGGGAGACCAGAACTGTATGCAGTATTCCAATAGTGGCCTAATCAATGTCCTGTACAGCTGCAGCATGACTTTCCGACTCCTATAGTCAATGCACTGACCAATAAAGTCAACCATACTAGATGCCTTCTTCACTATCTTCTCTGTCCATGAAGTTAGAATTCTTGTTTCCTCGGTGTTTAGCTGAGTGACTCCAGAATGAATGCTGTAGCTGTTCTGTGCAGAGGCATAAGTTTGCCTCCTTGAACTGATAACAATGTTTTCAAAACATAAAACAGACTTCACAGTTCACTCCCCCGAACCCCCCATTCCCCCTGTAAACACTCCCCATGCCAGCTCATGCCACCCCTATGGTGCTTCATATGCCCCATTCCAACCTAAGTCATCCAGCCACAGCTTCTCCTTAGCCCCTCATGCACTGCATGGCAACATGTGTCTTTTCATCAATTACCAAAACCCCTCATACTCTCCATGACAACCTGCACACCTCAACCAATCTCGTGTGTCCTCTGTAGCTTCGATGGCAACTTAGTTCCAAGACATATCAACCCAAATGAAAACCTCAGGACACATGCTGAGAAGAAATAAACTAAAGTTCAAAATATTTTTCTGAAAAAGATACCCATTTACATCTATATTGTTTCCTATAATTTCTTACGATGCTATTTAACTTAATGAATGAGGAGGATCAGAGGGTTTCAGTTGCACAGAAAATTACAAAATCAAAGGTAATGGTGAGGTTGGGATTGCAAATTAGTGGTGGGGTTGAATTTTGCCACAAAATTTAAAAAAAGGGACAGAATGTGTGAACGTCATAATACTCCAAGGACCTATAAAATTATAGGCAAATTTGATAATAAAACAAACTGAAAGGCTTTGTATCTTATTGCATGAAGCAGTCAGAATAAGGCAGACAAACTGGCAGTGCAAATCAAGGTAAATGAATATGATCTCAGGCATTATGGAAACATGGTTACAAGGAAATCAACATCGAGAATTTAACATTCAGGCAGATTTGATCTTTCAGAGACACAGGAGAGATAGAAAAAATGGTGGCATAACACTGTTAATAAGAAATGAAATGAGGACAGTTGTATGAGATGATCTAGGGTCAGATGATACAGAGTTCATTTGGGTGGACGTGAAAAAACCCAGAAAAGAAAAGGGCTTTGGAAGAAGTACTGTACAGACCCTGAAACTCCGAGGGAAAGGCTAAAAATCAATAAATAGTGGGAACAAGTAAAAGGAATAGAGCACTATTTATGAGTTACTTTAATCTTCATGACTGATTGGCTTAATCAAATTGACAAAGTTATGACAATGAATTCATAGAGTTCATTAGGAGTAGTTTTCTAGAGCAATATTTCTTATGGTCTTAGGTTTTATAGTCTTCAAACCAAACATGATTGATAGTCTTAAAAGGGAAGGTGACGGACTAGGGGTATTATTGCTGGGCTGTTAATCTCAAGGCAAAAGTAGAGATTCCTAGAAAAACTCAGCGGGTAATGCAGCATCTGTGGGAAGAAATCAGGGTTAACATTTTGGATCAAGTGATCCTTCCTCACAATCAGAGATAGGGTCACTCAACCCGAAATGTTAACTCTGATTTCTTACCATGGATGCTGCCAGAGCTGCTGAGCTTTCCCAGCAATCTCTATTTTTGTTTATAATTTACAGCATCCACAGTTCTTTCAATTGTTATTAATCCAGAGACTTGCTAAAGTTTCTGGGGAATCAGTTTTGAATCCTGCCATGACAGACAATAGAATTTGAGTTCAATAAAATTCTGGAAATTGTCCAAAAATCCCAGCTGATTCACTAATGTCCTTTAGGGGAGAAAACTGTCACCTTGTCTATATGTGATTCCAGACCAACAACAATGTGGTTGCTTCTTAATCAGCCTCTGGGGTGGGCAATAAGTCCTCATCTGGCCAGTGATGGCATCATTCTGTGAAAGAATAGAATCAAATTTAAATCAAGTGTTCAATAAAAATAAACTTTGGAAATCATTGTCAATACAGTGTGGAGCTGGAGGAACACAGGCAGTCAGGCAACATAAGAGGAGCAGGAAAAGTTGACATTTCAGGTCTTCACCTGTCATCAGGATTTGGGAGGGAGAAGAGACCACAGAAATAAATAGAGGAGTGAGGCTGGGGGAAGGTAGGTTGGTGCAGGTAGGAGCTAGTGAAGATTGGTCACTGGAAAGGGTGGGGCAGATAGGTAGGAAAGAAGATGGACAGGTTGCGTCTCGCCAAGCAGCTAGAGATGAGAGGGGAGGTTGAACATGGGATGAAGCTGGGAGAGGGAGATTTTGAAACTGGTAAATTCTATGTTGGGACCATCAGGCTGTAAGCTCCCAAGGCAGAGTATGATGTATTGTTCCTCCAGTTTGCGGGTGGTGTCATTGTGACACTGGAGGAGGCCCAGGATAGATATGTCATCAAGGGAGTGAGAGGGCAAGTTAAAATGGTTGGCTAGCAGAAGTTGTTGTTGGTCACAGCATACAGAATGCAAATGTTCTGTGAATTAGTCACCAAGCCTGTGCTTGGTCTCACCAATGGAGAGGAGACTACATTGGGAACAACGGATACAGTAGATCAGGTTGGATTTCCCCTAACGGGGGAGCAGGCAACATGAGAAGTTAGTTACTTTGGTAGGTAAGAACAGAAAAACGGAGGGCTAAATTTTACCAAAAATTGGCATTCTGTTTCTGGGATTAATTGAAATTTCTCTGTGACCTCTTGTGCATTGTCTCTCACAGCTCTCAGTGGCTCACTTCACTATGCAACATACCACTATGATGCCCTACTTGAATTATCATGTGATCTATAATGGCAGGCACACCTTTTGCAAAGTATGTTTGCAGAGGCTCTCTCTTGTCTCCCTGTAATCTTTATAAGGTATCTGGTTTTTGAAACAAGGTAACAACATCAGAGTTCTTAAATATATAGGCATAATGGCAGTTCCCTAGGAAAAAGACTCCTGTTGTTACCTTATACCCCTCATGATTTTATAAACCTTGAAGCACCCCTCAACTTGAACTGCTCCAGTGAAAAGGGTCCAAGTTTATTTTTATGACTCAAGACCTCCATTTGCAGCAATTTCCTCGTAAATCTTTTCTGAACACTCTCCAATTTAATAATATCCTTCTACGTTCTTTTGGAAGACAATCAACATTGAAGGACTTAATTTTCCATTGACTCTTTCATAGCTTTCTTCCCACAATACACTCAAGGGATTTAAAATTCATTCTTCCTGATTGTCAAATGTAAAAATGGTAAAAGAAATAATGTTCTGTAATGTGCTACTTGGTCATTCACTGCAGACTCTCATGTTTTATTTGTATGTTTTTCTTTTGTGTGTAAAAATCATGTGTTTTTTTTTGCTGTACTTACTGTGCTATGACCTACCCAGAATTTTTGATTTGGATCAAAAGTTCATTTTTATCAAAATACAGCATCATTCTATGCTTTTAAGGACAGTTGTCTGCAAATGTACATGAGCTTCTCAGTTACCTCTCATGCTCAATTCTGTAATCTCATATAATGAACGGTGACTGTAGTTCCACAACAAGGGGGAGAAATTAGCTCTACTATAATTGAGAAACAGGTAACTTGAGAGCCCCAAGATGGGCAGTAAGCATCACTGAGAGGAGCAGGAAGGGTGAAGATCTCATGACAGGCAATCACCATCAGCAGCATAAGAAGGGTGAAGCTGGATGAATACAGTAGGCCAAGCAGCACTTCAGGAGCATAAAAGCTGACGTTTCAGGCCTCAGGCCTAGGCCCGAAACGTCAGCTTTTGTGCTCCTGAGATGCTGCTTGGCCTGCTGTGTTCATCCAGTTTCACACTTTATTATCTTGGATTCTCCACCATCTGCTGTTCCCATTATCTCTGAGCATAAGAAGGGAGCAGGTTTCTAAAAATAACGAGAACCCTGTGACAGTCAAAGATACAATAGAATTAGTTGGAGCTGACAGGAATTAATTCTTTTTGCAAGAAAGAGGAAGGAGGTAGCTCTTTGAGTCTCTGTTAAGTGTATGTGGTTGTTTTATTCTTGAATGCTAAAGTTAATAAAATGTATATAATACATCATACACAGGTGGGTAATATAACTAAATAATTCAAATCTTTCATGATGGCAGGTCAAAATAAGGTGTCTGAGGTGCAGCATGTAGGAACTATTGGTAAAAAATATAGTTCAGGGAGCAAATGTCTAAAGTAAGCATTTGAAGTTTGAGCAGCTTTGGCACAGATAAGCTGGAGATTGTACTAAAAACACTGCAACATCCAGTGAGTGGGAAAATTACCTGGATTCTTTGTGGCAGGAGGCAAACACACCCCTTGGGATAGAGGCTTTTTGATCTGGTCAGTGGTCAGGGTCAGACAGGCATGATTATGAATGAGGTAGGTGGGGGAAATGGGCAGAGGACAGACGGGAGTGTCATTTTCTACAATTGTCCAATAGGTCTCAGGGTCTGTTAGCTGGTTTAATTGAGAGTTTGGTCTACTAGATGATAAGAAAACTGACCATGCACTGTGGCACATGTAGATGTTTCCTTGGGATGAGCATCAAGTAATGTAATAGCCTAGTGAGGAGTATTAACATCTCTCTCTCTCTCTCTCTCTCTCTCTCTCTCTCTGCAAGAAAGGGCAAGATCCAGATAGCTGTGTTGTTTTTCTGGCCCAGTGCAACAGTTCAGAATGTTTGCTTAGGACTGGAATGAAACAGTGGCAGGGGTAGAACCCAATGGTCATGGTCAATGTAGGCACCGGTGACATAACTAAATTAAAATGCAGAACTTCAGTTTACAATCTTTTGATTACTACCTGAGTTGTGTGCAAATTGAATTGGGTACATAATATCAGAGAGATGAATATAATATTCAAAGATTGGTGTTGGAGAAATAACATAAGATACAGGCATCATTCTAGACTTGCCATTTGTCACAAGCAGTGGTGATTCACAATTCAATTTACAAAGCACCGAGCACATTCAAATTTCTGAATAACAGTGATTGAGTGCATGCAAGACAAAATTTGTATTGGGAGACCATCTTGAATACATCATGTCCTCAAGTACTTTACAGCTAATCAAGAGAAAAATGAAGATACAAGCAGATAACAAAAGCAGTGTTGGCCATATGGTTCAATGTAATTCAAAGCCTGATTGTAAAAATTAATACAGTCAAAACGTCATGTCAAAAAACTGGCCCAGTCCTGCATATTAGCATACTCCTAGTTTCCAAATGTTACAACCACATTAGGGCCTACAAAGTGTAAATTAAACCTGATTTTTTTTTGCACTAAGGCATTAATCAAATACATGTGATCACAAATGACTTTTCTTTCAGTGCGGATGGTCATGTGATTCGTTTTTCCGCCATCTTTGGTAAGAGAGCCGCCACACTGAGTGACATTCGAAATGACGTGCTAAACATTGGTTCCAATAAAGTCGAGAATGGAGACTTGCTGTTTGAGCCACAAGAGGAGCTCGCAGAGAAACCATTGACCACCATAACAGTAACCAGATTTCAAGATATGGTTGCCATGGCACTACTAAATGATACATCTTTTTCAATGGATCCAAATTCAATTCGATTTACTCAAGGTAATCTAATGTCCAAGCTTGGCTGCCTTTATCTCAAAATACAATGATGACAATTAACCTGATCAATTTTCTAAAGAGCAATGATGTAGACAAGAAATAGATTTTACTGAGGCACATATGTACATAAAAACATCATTTCAAAATCTAAATGATGGTGTTCTAGAGTCACTGGTATGAGGGCCCTCATTAAGACTTGACCCACCCCACCCCCTCAAAGTGATGGGAGCTGAATTCCACAATATTGCCGCTGTCAATGCCATTCTTTGCTGGCTCAAAATGCAACACTAACCTTTGAGATGCATGTGCAGGCAAGAAATGACAATCAGAGCTTTTCTGTGAGAGACACATTTTAGCAATAGTTTAATTACTACATCAGATAAAATAATGTATGCAACAACTGAATGAGTAAAAGAAGATTTTTAAAGAAAATAATGAGGAATCCATTATGGACCATGCTACTAAGAAGACAATCCTAAAATAACCTTCCAATGCTCATTTAATTTGATCAAGACAACTCACACAAAATAATTTATTTTTAAAACCTTATTATTGTGTTGATGTAATCAGTATTATCAGTAATCAGTATATAATCCATATCAATAGAATGGTTTATTTATCTGCTGTCTGTGCATCTAGTAAACAGTTACCTGATGTTTAGTATGATTTAATCTTGTTTTGTTTAACCTTTATTATATGTATGAAGGAGACTTAATTTTTAAAAAATTTTCTTTATTATATGTACATAAACAAACAAACGAAGGGATAAATTTTAATCTAATAAGACAGTTGGTTCAAATTGGGTGGGAGGTTAACTTTTTTTAAAAATCTCAAACTCAATCTTAGCCACCTCCATCCATTGACTTCAAGATGTAATGGAGGTGGGACAAGCAGAGGTCAGTCAGCCTACTCCCAAGATATGAATTGATCAATTAAATATTGAATATTATAATGGAGCTTCAGATTATCAGTTTTAACTCTGAGTAGTCAGGTTTCCCAAGCCTCAGGAAATGTGGCAGTAAAGGGAGGCAAGGACGTCATCAGTAAGATGTTAATTCCCTTTACAGTACAACTTGCGAGTCAAAGGCCACAATAATGTTTCCCAAGGATTTGGTTCTACCCTCTACCACAGCCCTAGGACTGGGGTACTGAAAATACCCTGGGGACCAAGGATCAGACACCATGTCTGGGAATGGGGATTTTACCCTACCTACCAGCACAGCCCCACCAACAGTTTCAACTCCCTACCTAGGTCTGCAGCCTGCTGCAGAATGTTCCTCACCGAGTTCACCAATCATGTTGATTTAATGCTAGAAATCTGGAAAAATAAACATTAAGAGGTTAAAATTGCACAGGAAGTCAGGAAACAAAGATTTTCCATTAGAAATCCAGCTCCTGTACCTACAAAACCTACATCTGTCACAACTGGACTACAGCAATTACAGGCCGAGTGAAAACCAGCCCAGTCAATCTTCAATTTCTTGTTTATTAAAACTGCAGTTATTCTTACTATCGTGACCAATTTTGTTGAAATCAGATAATGCGTACATTAGGAATGGTTTTTATATTGAAAATTACACTAAATTACAATGAAGATAATAGAGGCCATTAACTGAAACACCAAAGAAAGCTGACAGCACTCTCTGCACCTGGCTTTTGCCATAACTATCGTCCGATTGGATTTATTGTAGTCACATGTACCCAGATACAGTGAAAAGCTTTGTTTTGCAAACAGTCCAACAGATAATAGCAAACAAGGGCATAGAGATCGTAGGGTGCTCAAAACAGAGCAAAGCATACAGGTTACACTGCCTAGGAGGTGCACAAAACAAGATCAACATTAGCAAGCTCAGCATTGTTTAAAGCTAGGGAGACTATTCATCAGTCTAATGGCTGGGAAGAAGCTGTTCTTGAACCTATTCGTGCATGTGTTCAAGCCTCTGTATCCTCTGCCTCATGGAAGAGGTTGGAAGAGAGCATTCCTGGGGTGGGAACGTCTTTGAAGTTGGCGGGCTTTCTGTAGCAATGAAAAGTGTAAATAGAGTCCATGGATGAGAGGCTGGCTTCCTTAATAGGCTGGGTTATGCACACAACATTCTATAGTTCCTAATAGTCCTGGGCCTGGCTATTGCCATGCCAGGCCTTTATGTATCTGGACTGAATGCTTTCTATGGTGCACCTGTAAAAGTTGGTGAGGGACCTTATGGACATACTGAATTTACTAAGCCACCTGAAGAAGAGACTTTGTGCTTTCTTCACCATTGCATCTGCCTGGGCGGTCAAGAACAGGTTATCAGTTATCGTCACTTCTAGGAAATTTATGGTCTGGGCCTCTCCTCCTCAGCTCCTTTGATTGGATGGGAGCATGTCCTCCTCCTTTCTTCTTTGCCAGACTCAATTCCTCCAGTGAATCAGCATGTGAAGAAATCCCTGTAAGTGGCCTTGAATTTTCTCTTTACCAGTTTGAATAACAGAATCATAGACTTCCTGCAGTGTAGGAAGAGGCAATTTGGCCCATCAAGTCTGTATCCTGGTGTATCCCCACGTTGCCCAGTTCTGTAGAAACAACTTGTCTTGCAGCAACAGTGCTATGAATTTACCTTTTATTGCAATACAAGTGAACCATTCCCATTTCAACACTGTGCTGAGATTTACACACCCACCCCCTGCCCCGTGCCCCAGCAACATGCAGCATCTTGCATCTGAACTTCATTTATGACTGCACTGTTTATTTATGATTGGAGTCCTCTTTGGAACTGTTTGCTGCTTCCCCCTCTCTTGTTAATGATTCAGAAGTTTAATGTAATGACATTCCTAACACGTGATATTTTGTGAAGGAGTTGTCTGATGCCCATCAAGGCAAGCAGATTTCCAGTAAATAAAGACATTGAGTTTTTTTTTAGCTTAGTGCAAGTTTTATTGAGATTTTTGGAGGATTTCTTACCAAGATACTATAGAAGCGAAAACCCCCAACCAGGGACAAAGACTCTGAAGGCAGGCAGGACTCCAGCATGTGGCACATTTTATTCTTATTCAAGCAACAACCAATTATTGTGCTGAGAGGGCCAAAGATCTTCACCGAATCTGGCCTTGACGTGAAAACCCAGCCACTCTCTCAACATTCAGTTCAGATTGGAAGAACGATCAATGACACTGATTTTTACAGTGAAATACAGCATTCTATATTACAATAATCGCATACAACATAGTCACTGTGTCCTTCCCCTTATTCTATACATCCAATCCTGTGTAACACATAATCAATGATGGGCACTCCTGTGGACAGGCCCAGGTTCCCATGATTTCATGATGCTTAACAGACATTGTAATCTCCAAGCCTTGGGACTTTTCTATGCATCCTATTAATTTGCATTCCAAAGTTACTGATTATACTCCTTCAGACCTTTCACAGACCTGCTTGTCTCTAAGGACTTGTTATTCATTGTATTCCGTGTGCTATCTCTATCAAATTCTGTTATTCCACTGCCCCAGATATCTGTACAACAGTTGGTTCTCACTGACTGCTAAGATTTGTAATATTAATTTCTGTTACAAAGTGTGCAGTTATACAGCTATTTCTACCGTTAACGCTTTTTAACTAATGAGTTGCAAACATTCTGTTTCATGTCAGGCATTTTTTTAGAGGTAAGTGTTTCCTGAGAGTAATTAACTTTTCACATGATAGTGGGAACTGCAGATGCTGGAGAATTGAGATAACAAGGTGTAGAGTTGGATGAACACAGCAGGCCAAGCAGCATCAGAGGAACAGGAAGGCTGACTGAAGAAGGGTCTAGGCCCGAAACGTCAGACTTCCTGCTCCTCTGATGCTGCTTGGCCTGCTGTGTTCATCCAGCTCTATACCTTGTTATCTCTAGCTTTTCACATGTATGTTTGAATGTTCTTCTCCTAATTCTTCTATTACACTGTGGTTAAACATGTGTCAATAATTATGTTTGAAATCTTGCCTCTATGTTTATCTGAAGAATCTCTTAAATACAACCTATTCAGTGATATTGTACATAATGTCAAAAAAACTGATTACTACAAAATAACTGTAGTTGTTTTCATAGCTACATAATGAATCAGGCCAACTGGTTCATGGACAACGACTTACACCTCTTGTTCTAACTGGTGCTGTTCGCCTGATGGGACATCATCCCCTCATTAATGAGGCTGGATTCAATCACTTGTCATATTTTAATGAACCACTGTCTATACCTAGACATCGTCTTATCAAATGGTCTTGTTCACCTTGGAGTAGCCCTCTTCAAAAGGTACCATTATGTCTCACTTAATGCTGGAGTTGACAGTTTTAATTCTGTTTATCCCTTGTCAGCCATTTCATATCTTTCCAACATAGGCAGCCCTTACAGATGCCTAGCAAGGTTTCTCACTCTATCTTAGGAAACCCACCTTATTAATCATCTACCAAGCCTCCATTGTGTCTTTCAAGTCCAATATCTGCCCCAGTGTACCAAGCACCATCTCCAGAACAATGCCCTGCTCATACGTGAACATCCCTTGTACCTGCGTCATAACTGAAAGCCCTACTAGGCCCAGAGAAGCACAGATATTCTCAAACTGCTCTGCTCAATCAAGCAATAATGGGCAAGATGTCAGAAATGTGAAAGATGGCACCACATTTCTACTGCAGGGACCTGGAGAAACAGCGATGCTAAAAGGGGTGCCCAATTCCAGAGGACAACTAGAAGAGGATGCACCATCATTTGACTGCCCTCATGGACAAGTTGATGTCTGCCATTGTGATATGGGTGCAAAACCCTCAGGGGCTGCTAGAGAGGTGTACACACCTACACTCCATCTATCGAGTCCTAGTTTCCAGGGCCAAAGGCACGGTTACCCATTAATGTCATGCTGCATGAGATATAGTACCTTTTAAAGGTGTTCAAAGACAACAGATATTGAACCCATGCTTTAGTGGTTAGATGGCCACAGTATTCATAACAACAATGTTTGCTCATCATATGCAGTTATTGCTCCACCTGATGCTTAATTGAATGGATTGCACTTAACCCATTGACTAGTTGCAGCACTTTGGTTGATGAGATCAGTCCCCAGTGACAGCAACTGATCCTTTAGATATCAATACCACTGGCATCCTTGCCAAAAAATTTCAACACTCTAAAGAAACAGATCACAAGAACCGACTTTAACTTGATTTGTCCTGTGATGAGAAACAAAGTATTCGATAAATAATCTATCATAGGGAATAGTGCTTTAATTTTGCTATTATAAACTTTTCACATTAAGTGTTGCAATGTTTTTCAATTATTCCACAATTTTGAGGCACAAAACATGATAAGGTTCCATTGAGGTGAATTTGTTCTGTTCATTTCATTAGAATATGCAGTTTAATTGACACAGGCTGATGGAGGGCATTAAGTTTTGGAGTTGAATCCAACATAGAGATTTAGGTGTACACAGTTTTTAAACTAATTTTAATGAGAATGTTTACAGCTGTAAACACTCACTTAAAATTAGTTGAAAAACTGTGTATGCCTACTTCCCATTGCCATTAGTTCACAGCACAGAACTTCTTGTTGTACCTCTCTGGCAATGAGTTGTCACTCACAAATCACAAGTATAGTTAATGAGGGAAGTAGAAAATGTCATTTGAACTTACTATGTGCGTGGAATAACAAATGCAAAAACACAAAGATGTGTGTGCTAGTTGGATTGGCCATGCTAAATTGCCCATAGTGTTCAAGGATGTGTAGGTTAGGTGGGTTACAGGGAGATGGGCCTGGGTGGGATGCTTGGAGGGTCAGTGTGGATTTTTTGGCCTCAACGGCCTGTTTCCACACTGTAGGGATTCTATGAAATTCTATGAAATAGGTTCAGCTACAGTAAAGAGAACTGGGATAATGAGTAGCCAGAAGGAAGAGGGGGCTTTCCTTTGCATTAAACCGAAATCTATCTGACTCAAAAAACTGAAAGAACTGTGGATGCTGGAAATCAGAAACAAAAGCAGAAATTGCTGGAAAAACTCAAAGTCTGGCGCATCTGTGAAGAGAAAACAGTTAACATTTCGGATCCAGTTACCCTCTGTCAAAACTGTTCTAACCTGCTGAGTTTTTCAGGCAATTTCTGTTTTCATATTCGACACATGCTTGAACCTAATGCTTAGTACTTAAATTAGTTCAATAATTAATTGACAGGGGTCACTGTATTTTGCATATGTTTCAGCAACTTGCCATTTGGATTCAAGGGCCCATTTTGGTCCTTATCTTCCACAGGAGCTTAATTCCATATTACTTAATTTTAATCTAATCAGCATACTGTTCTATTTCTTCATACTCCATTTGTTTATATAGCTTCATCTTAAATGCACCTTTTATTCACTCTTGCGCCTAACTGGGTTGCACACTAGAAATCAAACTTCGCTATTTCCAGTGTCATTGCAAGTTTAAACATTTTATAAGTGTGGAAAATTCTTCTAATTACTTGATTTTTAGTCCCAGGTTGACAGAAGTGACAGATTGGCTTTCTGTACTTGACAAGAGTTGCTATTTATGAGAAGTGAATAGACTGTAGCTACAAGTAGAGGATTACGAACAATCAATATGTCACTCTACTACACTCTAGTCCCTTCATGATCTCCTAATGAACAGATGCAGACAGACACAGATGAGGCGACAGCGGTGCTACAGATATAAGGAAAACTGAATAAGCATGTTTGTGGTCCCTATTCATAAGATTTGCTGATATTATTCTTTGCTAGCGAGTTTTGAGAAGATTTGTAGCTCAGGTTGAGTTTCTGGATGTGAGTTTGCTCACTGAGCTGGAAGGTTCGTTTCCAAACATTTCGTTATTTTTTTAGTTTGAAAAAATATACTTTATTCATAAGAAGTACAAAAAATAAAACATATTTATATACCTACCCAGTCATGTAAGCCGCTCCGGGCTACCCAGGGGGTATGTACACCGACTAAAGGAAAAAAAAACAAACAAAGAAGAAAAAAAACAGAGCAAAGAAAATACCCCGGCAGTCGTCACCCCGCACAGTCCCCGTTGGCCCCCTGACCAGTTGGGGAAGGCGCCAGCTGGGCCCAGTTACCAGATAGGGCCCTTTTTTCTATTCTGGACAAGGAGTTTCATACTGTGGTCTTTCCCCACCGCGCCTTGGTGGCGGCTGCCCCAAGCTTTAGCACGTCCCTCAGCACGCAGTCCTGGACCTTGGAATGCGCCAGTCTGCAACATTCGGTCAGGGTCAGTTCTTTCAGCTGGCAGACCAGTAAGTTGCGGGCAGACCAAAGAGCGTCTTTCACCGCAATGATGGTCCTCCAGGCGCAGTTGATGTTGGTCTCGGTGTGCGTCCCAGGAAACAGCCCGTAGAGCACGGAGTCCCGCGTCACGGAGCTGCTCGGGACGAACCTCGACAAATACCACTACATCCCCCTCCAGACCTCCTGCGCATAGGCACACTCCAGAAGGAGGTGATCGACTGTCTCGTGCCCCCCGCAGCCGCCTCGAGGGCAGCGTGCGATGGCGCAGGGATTCTGGGCATGCATAAAGGATCTCACTGGCAGAGCCCCTCTCACCGCCAGCCAAGCAATGTCCTTGTGCTTGTTTGAAAGTTCTGGCGATGAGGCATTCTGCCAAACGACTTTGGCAGTCTGCGTGGGGAACCACCCTCTCCTTTTCCCGAAGGGTCTCGAGGATACTACTTGCTGACCACTGCCTGACGGCCTTGTGGTCAAAGGTGTTTCCCTTCAAAAATTTCTCCACGAAGGACAGGTGGTATGGGACGGTCCAACTACTCGGAGCGTTCCGTGGCAACGAGGCCAGGCCCATCCTTCGCAACACCGGGGACAGGTAGAACCTCTGTAAGTAGTAACACTTGGTGTTTGCGTACTGAAGATCTACGCACAGCTTGATGCAGCCGTACACAAAGGTAGCCGTCAGGGCGAGAGTGGCGTTCGGTACGCCCTTTCCCCCATTTTCCAGATCTTTGTACATGGTGTCCCTGCGGACCCGGTCCATCCTTGGACCCCCAAATGAAGTGGAAGATGGCCCGGGTGACTGCAGTGGCGCAGGTCCAGGGAATAGGCCAGGCCTGCACCACATACAACAGTACCGAAAGCCCCTCGCACCTGACAACCAGGTTCTTACCCGCGATGGAGAGGGACCGGAGCGTCCACATGCCCAGCTTCTGCTTCAGTTTGGTGATACACTCCTCCCAAGTCTTAGTGCACGCCCCAGCTCCACCGAACCAAACACCCAGCACCTTCAGGTAGTCTGTCCTGATGGTGAAGGGGATGAAGGAGCGGTCGTCCCAGTTCCCGACGAACATGACCTCGCTCTTACCCCTATTGACTTTCGCACCTGAGGCCAGTTCAAACTGGCCGCAGATATCCAACAGCCTACTCACCGACTGACGATCGGTGCAGAAGACGGCGACGTCGTCCATGTACAGGGAGGTCTTGACCCGAAGACCTCCGCTGCCTGGGATAGTCATGCCTTTCAGACTCACGTCCTTCCTGATGGATGCGGCGAAGGGCTCCACACAGCATACAAACAAGGCAGGAGAGAGCGGGCAGCCCTGCCTGACTCCAGATCTGACGGGAAAACTGTCCGATTCCCAACCGTTGATCGAGACTGTGCTAACGATGTTCGTGTAGAGCAGCCGGATCCAATTGTGGATGCCCTCCCCGAACCCCAATTTGGAGAGGACGTCCCTCATGTAAGCGTGAGAGACCCTGTCAAAGGCCTTCTCCTGGTCCAGGATGACGAAAAAGGTGTCCAACTGCCTGTCCTGCACGTAGGCAATCGTATCTCTGATGAGCGCGAGGCTCTCAGCGATCTTCCTGCCTGGCACAGCACAGGTTTGGCCAGGGTGAATCACCGACTCCAGGACAGACCTGACCTGGTTGGCTATGACCTTGGCCAGGATTTTTTAGTCCACGTTCAATAGTGAAATGGGACGCCAATTCTTAATTTCTTCCCTCTTCCCCTTCCTCTTGTAAATGAGGGTGATGATGCCCTTCCTCATGGACTTGCACATTTCCCCTGCCCAAAGCGCACTATCGTTCACCTCCAGCAGGTCCTGGCTGACCAGATCCCACAGAGTGGAATACAGCTCGACCGGTAAGCCATCGCTCCCGGGAGTCTTATTCCTCTCCAAGGACTTGAGGGCTCTGGTCAGCTCGTCCAGGGATATCGTCCAGTCCAGCCACTCCAAATCAATTGATTGGGACAACACATCCATCCTAGGACAAGCCAAACAGAGACACGCACAAGAATTCCTAGAAGCATTGCATTCCAACTGGAACTCCATTAACAAACACATTGATTGGGAGCCAATCTAACATCCTCTGAGAAAAAGAACAGGAAATGACATCACCAATGCAGGAAATGACATCACCAACCCAAGGAAACCTAAACAGATAAATAGAAAGCGGGACATAACACCAGCGCTTTGTTGGAGGCTCACTGTTGATGTTACCTAGAATGGTGATGAAACATCTGGGAACAAACCTTCCAGCTCAGTGAACCAGCTTACATCCTGGACAAAATAAAGACCCACTCTTCTGTGGACTGAGAAGAGGAGAGCACGACTGTGTTGGAGGTGGAAGGAAGACGTCGGGTTAGTTGTGCACCCTTGCAACTGGTGGATCTTAATGCTGGCTTCAGCCTAATGCTGGTTTGGGGGAGCAGCCAACCTGCAACGATGGCTGTGGCAAGTGCTCGTGCTCCGGGTCAGGAGGTCTGGCAAACCATCCGCGTTTCTGTGAAGAAGGTGGATGAAGGTGTACCTGTGGACCGCACCTTCTTCGTGAAGAGGGTCCTGTTGGACTGTTGTGGGTTCGCTGCTGTGGACATTTACTTCCTGCAGGATTTCCCCAGAGGAGGTTTTTACGATGTAACCTTCAGGAGTGCCAAGCTTTGCGAGCACTTCCTGGAGGTTTTCAAGGAGAAAGGGGGGGGGTGATGACGAAATGTCTGAAAACTAACCTTGCAGCTCAGCGAGCAAACTCACATCCATTATTCTTTGCTGATCAGAATGTTGCTTTTCAACCTTCCTTCTCTGGATGCTTTTACTACCTTGAGGGAGGCACAGGGTGGCTGCTTAACATTTACAAAAGGTACCTGAATTATTAGTTTCAAAAACTACTGGAGGAAACATAAATTAGTTTTCTTTGTGCTTAAAGTGTTGTTTTTTTTAACAGCAGAGAACAGAGAGCCCCTGACCTGGTGAATATCTGACAGGCTTCTCACTAACCTGTCAACAGCTCCAAGCTGTTCAGCTACATGAAATCTCATTACATAGGGATTGAAAGGCAGAAGGCTTTTGTCATCAATAAGTGATCACTACACAGACCAACCAGCTACTTGTTGCTGGCTAAATCATCATTTGTATACAATAAAATACAAAAGAACTGCAGATGCTGTAAAGCAGGAACAAAAACAGAAATTGCTGGAAAAGCTCAGCAGGTCTGGCAGCATCTGTGATGAAAAAACTGAGTTAATGTTTTGGGTCCGGTGACCCACCATCGGAACCATGGAAGTGAGATCCATTTTCTTACTATTCAGTTATTAAGGAGACTACACAGATTTTAAATTTTAAAAATTCTCTATTTGATCTAGGGAATTTCTGGGACTGCTTTTTCTAAACTATGCCATGTATGTTTTATGACAGAAATATTTGATTCTTTCTCACTGAAATTAATGTTCTTCCTGCAGCCTCTGATGGTCTCAACCAGTTGGGAACCAATGTGGCTCCGACTTCCATCAAACCGGTATGCTTTGCATCCTATGAATTTTTTCAACAGAATTTTAGCAATATTATCTCATCCAGTATAATCAGTTCCTGAGTGTAATGTTTGCACAGTGACCTTTCATTCTGTCAGAACCTATGTTTAGCTGCCCATGTGTCAACTTTAGATTGACCCTTGTCAACGTATGTTACCAGTTTTGGGGCATTTTTCTACCAGCTGCCACCAGCCAACTCTCATCCCCCTCAGGTTGAAAGAATAAACTTTAGTCAAAGGCAGGGTGGATATAGAGAGAAAAGTAACTCCATACACAATTAATGAGAAGGGTTATCAGATGTTCCCTGGTATAGATAGGCAAATGACCTATCGGATTTTCCTCTCTGCAATCCACCGATGTGATGCCAAGGAGATAGAGACAACCTGTTAGATTAGACTCCTTATGAGTTTGGAAAACAAAGCAAGGCAGATCTTTGAGAAAGCAATAGTCAACTTGAGACAATTTGTTATTTTACTCTTGCAGTTGGGTGATAGCATAACTTTTAAAATGCAGCAAATAGCTTGGGTATATATGAACAAAAGTGGGTGTGAGGATGGGATGGATGTTTTAAGTAGGAGGCCTCAACACTTCAAGATAACGTAAAACATACTTAGATTGAAATTTTTAACAAGGAGTGCTCTGGTGTCAAACATAGCAATGGTGTAATATTTAAATACTGGTCTCTCCATTAGTTAGCAATGACTAGTTCACTTTCCCACCATTCCCATTGTGTAGAACAAAGCATTACTAGAGCTTTACATTAACAGCAGACCAAGAAGGAGATACAGGGTACATGAAAAGGATGAGAGTGGGAACCAAAATCATGGACAGAGGCGGGGTTTGAAATAAAACTTTTAAAAAGCAGGGATTAAAATGACTGCAGAAAAATTGAAGGGAAAGAATTCCAGAACTGAATTTGAATTAAAGAAACAGCACTAATATTTTCTGCAGAACAATAATGTATTTTCCAAATATGTTTTCCCTTTTTTAGGAGAGGGATTTAAGTCCAGCAATCACTGAAGAATTTGTGGGGAGCAATTTGCTGGAGAAGATTCCAACCACCCCTTCAGAAGGAAAAATTGATGAAGTCATTAATGAAGTTATAACTGATACCATAGTACAGACTACACAAATAGTTCCAATCCAGTCTGGAGCCATTAGTATCCCAAATGATCTGCCAAGTCAACTACTTCTGACAGAACCATCACTTACTGTCCCAGAGGAAAGATTCTTAGAGAAAGAGACCGCATCTGTGCTACTGACTAGTTCTAATGGAGATGTGACTGGAAGTGGACACCAGATTAGTAGTCCTACATTTACAACCACGGTTTTAATGACTAGTGTTCCTCTAGTGGCAGAAGTGATTAATATATCCAGCTCTGTTTCACAGATGACCAGTGATGAAGACATAACTGGTGTCACGTATTCTGCTGCAGATCAGCCCAAATACATGAAAGAAACCAAACCAACAATTACTGAAGAAACTTTTAGTAGAATGGCTACTTCAACTGTACAGGTTGAACACGTGCAGGAAACTGAGGTATATTGGGAAATGAAAGAGGATGTTACAGATGGGGTTATTGGTAGGGCCACTTCTCCTCCTCCAACTGCACAATCTGAGCACAAAGAAATAAAACAGAATGTTACTCTGGATGAAAATTCTGTTAGTACCACAGCTCCTGCTATGGTCATCACTGACGAGACTGAAGATGGCTTTATTGCTCATAGGATCACAGAGTCTCCTACTGCACAACCAGTCAATCAGAATCTGTCCTTAGATGCAAAGATTCAGCAACTAGTGGAACAACACCACACTAACACTCTGCTTCCTTACATAAAGCAAGTCCTTCCACACCAGGCTGAAGGAAACATGGAGTCAAACATCATTGAACAAGCACAGCAGTTGAGCAGTGTCATTCACACTACAATCTATCCATTTATTTTCAATCAGGAGACAATAACTCATACTGTGGCAGAAGCTTCAACAGAAAATGACCAGGGCACCAGTGCGAGGATCACTCCTTCCCAGGAAACCACAAGTGACGATCGAATTGGACCAATATTTGATGCAGGAGAAAATGATATCAGCATAGTAATAGGCTGGACATCACAACCAATTGGTATAAGTAAGGCAGAAGGTGAGTCTTTCATTTTAAAGTATTGCATTTTCCACAAAGAAAACCATTACATCGAAGATCCAGATAAAAGATAAGCTACTGATAGGAGAACCAGACCATACCAGCATAGGAATATACTGATACAACAACATAACATCACTTTACTATGCTGGCATGGGACTGCACAAGAAAATCACAAGCCAATATAAAACCATACCAGTTTCACACCACTTTGGAATAGGGTCAGACCCACGCAGGACAATCTAGCTCAGGATTAGATCAAGATAGGACCATACGAGCAGAGCACTAAACCACAGAAAGCTGAACTAGCAGAAGACTATCAAATTAGGACAATACCAGTACACAAACATATTAAGAAAGTGCCACACTTACAGCAAATTAAGTCAGCACAGGACCATACCTTGTGGGACATGACCAACATTGAACAATTCCAGCACCTGAATATTTCAGTAAGGATCCTTTATGTAAAAGATCTTGCCAGTCTGGGGCCATATCGTACAAGACCACACGAGTATGGAACTCGCCAACACAACTTAGGTTCCTACCAGTACTGAGCAATACCATATAGGACCATGCTAAAACATAACCATATTAGTAAAGAACTTTATTGTTCATTGGATGAGAACCTGGTCTTTAGTGGCTGACCCTAATTCCCTTTAAGTTGTGTGATGGAATTTTGTTGCTGGAGCTTTTCGAACGGAGATTCACACGGATGATCCCTGGAATGGTAGGTTTAACATACGATGAATGGCTAAGGATCCTGCAATTGTATTCATTAGAGTTTAGAAGGTTGAGGGGAGATCTAATAGGAACTTACAAGATAATGTATGGCTTAGAAAGTGTGGATGCTGGGAAGTTGTTTCCGTTAGGCGTGGAGACTAGGACCGTGAGCACAGCCTTAGAATTAGAGGGGGTAAATTTAAAACGGAAAAGAGGTAACATTTCTTTGGCCAGAGAGTGGTGGGCCTGTGGAATTCATTGCCACGGAGTGCAGTGGAGGCTGGGAAGTTAAATGCCCTCAAGGCAGAGATCGATAAATTCTTGATATCAGAAGGAATCAAGAGCTACGGGGAGAGTGCAGGGAAGTGGAGTTGAAATGCCCATCAGCCATGATTTAAATGGCAGAGTAGACTCAATAGGCCGAATGGCCTTACTTCCACTCTTATGTCTTATGGTCCACTTTCCTGGATGAACGAAGCTCTATTAACACCCAAAAAGCTTGACTCCAAACTAACATTCCCACTAAACAGCACAGCTGCATGACTGTACAGCTGCTCCAAAGTTGTGCACATGCCGTTTGTAGGATTGAGTTCTCGTTTTGTGAAGTCACTGCCTCAGAGGCCCATGCACCCAGTTGGAAAATTAGAAGGAAGACAGTACCCAGAAGAACAAACCAGTCCACTTGATTAGCATCTCATCCACAACTTTAAACATTTCTCCACAGTGTGTTACATCTACAAGGTTCACTGCAAAAACCCACCAAGCCTCCTTCAACAGCACCCTCTTAAACCCACAACATCTACCAGCTGGAAGGACAAGGGCAGCAGAGACACGAGAACACCACCACTTAAGTTCCCTTTTAAGCCACGCATCATTCTGACTTGAAAATTTATTACTGTTCTTTCACTGGTACTGGTCAATATCAAAGAACTCACTCCCTAAAAGTACTGTAGGTTTATCTACAGCAGATGGATTGCAATGTTTCAAGAGGATGCTTCTCAGTGATAATTAGAGGTGTGCAACAAAAAACCACAGTGCTCATTTCCCATAAGGCCAGAAGTCATATGACAACAGATTATAGATCAACAGGTTTAATTGAAATCACAAGTTTTCAGAGTGTTGCTCCTTCGTCAGATGCAGTAAAAAGGAGCACACAGGCACAAAATTTATAGGCAGAGAGATCAAAAGATCATACAAATGGTGTGAGTGGAGTGTCAACAGGATGAATAGCAAGTCTCTGCAGTTGATCAAAAGAGTCAGACACTTTTACTCACACCACTTGTATGGTCTTTTGATCTCTCTGCCTATAAATTCTTTTCCTGCATGCTTCTCTTCACTTCACCTGACAAGGAAGAGTGCTCTGAAAGCTTGTGATTTCAAATAAACCTATTGGACTTTAACCTGATGTTATGCAACATCTGTCCTTGTCCATCAGTCCATCACCAACACTTCCACATTATACCCCATGAGGAATAGAATTTTTTAAAAAATCAAGAACACCCATTTCTTGCGCACCCATACACCTGATTATCATATGATATTTATTTATGACAGTTGTACTACAGTGTTGAAATTTCTGAAATTTGTCAATTTGAAATTTGTGTCTCAATTCTCCTAGTAGGCATTTTATTAGTGTATCTGATGTCATGGAGCATGGTCTGCATGGCATGATACATCATAAGACAGCTCTTTGGGAATCATGCATTTGCATAAAGAAATACCTTTTAGTGATTACGCACTGGCCACACACTGATGGAGAAGAAGGCCTGGATGTTGATAAACATCCCTGTTTGATCTGGAGATACTGGCCTGCCATGTGTGTGCAGTCAATGATGGCCTGGTTCCATGGGAAACCAGTGAGAAATGTAAAATCAAGCACCACTCAATCTGACCGGTATTGTTACAAGCCAAGTTCATAAATTTCTGGACCCAGCAAACCACCTATCAGCCATTTGTGGATTGTTGAATGAGACCTTCAATATGCCTCTGACCGGGTTGATAGCAATTCAAAAGCCCCTAACACTTGGCCAACAGGTTCAGCAGGGAGCCTATTATCTTCAAGGAGACTGCTGATATTTGTTACCGCTAGATGTGATAATCTAAGCCAACGGGTAAAGGTCTGCACCTGTTGGCCTTGTTTTGCAGATAGTGCTTCCTGCAAGGTATATCTCTCTGCCACTTTCCTCTGTATTGTTAAGCTGCAGGTTTCTAATCAGCAGTCTGTTCCTGATGCCGCAGGCAATAATTTTCTGAGGTCTAATCAAAGGTAACTAATGCAATGTTGTCATTCCCAATATTTGCCACCACTTAGCACAATAATGTCAGCTTTCTGAGACATTTAGAAAACCAACACTCTGTCATGCAGGTAGTGCTTCCAGAAGTTGGATTTTTCAGCTGCACGTTTTCTGGTTAACCTCTTACAGATGCCCTGGCTGTTGCTGCTACTGATTATCTTGTTATTGGCCATCATCTTGTTATTTTTTTCAAAGTTGCATTACAGGTAGACAGGATGGTTAAGAAGGTATTTAACACACTTGCCTTCATTTCTCAGATCACGGAGTATAGGAATTGGGATGTGATGTTGAGGCCGTACAGATGCTGGTGAGGCCATGTTTGGAGACTGTGTACTGTGCTGGCCACCCTGCTTTGGGAAGGATATTACTAAATTGGAATGGGTTCAGAAAAGATTCACCAGGATTTTGCTGGGACCTGAGGTTTTGAGATATAGGGAGTGACTGGATAGCCTGGGACTTTTTACACTGGAGCATAGGATTTTGAGGGGTGATGTTATATACATTTATAAAATCATGAAGGCATAGATAAGTTGATTAGCAAAGGTCTTTTTCCGAGAGTGGGAAAGTTTTAAGCCAGGGGTCATATTATTAGGTTGAGAGGAGAAAGGTCTAAAAGAGACCTGAGGAGTAACCTTTTCACACTGAAGGTGGTTCATGTGTGGAATGAGCTTCCAGAGGAAGTGAGAGATACAGGTACATTTAAAAGACATCTGAAAAGGTACATGAAAAGGAAAGGTTTAGAATGATATGGGCCAAACATGGACAGGTGAGAATAGTTTAGTTTGGGAAACTTATTTGCATGGATGAGTTGGATTGAAGGGTCTGTTTCCATGCTGTATGACTCTATGACACAATGACTGTATGAGGTATATTCTATTCAGCCATGGCACTGCCCATCTTGATCTTTGTCTGTTAACCATGAATGTGCAAGAAAAAATCTCACTCCAAGTTCTCTGACTAAACCTTTTCTTGATGCAAGGTGGAAAAGCAATTACAAACACTGAAGATTTATTGGAGTTCTCAACTTTTGAGTGTTGTGGTTACAATTTCAACAGCAAGTCTAAGGAAGTCCAGTAAAGCCATTATACACACTAGTAAAACAAATGTTGCTTGAAATATCACTACAATGGAACAATAGCTTACTTTAATGAGTCATCTGTCTTCACATAACACATACACAATTGGCTGGATGTTATACCTGGAAATTGATATTTTGGAGGTGACTCCCAGACAGAAATAAGTTATATTCCCTGTAACCCCCACCAGCACCTAAGCTGCACTATTGCCTCAATATATGTTGTAAAAATCAAAGTGTAATCATCGCACTAATTTGTGTATTGTTGCTGACGTCTGATCTGGTGAAGTTAGAATGATAGAAACATTACTTAAGGATATAAATGGCCTATGATATACTTTGCAAAGAAGGCAACTCTGTTTTTTTAAAAATGGACACCGTATTTTAAAATGCATGTTCTCAGAAGTCACATGGCTGCTCTTGTTGTTTCACTACAATACTAAAAAATGACTGCAGTTTTATTTCTGCATCAGCCACAAAGGGAGACATTTGGAATCAGAATTAGCTTTATTGACACATATACTCACGTGAGTACAATGAAAAGTTTACAAGTCGCCATTATGGCACCAACTTGGGTACTAATTTACCCAGGTACAGATTCTTAAGTTAGAAAAACAAGTAAAAGAAAGAAATAAAAAGTCCAACATTTGGTACTAAAATACAAAAACAAAGGAATAAATTGGAAAGAAAGTTCAGAATTCAATTAACCCTTGGACAACAATCTGTACTTCTGAAGCTTTGAGAATTCAAGGTTTCAGGCATACCCATTGCTTTATGGAGCAATGAATAATTCAGGTTCACATAACAGCCGTTTTAAATTTTGACCTGGACAAGACAAATTTAGCAGCAACTTAGAACATAAGAACAAGGAACATAAGTAGGCCATCTGGACCTTTGAGCCTACTCCACCATTCAATATGGCTGATCTTTTCATGGCCTCAATTCCTACCATCTCACCAAAACTCTTAATTCCTTCACTATTCAAAAAATTATCTACCTTAGCTGTAAAAACATTCAATGAAGAAATCCCAACTACTTCACTGGGCAGGGAATTCTACAGATCCATAACCCTTTCAGTGAGGAAATACTTCCTCAATTCAGTCCTCAATCTGCTCCTCTAATTTTGAGGCTATGCCCTCTTGTTCTAGTTTCACCGCCAGTGGAAACAACCTCCCTGCTTCTATCTTATCCGTTCCTTTCATAATTTTATATGTTTCTATAAGATCCTTGCCCCTCATTCTTCTAAATTCTAGCGAGTATAATCCCAGTCTATTTGGCCTCTCCTCATAAGCCAACCCTCTCAACTCTGGAATCAACCTGGTTTATCTTCTCTGCACCCCCTCCAGTGCCAGTACATCCTTTCTCAAGTAAGGAGACCAAAATTTCACGCAGAAATCCAGGTGTGGCCTGACCAGCACCCTGTACAGCTGCAACATAACCTATCTGCTTTTAAATTCAACCCCTCTAACAATGAAGGACAAAATTCCATTTGCTGCTTAAATTACTTGTTGCACCTGCAAACCAGTCTAATGCAACTCATGCGTAAGGACAACCTGTTGCACCTGCAAACCAACCTAATGCAACTCATGCACAAGGACAACCTGTTGCACCTGCAAACCAACCTAATGCAACTCATGCGCAAGAACAACTAGGTCCCCCTGCACAGCAGCATCCTGCAATTTTTTACTGCTAGAGTAACAGTCCCTTTTACTGTTATTCCTACCAAAATGGATGACTTGACATTTATCAACATTGAATTCCACCTGCCAGACCTTCGCCTACTCACTCAAACTATCTATATCCCTCTGCAAACTTTCAGAGACCTCTGCAACTTTGCTCTACGACTCATCTTAGTGTCATCCACAAAATTTGACACACTACATGTGGTCTCCAACTCCAAAATCATCTATGTAAATTATAAACAATTGTAGTTGCAGCACTGATCTCTGAGGCATACCGCTAGTCACTGTTCGCCAACAAGAAAAGCACTCATTTATCCCTACCGTTTGATTACTGTTAGTTAACCAATCCTGGATCCGTGCTTATACATTGCATATTAAATCATGCACCTTTTATCTTATGCAGCAGTCTTTTGTGTGGCACCTTGTCGAATGCCTTTTGGAAATCCAGATACACCACATCAGCTAGGTCCCCATTGTCCACCAGACTATAATGTCTTCATAGAAATACAGAAAATTAGACAAGCATGGCCTGCCTTTCATGAACCCATGCTGCATCCACCCAATGGGACAATTTCTGCTTACATTTCTTGATATTTCTTCCCTGATGATAGATTCAAGCATTTCCCCATTATAGAAGTTAAGCTAACTGGCATATAATTCCCCATCTTTTGTCTACCTTCTTTTTTGAACAGTGTCACCAGAATGGCTGTTTTCCAATCTGCCTGAGCTGCTGCGGAGTTCAGTGAATTTTGGAAAATTACCATGAGTGCACTTTCTATTACTCCCACCATCTCTTTTAGTACCCTGGGAATGCTTCTCCCATCAGGGCCAGGAGACTCATCTACCTTTAGCTCCATTAGCTCGCCCAACACTACCTCTTTCATGATAATGATCATGTCTAGGCCCCCACCTACCTTAGCCTCCTTGTCATCAATTACTGGCAAATTATTCATGTCCTCCACAGTGAAGACCAACACAAAATGCCTGTTCAATGCCAGCCTATTTCCTCATTTCCCATTATTAAATCGCCTTCTCATCCGCTAAAGGAGTTATAGAAAGTTTTGCTATCTGTCTTTATATTCTAAGGTACTTTAGTTTCGTAATCTATCTTACTTTTCTTTATAGCCTGTGGCTTTCCGTGGACCTTTAAAGTTTTCCCAATCTTCTCATTTCCCACTGGTCTTTGCCATTTTGTATGCCTTATCTTTCAATTTGATAGCCTCATTTATTTCCCTTGACATCCGTGGCTGATTACCTCGTTTTCTACAGTGTTTCCTTTTCATTGGTATATATTTTTGCTGAGTACTTTGAAAAATTGCTTTGAAAGTCCTCCACTCTTCCTCAACTGTCCAACCAGAGAGTCTTTGCTTCCAGTCTACTTTAACCAACTCCTCACTCATCCTATTGTAGTCTCCTTTGCTTAAGGCCCCTGGTATTGAATTTTATCTTCTTCTTTTCCATCCATATTCTAATTCAACCATACTGTTATTGCTCCTTCCAAGAGGATCCCTAATTATGAGATCATTAATTATCCCTGTCTCATTACACAGGACCAGATCTAGGATAGCTTCCTTCTTCATCAGCTCTGTTACATACTGTTCAAGAACGCTATCATGGATACATTAATGAACTCCTCCGCAAGGCTACCTCGACTGGCCTGGTCCAACCAATCGACATGTAGGTTAAACTCTCCCACAGTAATCGCCCTACCATTTTTACAGGCAATGGTTATTTATTTGTTTATTGTCGTCCCAATGTTATGGTATTATTTGATGGTCTATGGACTACGCCCATCAGTTAATTTTGCTTCTTAGAATTTCTCATTTCCACCCAAATGGATTCAACCTTAATCTCCATAGATGCTATATAATTTCTTACTCCAGCACTGATATCATCCTTTAATATCAGAGCAAAACCACCCCTCTTACCTTCCTGTCTGTCCTTGCAAATAGTCCGATACCGCTGGATATTTAATTCCCAGTCGTGACAACTTGCAATGATAATGGCTACTGAATCATATTCATTCACAATAATTTGTGCCATTAATTCATCTATGTTATTTCAAATGTTACGAGCATTCTAGTAAAGTTCCTTTATACTGGTTTTTATGCTTGCTTTTTGAATTCTAACATCTCCATTAGTAATATCTCCTGAGTTTCTTCAAGAATCACTCAGAGACATTATCAGAGAGAGGTTTCTCAATAGAGAGAGCTAGGAAGACAAACAAGCTAAAGGACTGCAGGGTTGCACTAAAATGTCAAAAGCTATAACCTTCGGTGCACTAAATGAAAATTAAAAAGGCTTCACTGTCTGCCAGAACTTGTTCAGATCAGTCCAGTGAAAAACACAGCTACATTAGCCATCACAGCTGCTAAATTTTAACTTCAAGTTTTCAACCTTGAAAAGGAGAAAGCTTCAAGCAATGACATCAAAACTTAATTTCATCTTTATAAGCATCTTTTTCCTGTATCTGCTTTTTGTCTCTAGTTTGAGCTAATAAAGTTCTAATGTGTTCTGAGGCAGGGCCACCAGACCTGAAATGTTAACTTTGTTTCCTCCTCCACAGAGGCTACCAGACCTGCTGAGCTTTTCTGGCAACTTTGTTTTTGTTCCTGATATACAGCATCTGCAGTTCTTTTGGATTTTATTTAATAAAGTCATTTATTTTACTTAAATAATTTACAGCTATGGTATCACAATATCTAAACTTTTCTTGAGGTCAAGACTGAGATTTTGCTGCTGTTTATTTTTAAATTGGAATACTTGATAAAACTGAAGTGGGGTCTAAAATCTTCACAAATTTGCAGCGCCGTTAATGATATGGAGTGAAGGCAGTGAGGGAGAGAGGAGAGGAGAGGTTGTGTTCCTCAGTGGAATTAACCAGGTGTTAAACCAGGTATTATATCTAACAATCTCTAGGTAGGTAATCCATTAAGTGCAGAGTCTCTAGCCTATGTTCCTGCCCTGTGTTCTGTACCAGAGACTTTCATAAAGGGTCTCAGGCAGCAGGGAATCAGTCCATCAGAAAATTAAAGTTTCTGAGCAGTTTCCACCTTTGTCAAACAACAGGGCTTCTGAAGCATCCTGACGTGCATCTCCTGACACATCTTCCACCATGGCAATCCAGATGCAGGAAGATCTGGGCCAATATTTGTGATTATATTTGCATTAACCCGTAAATGAGCAAAGCCCGATGTTTTCTATAAGCTCAGAGATTTTGGGCATGGCAGAAGAAGCAAAATATAGGAAGAATGCATTATTAGAATCACCTGATCAGAACATTCTTTTGATTTCAGAACATCAAAATCCATCTCCTCATGACAGCTTAAGAAGAACATCTGAAGAAAATGTTGCCACACCACTATTAACAAATGACATTTCACAAGCCCAAATGTCAGCAACAGACAGCTGGACAGATCAAAGGTCCACTTCATTCAAGTTCACAACACCAAAAACAACAACCACTGAACCTGGAAACTCTTTAACAAGCTCTCCAGTTTCATCTCTGCCAATAGCAGTTATGCTGCCAACTGCTGACCAGCTTCATTCTACAGCTAGGAGTGAGTTGGATGGTGAGGACAACATTCCTCCCAATGTGCTGCTCACAACAGCTGCTCCTCACAACTCCAGTAATAAAACTACAGGTTTTGAAACAGGAGAGGAAGATATTGGAGGTGAATTTATCATTGGGGATACAGAGATTGTAGTCAGCACAGACATACTGGATGGAGGAAAGCATGAAGCTTCCTCCACCACATCATCTCCTCTCAAGTATTTCATATCAAGCTCCTTGACGTCTGCTCCCTCAAAAGAACTGGTTGTGTTCTTCAGTTTACGAGTCACTAACATGCTGTTTTCCGATGACCTTTTCAATAAGAGTTCCCTGGAATACAGGACACTGGAACAACAGTTCCTTCAACTGGTAAGTGAATGGCTTTTCGGTGTTTGACATAATTCAGTCCTTCAGTGTTTGGTTCTCTATTCTCAAGAGACAGGCAGACGTATGTGTAAGAATCCTTTTAAGAGTTATGAATTTACAGTAATAGATAGACTAATAAGCTACCATTTGTGCTGTGCTCCCTAAGTTTCATTCCATTTTGTAATGAAAATTGGAAAATATGTAACAGGTCAAAACATCAATATCACCAATTTTGCACCATTGTCAAAACTTAGATCTAGTGTCCCCCCATTTCTATCTAAAGTCAGAGAGATAGTAGGAACTACCGATACTGGAGAATTTGAGATAACAAGGTGTAGAGCTGGATGGACACAGCAGGCCAAGCAGCATCAGGGCAAAAAAGCTGATGTTTCGGGTCGAGACCAAATGTCAGCTTTCCTGCTCCTCTGATGCTGCTTGGCCTGTTGTGTCCATCCAGCTCTACACCTTGTTATCGCAATCTAAAGTTGATTGCTTTTAATACTTCCACATTGAACCAATGCAAAAGATTGTATCTGTGTGCTGGTCTGGGAATATTATATATAGGCAAAGGTAACAGTGAAGGCAGAGCAATATCTACAGGGAATTTTACTTCGAAAAGTTTAAACTCGTAGCCTGGTCTCTTTATTTTTGATGGGCCATGCTCATATCCCATACTCTGAAATTTGCTTGGTTAACCCTTCCATTCGCTTTCCCCCTTAATACACTTTAAAACCAACCACTTAAAATCCACTTTTTAAAAAAATACAACTACTGCTTATGAATCCCCTTGGGCATTTCACTATTATGTACAACATACAACGTTTACACATATTTACACATCAGAACATTCCTGTAGTTTTTCAGTTTCAATGCTATTTAGTCTATTGTCCAAAGTACAGTGCCCCTTCATGTAGTCTTCTTCCAAGAAATACCAGCAAAGACTTTAATGATGGAAACAAACAGAATATGCATTCAGGAATATAAAATTAATCTAAAGATCCAATAGACCTCAGTATGCATTGATAATATCCCCAAGTATATTGTACTGTACATACTTCTTTGCAACTTGCAAAGTGAATTTAATAATTTGCATTACAAACTGAAATGAAACCGGCAACTATGTAAGAAAGATAGATAGGTTTTTGAACATAGAACATTAGGAAGCATGTTAGGAAGCATGGACTGGGAGCAGTTGTTCCATGGTAAGGGAACTATCGACATGTGGAGACGGTTTAAGGAACAGTTGTTGGGAGTGATGAGTAAATATGTCCCTCTGAGACAGGCAAGAAGGGGTAAGATTAGGGAACCTTGGATGACGAGAGCGGTGGAGCTTCTAGTGAAAAGGAAGAAGGTAGCTTACATAAGGTGGAGGAAGCTAGGGTCAAGTTCAGCTAGAGAGGATTACATGCAGGCAAGGAAGGAGCTCAGAAATGGTCTGAGGAGAGCCAGGAGGGGGCACGAGAAAGGCTTGGCAGAAGGAATCCGGGAAAACACAAAGGCATTTTACACTTACGTGAGGAATAAGAGAATGGTCAAAGAAAGAGTAGGGCCGATCAGGGATAGCATAGGGAACTTGTGTGTGGAGCCTGAGGAGGTAGGGGAAGCCCTAAATGAGTTTTTTGCTTCTGTCTTTACGAAAGAAACAAACTTTGTAGTGAATGAAACCTTTGAAGAGCAGGTGTGCATGCTGGAATGGATAGAGATAGACGAAGCTGATGTGCTGAAAATTTTGTCAAACATTAAGATTGACAAGTCGCCAGGCCCGGATCAGATTTGTCCTCGGCTGCTTTGGGAAGCGAGAAATGCAATTGCTTCGCCACTTGCGAAGATCTTTGCATCCTCGCTCTCCACTGGAGTCGTACCTGAGGACTGGAGAGAGGCAAATGTAATTCCTCTCTTCAAGAAAGGAAATAGGGAAATCCCCGGCAATTATAGACCGGTAAGTCTCACGTCTGTCGTCTGCAAGGTGTTAGAAAGGATTCTGAGGGATAAGATTTATGACCATCTGGAAGAGCATGGCTTGATCAAATACAGTCAACACGGCTTTGTGAGGGGTAGGTCATGCCTTACAAACCTTATTGAGTTTTTTGAGGATGTGACTAGAAAAGTTGATGAGGGTCGAGCTGTGGATGTGGTGTATATGGACTTCAGTAAGGCATTTGATAAGGTTCCCCATGGTAGGCTCATTCAGAAGGTCAGGAGGAATGGGATACAGGGGAACTTAGCTGCTTGGATACAGAATTGGCTGGCCAACAGAAGACAGCGAGTGGTAGTAGAAGGAAAATATTCTGCCTGGAAGTCAGTGGTGAGTGGAGTTCCACAGGGCTCTGTCCTTGGGCCTCTACTGTTTGTAATTTTTATTAATGACTTGGACGAGGGGATTGAAGGATGGGTCAGCAAGTTTGCAGACGACACAAAGGTCGGAGGTGTCGTTGACAGTGTAGAGGGCTGTTGTAGGCTGCAGCGGGACATTGACAGGATGCAGAGATGGGCTGAGAGGTGGCAGATGGAGTTCAACCTGGATAAATGCGAGGTGATGCATTTTGGAAGGTCGAATTTGAAAGCTGAGTACAGGATTAAGGATAGGATTCTTGGCAGCGTGGAGGAACAGAGGGATCTTGGTGTGCAGATACATAGATCCCTTAAAATGGCCACCCAAGTGGACAGGGTTGTTAAGAAAGCATATGGTGTTTTGGCTTTCATTAACAGGGGGATTGAGTTTAAGAGTCGTGACATCTTGTTGCAGCTCTATAAAACTTTGGTTAGACCGCACTTGGAATACTGCATCCAGTTCTGGGCGCCCTATTATAGGAAAGATGTGGATGCTTTGGAGAGGGTTCAGAGGAGGTTTACCAGGATGCTGCCTGGACTGGAGGGCTTATCTTATGAAGAGAGGTTGACTGAGCTCGGTCTCTTTTCATTGGAGAAAAGGAGGAGGAGAGGGGACCTAATTGAGGTATACAAGATAATGAGAGGCATAGATAGAGTTGATAGCCAGAGACTATTTCCCAGGGCAGAAATGGCTAGCACGAGGGGTCATAGTTTTAAGCTGTTTGGAGGAAAGTATAGAGGGGATGTCAGAGGCAGGTTCTTTACGCAGAGAGTTGTGGGAGCATGGAATGCGTTGCCAGCAGCAGTTGTGAAAGCAAGGTCATTGGGGTCATTTAAGAGACTGCTGGACATGTATATGGTCACAGAAATTTGAGGGTGCATACATGAGGATCAATGGTCGGCACAACATTGTGGGCTGAAGGGCCTGTTCTGTGCTGTACTGTTCTATTACAGCACAGTACAGGCCCTTCGGCCCTCGATGTTGTGCCAACCTGACATACCGATCTCAAGCCCATCTAACCTACACTATTCCATGTACGTCCATATGCTTGTCCAATGACGACTTAAATGTACCTAAAGTTGGCGAATCTACTACTGTTGCAGGCAAAGCGTTCCATTCCCTTACTACTGTCTGAGTAAAGAAACTACCTCTGACATCTGTCCTATATCTTTCATCCCTCAATTTAAAGCTATGCCCCTTCGTGCTCGCCGTCACCATCCTAGGAAAAAGGCTCTCCCTATCCACCCTATCTAACCCTCTGATTATTTTATATGTTTCAATTAAGTCACCTCTCAACCTTCTTCTCACTAATGAAAACAGCTTCAAGTCACTCAGCCATTCCTCGTAAGACCTTCCCTCCATACCAGGCAACATCCTAGTAAATCTCCACTGCATCCTTTCCAAAGCTTCCACATCCTTCTTATAATGCGGTGACAAGAATTGTACACAATACTCCAAGTGCGGCCACACCAGAGTTTTGTACAGCTTCACCATAACCTCTTGGTTCCGGAACTCGATCCCTCTATTAGTAAAAGCTAAAACACTGTATGCCTTCTTAACAGCCCTGTCAACCTGGGTGGCAACTTTCAAGGATCTGTGTACATGGACACCGAGATCTCTCTGCTCATCTACACTGCTAAGAATCTTACCATTAGCCCTGTACTTTGCCTTCCGGTTACTCCTACCAAAGAGCATCACCTCACACTTGTCTGCATTAAACTCCATTTGCCACCTCTCAGCCCAGCTCTGCAGCTTATCTATGTCTCTCTGCAACCTACAGCATCCTTCGTCACTATTCATAACTCCACCGACCTTAGTGTCATCTGCAAATTTACTAACCCATCCTTCTACGCCCTCATCCAGGTCATTTATAAAAATGACAAACAGCAGTGGACCCAACACCGACCCTTGTGGTACACCACTAGTAACTGGTCTCCAGGATGAACATTTCCCATCAACTACCACCCTCTGTCTCCTTTCAGCAAGCCAATTTCCGATCCAAACTGCTATATCTCCCACAATTCAATTCCTCCGCATTTTGTACAATAGCCTATTGTGGTTTACTCTCATCTACCTGTTTGGTCACCTTCTCAAAGAACTCAATAATGTTTGTGAGGCATGACCTTCCCTTCACAAAACCGTGCTGACTATCCCTAATCAATTTATTCTTTTCTAGATGATTATAAATCCTATCCCTTATAACTTTTTCCAACACTTTGCCAACAACTGAGGTAAAGCTCACTAGTCTATAATTACCAGGGTTGTCTCTACTCCCCTTCTTGAACAGGGGAACCACATTTGCTATCCTCCAGTCATCTGGCACTATTCCTGTAAACAATGACGAGTTAAAGATCAATGCCAAAGGCTCGGCAGTCTCCTCCCTGGCTTCCCAGAGGATCCGAGGATAAATCCCATCCAGCCCAGGGGACTTATCTATCTTCACCTTCTGAAGGATTTCTAATACCTCTTCCATGTGAGCCTCAATCCCACCTAGTCTAGTAGCTTGTATCTCTGTATTCTCCTCGACAACATTGTCGTTTTCTAGAGTGAATACTGATGAAAAATATTCATTTAGCGCTTCCCTTATCTTATCTGACTCCACACACAACTTACCACTACTATCCTTGATTGGGCCTAATCTTACTTTCGTCATTCTTTGATATGTTCCACAATTAAAGATTCTTGGCCAACAATATTTATTGTGTAAAATGTGAAAAGTAAATTAACTAAATCAAGCCTATTGTGAGAAGATTTTGAACAAATAAAGTCATTGTAAAAATGTTAATAAGGAATCAAGTGTATCCAAATGGAATTTGATTATAAATTAGTCAGACTTATTTAAGCCAGACAGACTGATTATTAATAAAGCCAAACTTGATAAGCAAGTTGTGGGTAAAATAATAGCTAGGTAACTAGACTGAACAAAATATTAAAATATCAAAATTATCTGAAGAGTCATATTGATAGGAACATGTATGCAATGGAAAAAATGAAATTGGGAGAAGACAAACCCCTGGTACTGTATTAAAATAAAGTCATGAATAAAATAAATATAACTAGGCACAGGCTGTTCTTCACCAATCTGACACTCTCTGGCCCAGCAACCTCTATAGTCCTGCACCCACCATAGTTCCTTTATTTCCCTGTGATGGCATCTAGTGGCCTTGCATTGACCTTTATTCATATGACTTTTTTGTTACACTCTATCTAGTTTGGATACAATACGTCCGGTCTTTTTCTCTCCAGTTGCAAAATCATTCATCTATTTGGCATGTGATTGATTAAAGTCAGGTTGACTTACTTTCTTTTGAAGTGTTTTCGCAATGAATACACATGACCTCTCACATTCTGTCAAATTCTCTTTTCTGGCAAAGGCCTAAACCGGACATTTCCACATTAGGGAGGAACAAAAAAATTCAACACTTGACATTCTTTTCATCAACCCATGTGTCACAGATGCCTCTGTCCTTAAAAGTATCGGCAGCAGACACTGCACTACTGCCTTTATGAGTTAAAGTCCTTTTTCATTCTGAGGACTCCTGCCATTGTGTTGCGTGGCATTACAACAATACTAAATGGAACAGATATAGAACAAATTGAGCAGATTGAAAATGAGCATCCTTAAGGCATTATGGGCCATCAGCAGCTGTAGAATTTCACCACAATGTGTAAGTTCATGTCTAGAATAGTCCTCTCTTTACTATTACTACCAAACAAGGGACAAAATTGGGAATGCAGCATTAGGCAAAGTAAGGTATCACCTGGTTAAGCTATGACACAGAGTGACATGCATGTTAGCTATTGATACACACAAGCAATTCCACAATTAATGAAACACATTGAAGGTGTCCAATCCTGCCAAATCCAGCCATAATTCATAGTTAACTATAGGCAACCAATCGGAGGACGGTCCAAAGCATGTTCATCCTTAACAATGGTGTCTTTAGTACTGCTGTTTTAGGAAAGGCTGAAATGCTTGCAACCATCTTGAGTCAGATGATGATCCATCATTAAGACGAACTCAGGATCACAATGTAAGCCATTAACAAATTTGATTCAGTCCATGCTATATCAAGAAATGACTGAACACATTGGATATATCAAAAGCTATGAGCCCTACCAGCATCACAACTGTGATGCACCAGAAATATTTATAGCCATAACCAGAAAGTTCCAGTACAGATGCAGCAATGACATCTATTTGACAAGGGGAGAAATTAATGCAGTGTTTCTTGTCCACTGGAAATAGAACATACTCAGTTACCTTAATGCCCCATCATAGTCATTAGCAAGGTGATAAGATGTGCTGTCAACAAGTGATATATACTCAGCAATAACTTACCTGTTAATGCTCAGTTCAGGTTCTGCCTGGAACACTTCAGACTTCCTTTCAGCCTTGGTTCAATGAAGTAATATTTAACTGTGCTTGTTGTCAGGAGCCATTTATTAGATTAAAGTCAATGGAAAAATTCCCCACTGGATGGAGTCATACTTTGAACGAAGAAAGATGGTTATAAGTGTTGAAGGCCAATTATATGATATCATTGTAAGAATTCTTCAAGGTAGTGTACTAGGCCCAACTGTCCTTGGCTGTGGGATCCTGCTCTCCAAATTCTTGCTTTTCCTCACTAGCAAGATAAATTGAGCTGAAATTTCAGGTCCCATTGGCAGGTTCTAACTTTTGTGGTAGAACATGGGCTACAAGCACTATATGGGAGACACTGATGAATGGAAGTGGACACATGCGGTGAGCTAATCATGGTTGCCCCAAGGAATAAGCTGTGCCCATGTGAAGTGAATGGCATAGAGCAAGACTTAACCATTGGTACTGTACAGGTCGTGGGGAGATTGGGCAAATGTAATGGGCCTTCCAAGTGTTTATCATCTCATTGCATGGGCACTGAAGTAAGAGAGTGGGAAAATGTAGTGGGTAATCCAAGTGATTATGTCCTCATTGCATGGGCATAGAAATAGGCGATAAGGCCAATAGGAGACAGTCTTAGCACAATGAAGATAGCCACTAGCAACAGGGAATCGAGTTTCAGATTCTGGATGTAGTCATGATGAAAAGCAACACCTCTGCGGGAACAGCAAACCACATACAACGGGAGGACCCAGAAAAGAAACAGAGGATAGAAGAATACAGAGGTATGATCAGCATAGTCTTTACTGGAAAAGATGGAACTATACCTGGAGATGATCGAGAACCAGTGCCAAGGAGACTACAGTTAGCCAGGGAAATGTTCTGAGATTTCTGATCTCATCACCAAAGACCTCATATCTCACAACACAGCTCTCCATGCCCTGCCAGTAGTGTCAAAATCATTGCACTCTTGAACTTTGTTGCTTTGGACTTTCTATAAGAATCAGCTCCAGAGTTTGGTTTATTTGCAAATGCACGCAAATCACTGCATCTCAAAGGTCATTGACATCCTATTTGCCAGCATTGAGCCATGTATTCATTTCCATATACTCACAGCCTTCCAGGCACAAAGGGAAGAGGATTGTACTTCCAACGTTACACTTGGGGAAATCTAGTGACACTTTGCTTTAATCTATGCAACCATCAAAAAACCTGGTGATCACTCAGTAGAATACACCCACAGGAAGATCTCCCATTCCCTCAATATCCAACAGGTCCATAATCACAACAACAGCTTCCAACATGTATGCACTAACTTTCCTGGTAGTTAATATTACTGCCTTATCAGTCCATACTAATACAAGTTTTCATGGCAAGCCCCAAATTCTGCTGTTTTTTTTTTCCTTTATTCATTAATGGGATAAAGGCGTTGCTGGCTAGGCAGCATTTATTGCACATCCCTAATTGCCCGGAAGGCAGTTCAGTGTCAACCACATTGCTGTGGGTCTGGAGTCACATGTAGGCCAGACCAGATAAGGATGGTAGTTTCCTTCCCTAAAGGACATTAGTGAACCAGATGGGTTTTTCTGACAATCGGCTGGTTTGCATGGTCTGTCGTGGTGGGATTTGAACCCAGTCTCCGTAACGTTATCTCAATATCTGTATTAGCAGTCCAGTGATAATACCACTAGGCCATCATGTCCCCAGATATGAGGGGATAAGGGATATGCCTTGAAAATATGCCTATTCATTCCTAAACAAGAGTCAGAGGGACATGAATTGTGGTAATGAAATCAAAGCCGTTTGCTCACTTGGAGGATTGCTGAGCTGGCCATCTATTTTCTGAAGGTATGGTTCTTATGCTTGACTGGTTGGGTGACACCCAACTCTGTAAGGATCTCACTCATTGTTGTGTTCTGCTGCACTTTCTATAACATGGTCATGCAGAGTTTTGTAGGCCACATATAGTATGCAACCCTGCAAAGACACAACTCATCGGAGGAAGGAGAGCAGGACATGAAAGAAGAGGAGCCAGTGGTACATGCCTACACAAGAAGGTGGCCAAAAATGATCTGAGGTTTGAAGGCTTAATCAGGGCGATGCTATCAACATCAGACACCATCTGATTCAAGTAACTGAGCTCCTATGACCCAGAATGAACAGCATGGATCGCAACTCCCTCTGAGCTGAAAAGAATGGTACCAACACTTCAATTACAAATACAGTTTGGCACACGCATGTCTCGCCACAAACAATGAGTGCACATCAGCCCAGTGTTCTCAATGATGTACACCTCCTCTCCTTCACCATTTCATGCATCTGCTTTTATTCCACCATTAAGAAAGGAAGTCTCACATGTATTCCAACCCACTTGCGAAAGTGTTCTGATTCTCAAGCCCCACTGTTCCTGGGGTTGTCACAGCATTTAATTATTTAATCAAAGTATGCAAATTCGCTAATTGATCTGCCTGTTGGAATCAAATTAGCAGGAAATACTGAGCAACTTTCTGTACTTAACACGAACCACAGTTTGTTACAAATAGTTAAATGCTAATCACAATTAAATAGCTATGAACCATCAAATATGGATGATTAGTTAAAACTCTAACCTTCTACTTAAAAGCAACTGCATGCTCATACATGCAGATAGACACAAATATACAAAAATATTGGCTTTTCTTGGGTGGAGGGTATTTAAAAGCATAGTCCACACAGTTAGAACAAAGAACATTGAACATTTCAGCACAGTAACCAACTCTTTGGCCCACAGTGTTGTGCCAAACATGATGCTAAATTAAACTAAACTGTTCTGTCTGCTCTTAGCTAATGTGCCTCCATTCCTAGCAAATTCTGTGCTTATCTAAAAGCCCCTTAGATGCCCCTATCATATTTGTCTCCACCAAGACCCTGGTAGCACATTCCAAACTCTTAGCACAACCTGTGTAAAAATTTTGTCCCTGAAATCTCCTCCGAACTTTCAACCCCTCACCTTAAAATCATGTCCCTAATATTAGACATTTCAACTCTGGATAAAAGATTCTGAGTGCCAACCCTATCTATGCATCTCATAATTTTACAAATTTCAATCAAGTTTGTCCTCCGTCTCTGCTGGCCCAGACAGAAAACAACCCTAGTTTTTCTAGCGTCTCCTTATAGCTCATACACTCTAAACCAATTCATTGAGTTCACTGAGATGTTCCTTTTGACTTGGCAGCATGTCTATTTTTCCTTTCTCGAGATTCTTTCACCACTTTCAGGAGGCACAGGCAATTGATACACTAACCACAACGTTTCTTAATTTACTGGTTAAAAGCATCAGCTTACAGCAACAGGTGGGAGAAAATAATTGGTTTCTCCAGGCTTCAAGTATAAAGGTAGAGAAAAAAAAAACACCTGCATTCCAGCAGCCCAAAGGCTTCTTAATAAATCATTCACTCTCACAAGCTATTCTTTGAAATCCCCCATCCAGTGTACATTTTGTGCCCTTCCCACCTTTAGTGCTCCTTCCAGCTGTTATTTAATAAGGAGAGCACAGATTTATCAGCCAAGGGTAAGTGGTATATGGTAATCAGTGGGAAGTTTCTTTGTCCATGTCTGGTCTGGTGCTGTGAGACTTCATGAGGACTCCCAAGGCAGATCCCTGCCAACTGTATCAAGGTGCTACCATCTCTGGTGGGACTGTCATTCCAGTAGGCTAGGAACTATGAAAGGATGGCGACAGAGGTGAGAAAGGACATTTATAGATATTTTCTTATCAACATTTTCAGAGATGTTATGACATACCTCTGCTATAGGTCAATCTTGAACCCTACCCCCCTGGTCAAAAGTAAATACACTAATGCTCAGCCACTGAAGCCTGTATGTGGTAGAGGGCACAGGTTTGAAAGGCCACTGACCTACGCCCAAGCCAATTAGGCTGATCCCCACCAACCAGGGCCCCCCACCCAATCAACTCCAGAAGCAATCCTGACATCTTCAAACCCAGAAGTTGAGTCCTACCCAAGTGTCTGTTAAAAGTCCATGATGTTTATTGAAATAAGGTTGGATGCCCAGTACCCACTTTATGGATTGCCTTTACCATGAAGATCCCAATTACAGAATTATGTTTGATCAAAACAAATGAGGAAAACAACAAGAAAAAACATACACTCAGAGTGTTTCCGACATCCTCAGGTCATACTGAACCCTACACAGTAAGATTTTTTTTATTTTAGGAAGTCTTGCCATTACCATAGGAAACCCAACAGTCAGATTGCCCACAAGTAGGATGACACAGTGAACAAATGGATGTTTTTCAATACTATTCATTGTGGGATAAATGTTAACCAGAAAAACCAAAGGAGAACACCCCTCCCCAGTTCTTGAATTGTTATGAAATCTTTTACACCAAGCTAAAAGAACTGCAGAGGCCTCAGTTTAAACCTTCTTAAGCAGCTTCAACATTTCAGGGCTGCTAAAGAACTGCACTGGATGATTCAACCTAAAACATGTATTGAAGTCTGTCAAGCATGATGTGAACCCATGGCCATTTAACAATCTGCTACTACTAATGGACAACATGGTACGTATACTGGAAAACTCTAGTTACCTGGAATTGGGACAGGCTTAATTGAAGATAATGACTTTTCTTTGTCTTTGTAGCTGTTACCATACTTGCAGACCAATCTGACTGGATTTAGACAACTGGAGATTTTGAATTTCCGGAACGGCAGTATTGTTGTAAACAGCAAGATGAAGTTTGTCAAGTCTGTGCCATACAATGTCACCCAAGCAGTCTACTGTGTCTTAGAAGATTTCTGTAATGCAGCGGCCCAAAGGAATAACCTGGAAATTGACAGATATTCTCTAGATGTGGAACCAGGTATATGTGAAATCATATTCATATTTTCAGCTGAGAGGCTAAAATTTGAAATGAGTCAAAAATTGGAGGCAGACAAACAGAATGTGCCTTACTTTTTCAGGCTATGGTTTAATAATTAATGATCTTTAAAATTTTGTGGCCTAGCGCTTGTGGAAGCAGTGAAACAGCATTTTCAGCCGACCTCGAAGAAATCTGCCCCAAAAAATCTTAGCCATATGGATTGATGTTAGATCGATTGAGGTAACAAGTCAAGGAAAGAATCTGAAAAAAGGGATTGAATCTGAAAAAAAGGGATTAAGAGGGCTGAGAGAGGACATGAGATATTTCTGGCAAACATGGTTAAGGAAATCCCAAAGCCTTTTATTCATATATAAAGAGCAAGAGGGTAACTAGAGAAAGAATTGGCCCACTTAAGGACAAAGAAGGGAAGTTATGCGCTGAGTCAGAGAAAATGGGTGACATTCTTAACGAGTACTTTGCATCGGTATTCACCAAGGAGAGGGACATGATGGATGTTGAGGTTAGGGATAGATGTTTGCTTAGTCTAGGTCAAGTTGACACAAGGAAGGAGGAAGTGTTAGGTATCCTAAAAGACATTAAGGTGGACAAGTCCCCAGGTCCGGATGGGATCTATCCCAGTTTACTGAGGGAAGTGAGAGAGGAAATAGCCGGGGCCCTAACAGATATCTTTGCAGTGTCCTTAGACACAGGCGAGGTCCCAGAGGACCGGAGTCTTGCTAATGTTGCCCCCTTGTTTAAAAAGGGCAGCAAGGATAATCCAGGTAATTATCAACCGGTGAGCCTGATGTCAGTGGTAGGGAAGCTACTGGAGAAGATACTGAGGGATTGGGTCTATTCCCATTTGGAAGAAAATGGGCTTATCAGTGATAGGCAACATGGTTTTGTACAGGGAAGGTAATGTCTTACCAACTTAATAGAATTCTTTGAGGACTTGACAAAGTTGATTGATGAGGGAAAGGCTATAGATGTCATATACATGGACTTCAGTAAGGCGTTTGATAAGGTTCCCCATAGCAGGCTGATGGAGAAAGTGAAGTCACATGGGGTCCAGGGTGTGCTAGCTAGATGGTTGAAAAAACTGGCTGGGAAACAGGAGACAGAGGGTAGTAGCAGAAGGGAGTTTCTCAAATTGGAGACCTGTGACCAGTGGTGTTCCACAGGGATCTGTGCTGGGAACACTGTTGTTTGTGATATATGTAAATGATCTGGAGGAAGGTGTAGGCGGTCTGATCAGCAAGTTTGCTGATGACAGTAAGATTGGTGGAGTAGCTGATAGTGAAGGGGACTGTCAGAAATTACAGCAGAATATAGATAGGCTGGAGAGTTGGGCAGATAAATGGCAGATGGAGTTCAATCCGGGCAAATGCGAGGTGATGCATTTTAGAAGATCAAATTCAAGGGCGAACTATACAGTAAATGGAAAAGTCCTAGGGAAAATTGATGAACAGAGAGATCTGGGTGTTCAGGCCCATTGTTCCCTGAAGGTGACAACGCAGGTCAATAGGGTGGTCAAGAAGGCATATGGCATGCTTTCCTTCATCGGATGGGGTATTGAGTACAAGAGTTGCTAGGTCATGTTACAGTTGTATAGGACTTTGGTTCAGCCACATTTGGAGTACTGTGTACAGTTCTGGTTGCCACATTACCAAAAGGATGTGGATGCTTTGGAGAGGGTGCAGAGGAGGTTCACCAGGATGTTGCCTGGTATGGAGGGTGCTAGCTATGAAGAGAGGTTGAATAGATTAGGATTATTTTCATTAGAAAGACGGAGATTGACGGGGGACATGATGGAGGTCTACAAAATCATGAGGGGTATAGACAGGGTGGATAGCAAAAAGCTTTTTCCCCAGAGTGGGGGACTCAATTACTAGGGGTCATGAGGTCAAAGTGAGAGGAGGAATGTTTAAGGGAGATATACGTGGAAAGTTCTTTACACAGTGGGTGGTGGGTGCCTGGGACGCGTTGCCAGCAGAGGTGGTAGACGCAGACACGTTAGCGTCTTTTAAGATATATTTGGACAGGCACATGGATGGGCAGGGAGCAAATGGACACAGATTGTTAGAAAATAGATGACAGGTTAGACAGAGGATCATGATCGGCGCAGGCTTGGAAGGCCGAAGGGCCTGTTCCTGTGCTGTAGGTTTCTTTGTTTCTTTATTTCTTTGAAATGCCCACACCCCTAGCAACAGGGATGTCATCAAACAAATTAAGCAGCCAATCACAGGGAAGACTTGTTATCAACAGCCATCGTGGAAAAAAATTGCACTGATTTTTATTCACTTTTTATGTATATTACATGAAGCGAAATAAAGATTGGGACAGACGTACGGGATAAGATAAAAACAGAAATATCAATAAAAATAATTTATTCATAAGCCTGTTAGTTTTTCTCACAATATAGAAATGTGTTAGCCACAAAAATAGAATAATTTCTTTTCAGAACCAGAGAGACTGATCAGATCTAGTTTTACATTAGTACACCATTTAAACCCATTACACTTCATTCAAATAGAGTAATTTTTGAGGGCATACTTTGAAGTAAGTATTATAATTAAGAGGGGAAGATTAGTTCTGTAGTATAATATGGGGACTTAACAATATGTACTTTCAAGAAACAGAAAATCCCTGGTATCAACTTCTGGATAGTCAGATTTAATTACATATATATACAAATGCCAGATGTTCCTGTCAATTTCACAGTTGCAACAAAACAAATACTAAATTTCACCATCAATATAATCAACATCAATTTAACAGCAAAATATGGGCTTATATGCAGACATCCATGGACTAAATGGACTGAGGTACTCCTAGTTGTTACTATTCAACCCATAAATATGTCAATTGGTATAATTAGACATACCAATGAAAGAATCATAGAACAAAATCTGTCAAATTTAGAGATTCAATGCTTTCTAGGAGGTCCCTATACATACCATAGCTGTATATTTGATAAAGCAGTTGTCAAATCTCAAATTAGACATTGAAAAGTGCAAATATTTTGAGCTTCCGCTAGTATGTCATCACAATAAAGATCATATATTGATACATAAAGGTACGAGGCCAACATTTTCACAAGGGTTACCACATTACAAAACATCTTGCAGTGTAAGGGAAGCAACGATTATTCTCCAGGATGCAGCTGTTAGCAACACTGGAGAAAAACACAAAGACATAAATAAATTGTTTTTCCTTTTCCTTATTTCAGAATAATTTTATTTATGAGTTGTTAAAATAATGGAGATGACCGCAAAGCTTTCTTGACTTAACAGTTAAAATTTCTCAACAAAGGCTCTGTTTGTTTCTCAGTTGCCAAGAGAAGGCAATGAACAGTGAATATGGGAGTTTCTGGTGACCTGGAGATGCTTGGATGGGGTTGGATGATGGCTGTTAAAGGTGCTGCTTAGTATCGAGGAAACATCTAGGAATACATCCTTTATCTGCTTAGTAGTCATCAGTAATGTCCCTGATTATAGTTTGAAGTCTACAACAGATGTGTGAGAATATCTATTTATTTAAAATGTTTCCAACAATTGGATCAACTTGGAATCTCATTTCAGCTGATCAAGCCGATGCATGTAAATTCCAGGCATGTAATGAATTCTCTGAATGCCATGTCAACAAACAAACAGAAGAAGCTGAGTGTGTGTGCTACCCTGGTTATACCAGTGTGGATGGACTGCCCTGCCAGAGCATCTGCAACCTCAGATCAAACTATTGTCTCAATAATGGCAAATGTGAAATAGATCCAGAGAAGGGAGCTGTGTGCAGGTTTGTGACATTCGGAAAAGGCTTGATGTATACAAGTTCTGAAAAAATATATAAGTAAAAATAATTGTCTGGTTCTTAACATCCTTCGTGAATATTCCAAATTGTTTTGCACTGTCTTGTTCTTTCTAGCAAAAGACTTACAATAGGATAAAACCTTTCGGTACGTCATTGTCACATAAGATTGTTCTCAGAATAAGACAACTAGTGCTTTTCTTGGGCAACATATCTCTAACATCCAGACTTTCCCATCAAAATGACTGAGATTGACCTTACATTTAACCAACACTTCCTTCCATCAAGTTATTAATCACATCCAAATGATTTTTTCACTTAATTTGAAGAATTACAGATGAGTCACAAATGTATTCTTTTGCTGCTAGTTGCTTCTTCATGTCTAATAATTCCCTCCCTTGCAGCAACTCTCATTATTGAGCCCATCTAGGTCCTGAATGCCCAACTAGTCCAGTTACTTGAAACAGCTGAAAATAAAGGCATGAAAATGTTGTTCAATCAAAAAAAAAGAACCTGAGCATTGAAATAATTTCTCTTCAATTTGTCCTTTTTCTGTACTATCAATTTGAAACATACATGTGATCCCAGTAGTCTGGTCCCCTGATTTTCAGAGACAGAATATATGACCAAGATGAATGTCAATGTCCCATGGAAGTGCCAATATGCTGACTTCAATGGGAATTGTGAAGAAAGTTTGAACCTCTGATGGGTATTTGCTCTGCTCCCCAGGGTCTTCTGGAAAATTTCAAGCAATTCTAAAAGACTTAGTTGCACAGTTAAATAGGAAATGTTAAACAGAAAACACACTTACTTCAATTCCTGGATAACTACACAATTGTCTTCCCAACCATTCACATTGACTCACTGACTACCCTCCAAACCCAACATGACTAACTGCCTATCACTTCGACTTAGCTGAATCATTCCCCAACCTACCTACCCACTCAAATACATTCCAACCTCATCCAACCCACACATTTGCTACCTCACCCATCTGCCACTCTACTAACTGCCATTTTGTCCACCTACCACACCACTCACCTCCCATCTCAACCACTTAACGTTTCATCCAGCCTGGTCACCTATCCACTTACCTCACCTATCACCACACTTATTCATTCACTCGCTTACCCATTCAAACATTCACCAACATATCTATTAATCAATAATCATCCATTTACGCATTCACTAACTTTCACAAGTGGACACTTAAACCTAATGTCTGGAAGCTTATGCCACAGAAAAAGAACATGTCCAGTCGCCAGTCTTCTCCCCCAATCCCAAGTTTGTAGCACAATATGCTATGCTCCAATTTATGAGACACATGTTCTTAGAATACCTGGCAAAAAATGCAGAGCAATGTTAAGGCAGTTAAAAGCTTAAGCAAAGTGGCTGTCCGTTGGTAATTACCACTCCATAAAAAAATCATTATCCTGTAGATTTTTCCTCTTGTTGCATTCTCACTGAATCAAAATCTGAGTCATTTGCATTATCCCCTGCTCTAATTTATTCTTTCTCAAAACAAATACATTGTTCAACTTCTTACTTCCCTCACCTCTGACAATCTGTAGCTTCTTAACGTCAGGTTAGGTGTCATCTATCCATTGTTTCTTCCCTGTTCATTTTATCTACTTTAGTGATGTCTGCATTCTCACCTCTGGCCACTTACCTTTCTTTGTTAAATTAAAATAATATCATTTTTTTTAAAAACCCGTAAACAAAATATATGGTGAAAATAATCGGCCATAACATGCACAGAAACAAACGAGGACCCAAGTTATATGCTTCATTGCTGATTGCTCATTTAAAGTTAACCATGATCCTGTGAAAGATACTGAAATGGAACTGCATTGTTTAGGAAGGGTTGAAGGAAGAAATCAAGAAATTAAAGACCTGCTAGTCCAACATCAGCTGTAGGTGATTTATTGGAATCTACAGTCAAGGAGACAGACTGAGGGCTTTAAAAAAGTCTTTGAGCCAATAACAAAGAGCAGACTTGGACATACAAGTAGTAGGTCATCTCTAACAAACTTAAATGATTTTTTTGAGCAAGAAACTAAAGCAGAAACTATCAACCATTTTAGTTTATACCAACTCCTCAAAAGCATTTGATAAGGTTCATATAAAAGGCTGTAGTTAAAATTAAAGTTCACGGAATTTAAGGAAGATTATTGATCTGTCCTGGAGATTGTAAGTGGTAGCTGGAGACTAGGAAGTCCAGGAATAATGGATATGTACTCAAATTACACAGAGAGACAAGTGGTAGTCCACAAGGATCTATGCTGATGTCTCAACTTTTCATTAATCACCCATAATTTATTAATGACTTAAACAATGTGACAAGGAGCCACCCATCGGAATTTGTCAATGTGATAAAAATTAGTGACATAGTAAATTGTGTTGGCTGGATCATAAAATAGCAAGATATTTTTGCTTAAGTGAGTGGATAAAACAGCAGCAGATGCATTTCAACATGTATGATAGGTTAATTTTTGTCTGAAAGTGGATCGATCCAAGTGTTAATGAACTGGTGATAAGTTAGAAATGGTAGTGATCCAAAGAGATGCAAGAAACAGTATATAGAGATCAATAGAATGTAGTGGTCAATAGAAAAATAATCCAAAAGGCTGAAGAAGCATCACTTGACTAGAATTGTTAACTCTGCTCTCCACAGGTGCTGCTGGATCTGCTAAATTTCTGCAGCAATTTTTATTTTTGTATGAAAATATAGATCTTGATTAAGTGACCATAAGATCATAAGATATAAGAGCAGAACTTGGCCACTTGGCTCATAGAGTCTGCTTCACCATTCTGTCATGACTGAAATGTTTCTCAACCCCATTCTCTTGTCGTCTCCCAGAAACTCTGTGAATGGGGTTAAAGGTACAAGTCAGCCTGATCTCATTAAATGTTGGAACGGGCTTAAAGACCCGAATGGGCTACCCATGTTTCTATCTTTCCACCAAACCTGCCCATGTGGCTATGTGGCCTTAGTTTTCATTAAAATAATTGCATTGTGCTATTGTTGATCACTGTTCTTCTGTATTGGTTCAAAGGTTCCCAAGGAATTTTTCATCTGTTTCAGTCCACTGGTTCTTGCTGAATGCATCATGTGTTTGTTTGTTTTTTGCTGATGACTTGTTTCAACATAAATATTGTTCAAATTGCATGCACTGTCACAACCTCCAATGCTCATGTTCAGTTCTACTTTTAATTATTTCCACCAATGAGATAGTGAAACGCTTGGTTATTTTACCACTTTAAATTTCACATCAAACTAGCATTCCCAACTCTCGTTGTTGATATTCCGTCATCATTGTCTCTCTTTATCCATCACCATTGTTGGCTTTGCTGTCTTCGCCGATCTCAATTCCAGTCAATACTTTGTTCATTCCTAAAGCTGCCTCTTGGTTTCCGCACAGTAAGTTAAATGCATTCTCCTTCCACCATTATTCTAGGACATGTGGGAAAGTTAGCCAAAATGACTCCCATTTTAATCCTGTGTACAATTTATCTTTTACTGTTGCAATTGAGACTCATAGCATGAATTCCTGAGCTTATTTATTTCTCTCAGGACTTCAAATTGTGGAACCTTTCAGTTGTCTTAATTTTTCTTTCCTCCTCTAACATGCTGAATCTGAAAATACATCAGCTTAATTCTGTCTTCCAATTTAACCACCTCACTACTTTGCCTTTTCAAACTTGATGCTACTCTGCACAATGGGTCACAGTTCTTTTCTGTGATTTTCCAACTTAAAACAATCCACTTAATAAACTCAACACTTGAGAGACATAATTAACGTACTTCACATTACAACTTCAAGCTAAATGTCTATACATATACATTGATGCTGAACCAAAGCTGGCAGAGCAAAATCAAACTCCATTAGTGTTAGCCACAATTCTTTGTAAAAATAGAAGCTTGAAATGGCTTCTAATGTTAATGTTCACACTTGTTTTCCAAAAATATTGTCTTAGATTGTCCAGATAATCCTTACGTTCTAAATTCCAGATGCCACATAGATTCCGAATGGTCATATCGAGAGGAATATTGCACTGAGCTTGAGACTGAGCCACTAATTACCATGGTTACTATTGTGTCCATTTTTGGTTTGCTGCTCCTTGTTTCATCCATTACTCTCATCTTGGCAAAGATATTCCATAAATTGATGAGAAACAAGAAGGATCAATTGCTGTAAGCTTTTTAAAATATTTTTTCCAACTTTCTTTCCTTTAAAAACAACTTTTTTCTACCCTATATTTTGAATATTTTCTAAGATTTTTCTGACAATGATTGAGGAATTCGCAATCTGTTCTATAACTTAGAAACATCAATGGCACTGTCAGCAAGGCAAATGTTAACCAAGCTTTCGAACATGATGAACCATTGATATTTGACCATCAACAACCAACTGATTCTTCCAGCATGCCTAGCTGTTCTTGCACCACCTATGCTGTTGCAACGCCCACTCAGGAAAATGTGAACTTTAGCAAAGAGGTAATGTCAAACCTTTTTTGAGGTACCGCAGTTTCTTTTTCTGAATTTTCCAGAGCACTTCCTTTTTTTTAATTAAATGGATTTGTTTTACATTTTTATTCAAGTGAAAGTTTTTTTTGAAATGGTTCTCTTTTCCCAAAACGGATGGACATAAGTGCATGTTTAGAACATTGATAAACCATGCAAAGTTACATTTTAATGGCATTCCAGTGAAGCAACAAGAGATAGCTGAGCATTAACTTCAGACAAAGTTGTTCGAACTATCATCAGATTTTGGAATGTACACAGATAATTTGATTCTGATGTATACATTAAAACACGAGTAGGCTATCAAATAAAACATAAATATCTTGTGGATTTCCAACACTGTGCTGACGAACTTGGTCAGGAACAACATTTCCATCTTTTATAAAAGCTGCTAACTGCTTTTATCATTGTGAAAACTCTCTGTCTTGATCTCCCCATCCCACCACTGTCACATGAATGTTACAGCCTCAATTCAAATATTAAATTTGTGGGGGCTGGGCTATTAAAACCCATGAAAATTCAGTCCTTAAAGAAGCCCATATTTTGCAATAGGAAAGCTTGTAGAATACGGCAGCTTTTATATTTTCAAATGATATGATACAGCTGTTTTGTTTTACCAACCATGTATAAAATTGGATTCTGATTCCTCAAACGCACAATGGCAGCTGTGCCATTACCACACCACTGTTTAGTCAAGAGAAGTCAGATAATGATCAGCAGATTTTGTGGTAACCTAAAAAAGCTTAGTTCAAATGAGTTGTGTTTTAAAAATGTAGGTGCTTACCACAATATCAAATTCCCTTATCTCTTACTTTAGTATGAGCCGAAATAGCTGAAACAATGTCTGACATGTATATAATGTGATCCAGAAGGCAAAGCATATCTAAAGATGTAACTAATTATCTTGTCATATGATATTGCCTTCCCTCAACCCCACTCACATCCAACTGGCACATTTTGGCAAGAGGAAGGATAATCTTGGAGAAGTGTTAAATGACCGAGGTGATATTCAACTCTTCAAGTAAAGTTAATTCCAATTCATAATGCTGTTTGACTGAGAGGGGAACTTACAGGAGATGATGTTGCCATGTATCTTTCACTTTCTAGATGGCAGAGGCCATTGGTTTGAAAGATGTTGTCAAAGAAACCTTGGTGGTTTGTTGGCATACATCTTCTAGGTTATGCACAATGCTGCCACCGCATCACAGGTGAAGGGAGTGAATGTTGAAGGTGGGTGATGGCATTCTAATCAAGTGGGCTACTTTTCTGGGATGGTGTAGTGGTCAGATCACTAAACTAGTAATCCAGAGGCCACCTTCTGGAGGTGTGGGTGAAAATTCCAGAGCAGCAAGTGGATTTTCAATTCACTGATTAAATCTGGAATGTAGTAAAAAGCTAGTCTCGATAACTGTGATCATGATGACTATCATCAATTAACATAAAACCATCTAGACTACCTCTGTATTTTAGGGATGGAAATCTGCCTTCCATATCTGTATGGCTTACATTTGACACCAGACCTGCAGCAATGCGGTTGATTCTTAGCAACCTACTAAAGTGACTTTGCAGGTCACTCAGTTCAAGAGCATCTAGGGACAAGCAACATTATTGCCCACGTTCCATAAAAGAATGATTATTTCCACCACCAAAATTAATACACAAGCCCTCAGCATTCACTGTGATATAAATTATGGCTGGTTTTCATTTAAAATTCTGAATAAAACAATATAAATTTCTACCATTCCATGGAGAAGGAAAATAAAACCATTCAAAAGTTGAAAGAATGAATGCTATTAAAATGTGGTGCATTTTAAAAATATTTATTCCAGTAACATGGGTGTTGCTGGCGAGACCAGTAGTTATTATCCATCGCTAAATGCCCTTTAGAAGGCTATAGTGATCTGCTTTCATGAACTGTTGGATGGTGAGTGAGTTGGAGTGGAACTTGCAAGATGATTGTGATCCCATGTTTCTGCTGTCGTGGTCCTTCAAGGTGGTAGCGGTTGTGAGTTTGGAAGGTGTAGCCTCAGGAGCTTTGGTGAATTTATGTAGCGCATCTTGATTCTAATACGGACTGCGACTACCGTGCATCGATGATGAAGGGAATGAATGTTGTGGATGCAATGCCAGTCAAATTGGCTGCTTTATTCTGGATGGTGTCAAGCTTCTTGGGTGTTGTTGGAGCTTCAGTCAACCAAGTTTCCTGTGCCTTGTAGAAAGTGAACAGGATTTGATGTTAGAGGAGGTGAGTTTCTCACCACAGGATTCCTAACAGCTGACCTGTTCGAGCATATTAATAAATGTGTTAATGTGGCTAGACCAGCTCAGTTTCTGGTCAGTGGTAACCAGGATGTGATTGTGGGGCACTCAGCAATGATTATGCCACCAAACATCAAGGGGCAATGTTTAGATGTCCTTTTGGGAAGGAAACTGCCATCCTTACCTGGTCTGGCCTACATGACTCCAGACCCACAGCAATGTGATTGACTCTCATTGCCCTCTGGGCAATTACGGATGGGCAGTAAATGCGATGCCTTAACCCATGAATGCATAAGAGATTCTGTCTTATACAGAATAGTCATTGCCTGACTGTTGCCCTTCAAGCCTAGATGTTGACCAGGTCTTGCTACATTTGGACATAGACTGTTTCAGAATCTGATCATTTGCAATAGTGCTGAAGATTGTGCAGTCATCAGTGAACAACCCCATTTCTGACCTTATGGTGGAAGTAAAGCCATTGATGAAGTACCTGAAGATGGTTGGGTCCAAAATGATATCCTGTAGCAATATGGCTGACCTCCATCAAACACAATCAACTTTCTTTATGCTAGGTATGATTCTAACTAATGGCATATTTTATCCTGATTGCTGTTGACTCCAGGTTTGATCATAAGACATAAGTAATAGGAACAGGAGTAGATCAGAGCCTGCCCCTGATTCAATAGGATCATGGCTGTTCTGACACTCTTCACATCAGTTTTCCTATCCTTTCCACATAACCCTTGATTCCCTTTCTGATCAACAATTAATATATCTCAGCCTTAAATATACACATGGACTCTGCCTCACAGTTCTCTGTGACAAGGAGTACAAAAGGCTCTCAACTTTCATTAAAAAATTCTCCTTCTTCTTAGTCTTATTGGTACCCCTGAACGCCAAGGCTATGTTCTCTGGTCCTAGGCTGTCTCACGAGGGGGGGTACCCTCTAGCATTTATCCTTTGAAGTCCCTTACTAATGTATAGATTTCAATGAGATTACTTCTCATTCTTCCAAATTCCAATGGTTAGAGTATCAATCTGTTTAACCTTTGCTCATAAGACAACCTCTCCATATTGGGTGTCTTCCTAGTGAACCTTATCTGAACTACATCAGTGAAATTAGAGATAGTAAGAACTGCTGATGCTGGAGTCAGAGATAACACAGTGTGCTCCTGGAGGAACACAGCAGGCCAGGCAGCATCAGAGGAGCAGGAAAGCAAACATTTTGGGTCGGGATCCTTCTTCAGTAATGGGGGAGGGGAAGAGAGCTCTGAAATAAATAGAGAGATCCATTCAGGTCTTTCCAGAGGGAGGAGGATAACTTCTTCAAGGTGGGCATCCCTAGAAGAGGCTTCACAGTAGGGTTATAACTCACTCAGAGATAGTAAGAACTGCTGATGCTGGAGTTAGAGATAACACAGTGTGGAGCTGGAGGAACACAGTAGACCAGGTGGCAGAACCAAAACTGCTCATAGCACTCCAAATGTGGTCTCACTAGCACCTTGGGCTTCTCTACTCTTATATTCCAACGCCCTTGAAAAAAGGGCCAACATTCCATTAGCTTTCCGAATTACCTGCTGCACCTGTGCACTAGTTTTCTGCGTTTTGTGAACAAGTACACCCAAGTGCTTTTCTGGTGCAGTTTTCTGCAGTTTTCCTCCATTTAAATAATACTGTTCTTTTGCTGTCCCTTTCAAAATGAACAACTTCACATTTTCTCACAGTATACTCGATTTGCCAACATTTTGCCCATACACACAACTATCACTCTGTCTCTTTAAGCTTTATATATCCTTCTTGCTACCTGCCTTTCCAACTATTCTCGTGTCTTCTGCAAAAGTTTGGCTACAGTACACTCTCTTCCTTCCTCGAAGTCATCCTGCTAGGGTTTTTTCATGCCACACTTGCTACCCCGTCTATCAGTTATTGCTTTGGCATGCAAAAGAAATTGAAATGAAGTCAATGCATTATTTCCAGAGTGAACATTTTAATCTAACACAAATAGCAGAATTGTATATTCTTCATCAAATTCTAATTTGTAAATAAAATATTATGCAATGTTTAGATGAATCATATTAAAAAAGCATTTGTATCCCTGCTCCCACATCATGTTAGATACTAAACTCAGTTTCTGCATGCAACATGATTGAATTATTGGTGCAATAGTTTTATTCTGTGTTTTATTTGCACAGGTCACTGGAGTCCCATCCAAAGGCTCATCTGACAAGCTAGCATTGAAAACCATGCAGTCTGAGCAATATCTACAACCTAGAGAGGTGAGCTTTGAAAACATGTTTTTAGATAAGTCTATTTCAGTTTTTAAATTTGATTTTGCTTCTCAGAGTGAAATTGGTTTAATAAGTAGGCATCTAAATTAATATAAAGAGATGATGATAGATTTGTACTAGGAAGGTTTTAGGCCACAGTGGAAGTATTGTTTGTAGTTTTGGGTATTCTGTAACAGAAAGGATGTGTTAAAACCACACATTTGTAAATGGTATGGATTCACTAGGATGACACCAGGATTGGAACTCTACAAGCATAACAATAAACTTAAGTTACAAGGCCTATAGCCATCAGAGCAGTAAAGGTTTAGCAGACATTTAATTAAAATCTTTTGAATCATAACAGGTCTTGATAGGTCGGTTAGAATAAGTGTTGAGGGGAAGTATTGGATAAGGTTGACAAGTTGGTTAGGATAAGATTTAAGGCTTATTAAATAAGGTCGGAAAATGGACAGAGTGAATTGCACACTTGAATTCTCTCTGATTCATTCAAGCAGGCTGTGAGCTTTGTGCTGTCTTCTTATTTACTTTCAGTATTTTCAGGACTTCATGATACTACTAGTACTAAACATACAGTTGGGGTCTGCATACCTGAGTGGTGCTTTAAGTATCTCAAGTTCAAATGAACATGTACCACTTGAAGCAAGACTGTACCTCGTGAAGGGGAGGTACATTTTGATAGGAGCAGATGCTAGAATTTATTGCACAAGTGACCTTAAACTGGAAAGAACACAGTAATGGTGCGGAGAGTCGCAGAATTGTTATGGCATGGAAGGCCAAACATGGCAGTACCAAATCTTCTAACAAACATATTACCTAATGCCAATCTCTTGCCTTTTTCCGGTATGCTTGTATACTATTTCTGTCGTAATAACTAATCAATGCCCTCTTGAATGCCACCATTGACTTGCTTCCAACAAACTTCCAGACAGTGCATTTCATACCCTAACTACTCCTCAAGTGAAAAAGATTTTCACATTACCTTTGCTGTTTTTGCATCATCGCTTTCAACTTGTGCTTTCTCATTCTTGTTTCTTTCATGAGCAGAATATGGAAGATAGTGGGCTCCAAGAAGCTTCATGTAGCTCTTGAGTCCTTGGTGCAGGAAGTTAACAGAATGAGAGAAGTTTTCTTTCCATAGAGTTCCAAAAGATACCCAAATCAAATTTGAGGAGGTGATGCGAACAGGCAACTGTGTAGGTCGTGGCCAGAAATGTAAGCTGAGCAACTACATGCAATGCTAAAAGACATTTAGTGATCCTATGAGTGGCCAAGTACAATAAATGCAACTTAAAATGTCATTTTCCACTAACTGCACCTTTAACCTTACACATAGTTCAATACACCAAACCCATGCTTCGCCTACCAACAACCTTTATCAATCATATTTCATGCCTAAAATTAATAGCATTGCCTCATCTGCACATATATAGGATTGTTGCAAGCCTCAAACATAGCTCACACCCTGCTATCTATTCAATCACATCACCTAACCATTGTCTAAATACATTGCAGCACACTCATTGACATGCTCCTTTCTTTTTCTTTTGCAGGACAAATGGTACATTCTGACTAAAGTTATGCCCAGCCAGTATGCAAAAAGCATAGTTGCATGTCCTCATCCTGATGGTGGAGGTGTTAGTAGGCATCATTAGAGGGATCATGACTGAGGCTGTGACAACAGTTGGTCAAAAAGAATTAAAGATGATAATGAAACAATAAGACCGTAAGACATATGAACAGGAGAATATAGCTTGGTCACTCAAACCTGCTCCACCATTCAATAGGACTATGGTTGATCTGATATACCTCACATCCACTTTTCTGCATTTTCCGCATATGTCGTGATTGTTCTGTTGATCAAGAGTCTATCTGTTTCATCCTGAAATGTACACAAAGACTGAGTCACCACAGCACTCAGTGGCAAGGAGTTCCAAAGATTCAGAACACTCAGAGTAGAAATTCTTCCTTGATTCAGTCTTAAAACAGTATCCCTTTTTTACTGAAACTGTACCCTATGGCTGTCTAAATGGGATTCTCCTTTCCAATCCAAAAAAAACCTAAGAATTGTGCATGTTGGAAATCAGAACTAAAAACAGAAATTGCTGACAAAAGTCAACAGGCCTGCCAGCATCTCTGGAGAGAAAGCAGAGTTAACATTTCAGGTCCAGTGAACTTTCTTCAGGCCAGCTCAGTTTATTCCAACAACTCCTGTTTTTGTTTCTTCTATCTAATCCTCATTTGCATATCCCATTTTCCACTCATTGCAAAATCTCTTCCAATTACCAAGCTGCATATATTGCAAACATGCCTCTCTTATTTTCCTCTCAACCTCTGCTGACCGCTACTGAATACTTGTGCATTTCTCCTTTCAGATATCCTAACATAGATACTTAAACAAGTAGAGGTGCATGAACATGAAAAAGAAGAACAGAGATTGGTAGCAATGAACACTGAAACTCATTGACAACTGCTCAGATACGCTGTTCATTTTTTAGAATATAAGAACTAACGGCTGAAGGAGAATTTTTGCCCCTTCTAGTCTTCTCTGCCACTTAACAGTTTCACGACTGATATTTTACATTAACTTCACATTCCCACTGTCACCATTTTCCTTACTTCCCTTAATACCAAAAATATGAACAAATTGTCTCAAAAACTTTCAAAAACATCAACCTGTGTCTGAGTAAACTCAGTGGTTGAGCATTCACAGCATAACAAAATAAAGAATACCATGATTTACAACCCTATGAGTAAAGGCTTTCATCTCAAATTATCAAGACCGTGACCACACACTCTACATTTCCCAGAGGTAACATTTTCTTAGCTGCCCCTTGAAAAATTTATCATCCAAATAGATCACTTCTCATTGTTCTAAACTCCAAGAAATGTAAACGTGATCTACTCATCTTTCACCATAGAACAATCCCATCAAGAATGAAAGGAAATGGCTCTCCTGCCCTTTACCATTACATGTTCTCACATGGCCCATCTCTTGCTCATGACTATGCCAGCTCATACTCTCATGGTCCTTTGTAACCCCTGTGTAAACATACTTTCAACACGTATAAACTCATGCCCATTACATTTTACCCTTACACCCTCCATGCCAACTACAAAGTCGGCAACATGGGCAAACCTCAGAAGCCATACTGGGATGTGTTTATGCAAGTTCAAGAGACCATTGAAGAATTCATTCTTTAGAAAACACTCCTTGATTAGAAAATAATCATTACATTTAACTACCTTCAACTGCTTAATCCCTTATAAAAACAAATGTCTGTATTCATAGGCCCACTTCAGAGGCTTTATATAAACACTTGGAGCTGTCACTCAGCCATGCAGCACAAATCATATGTCAGCACGAAACAGCAGGTACTAATTTTCTTTTACCTGACAGATGGTTGATTCAAAAATTTGAACTCCAGGATATTTAAATGTCTTGACAGCTGAATGATTCCAATGAGGTGACAATTACCTTAAAAGCTTTGCATTTCCAGTGAGCTTGACAGTTCCAATGAGTTGATCCACTTTTTATGCACATTTATCCCAAAGGGCACCTCACCATCCCCAAGATCACACTATGTAGCTTTCCATGGTGTCCATGGATTTATCCAAAACAGTACCGTTACAACTCTGTTTGGTGGGGTGAACTAATTATTTTCCTTGTTTCAGAAATAAATATTAAATTTGAAACTGTGGGTGTTATTAACAATATCAATAGTCTCACAGGAGTCTGACAATCCAAAAAGAGGCTATTCTACCCAATAGGCCTATGCCAGCTCTTCAAATCAGCAGCATTATTTCATTGCCAATCCTGCTGCCTTTTCTCCATCAAGTTGCATATTATTTACATTCAATTGCCCAATGCCCTCATGAATGCCTCAATTGAATCAGCCTCCAACATGTTTCCAGGCAATGTATTTACACCCTAATTAGTTACAGAGTGAAAGGATTTTTTTTCTCATACATTGTTTCTTTTGCAAATAACTTTAGATTGGTATCTTCTCATTCTTTATTCTTTTACCAATAGGAATAGTTTCTCTGTATCTACTCTATCCAGCCTACTCGTGATTTCGAAAGCCTCAATCAGATCTTCTCTTAACCTTCTCTCTGAGGAAAACAGTCCCATTTTCTTCAATCTATCCTCATAATTGAAGTTTATAATCCCTGGAATGATACTTGTAAATTGCTTCTGCACTCTATGCTACAATGGGGCACCCAGTAATGTACACAATACCCTCGCTGAGATGTATTTAACTCAAAACCAGAAAAAAAGTTAACTAATACTTTTTAGAAATAAATTATTCAAGTGAAGATGCAAATATTCCTAACAAAATGATTTTGAATGTGTACATATTACACACATGCGCAGTGAGTAAAGTGTTATCTTAGAAGTACTTTGGCCAAGCAACAAATCAATTCAGAAATAAGACTTATTCACAGATTCTCCCAAATGCTGTTATGTAACCAAAGCCACTTTCCAAACAACATTTTGCCATTGGACTTCTTTTTGGACCAGATATGGATCAGTAAGTTCTTTTCGTCCAGAGATAGTAGTATAGATTTAAACCTCTCCTCTGAGAACCTTCCTGTAGCATTGTTAATGTCTTCCAAAGGCTTTTCAACCCATAAGTCATGATGAAAGGAGTTGCAGAGAAACAGACAGAGAGAGGTAGAGTGGGGAGGGGTGGCGGGGGCAAACACTTGATGACGCCATGGCAATTTCCCTGCAAACGTCTGTATTCAAAAACAACGCTTCTTTTTCCCACGAGCTGGGTCATGTGATCTTCTCCGAACATGTTGCAGACACTATCTGCATCCAAGCAGTTTGTTCCTAACAAAATGTAAAATTGTTGCTGTTGAAGTTCGTATCTTTTGCTTTGCTCTTATTTATACATGAATAGAAATATTAACAATGTTTTTTATATTTATTGCTCATCTACTTTCATATTCTGTTTCCTGATTCTGCTTTGCTGAATCCTAAATTCTCCCAATATTCAGGCATTCTACACTTCTTTGTAACATTATAAGCCTTTGCTTTTGATGTGATACATACTTAACTCCTCTTTGGGCCTGCTTAGTACATTATTGCTTACTCTTTGTGAATTATGTATTAAATCTTTGAATACTGACCATTGCTTTCGTATCATCATAGCTTTTAATGTACCAGAATGTTTGATGTGATTCAGTAAGATCATGAATGATTTCACTGTGGTCTGAACTTCATTTTCTTACACATCTCCTATAACCCTCAACTCCCTTGTCAAAACCTTAGCTTCAGGCTTAACTAAATCATTTTGAAACTGAAAGTAAAATTCTATGTCATATTATGGTCACTCTTTCCTAGAAGCCTCTTTGCTAAACAATTATTAATTAACCCTTCCTCATTTTACAGCACAGTATATTCCATATATTCATTCTCCACACTATTACTTTTTATTTAGTTTGCCCAGTTTATTTGAAAGTTGAAGACGTATTATCATTGTAGTAAATTTGTTTTACTCTTCCAACTTCCCAGTGTGCATTCTGTTTTACACTTTAGCCACTAATAAGCTACCTATAAGCAACGCCTACCAATGTTTGTGCAGAGATAGTAAGAACTGCCGATGCCGGAACCTGAGATAACAAGATGTAGAGCTGGAGGAACATAGCAGGCCAGGCAGCATCAGAGGGGCAGGAAAGCTGACGTTTTGGGTTGGGACCCTTCTTCAGAAACCTACCAATGTTTTCTGCCTCTAGATTTAGTAGTATTGTCCTTTGTCTTGTGGAGTAATGTGTACACGAAGTCCATAGCATTTTGGATTTTAATGCTTCCCAGTGATTGCCACTGATTTTTTCTCATGTACCTATGTCCAGCCAACATTTGCCAGATCTTCTGTCAGCTTTGCACAATTTGCATGCCCCCCACCCCCAGCCATTGTGAACTTTTATTTCTGTTCTATCTTTGTCCCTTTCCATAATGAGACTCAATCTGACTGTATTATATTATCATTATTTCCAAAACGGCCACCCACATCCACAAGCTCAGCTTCATTTTCTAAGGCTAAGTCTAGAATTGTACCCTCTCTTATTGGGCTTATTATGTAAATTAGAAAAGAATTCTCCTGAAGCATTAACAATGGTGCATTTTTGTACCTATCACGTTGTTTGTATTCCAGCTGATATTTGGGGAATGAAGTTCCCAACTAGTATTGCCCTATTAAAATTTGCCTACATAATAGTTCCACTTTCTTTCACTATTCAGAGAGCTTATTGTACCTACTGAACAGTGCGGCTGCCCCTTTTTGTCTAAGCTGAACCCAATCGTCTCATTTGATACGTCATTTAGTATATCATAGCTCTCCACAGCAGTGATTGGTTCCTTTTCAGATAAAGTTACACCCCTCACCTTTCTCTTTCCCTTCTCTAACTTGCCTGAAAACTATATCCAGGGATGTTGGCCTGCCATCCTTGTCCCCTCTTTAAGCCAGTTTTCTATTGTACCAATGATATCATGCTGCCTTATGTTATATCTGTGTTGTTAACTCATCAGCTGTGTTTGCTTAATCTTGTTTTCACACATCTACTTATTAATACTGCCGAAACCAAGTGCAATACACTTATTTAAACATTCCTTCCTCGGTAATTTAGTATCACTTACCAACTTAGTGCCACCCTTTCAGCAGGTCAAAATTTGTCCTCAGATTTGCATGTTCCAGTCTCAATGCCCCAGAAATCTGATGATCTCCCTCCTTTAACAGTTTTCCAGTCCCTTGTTCGATTGTTTGATTCTCAATTATATGCTCATCCATACATGAGGCTAGGAGTAATCCTGAAACTACTGCTTTAGAGATCCTGCCTTTCAATTTCCTACCTAGCTTCCTGAAATCTGCTTTTAAAATGTCATCCCCATTGCCACTTCAGTAATTGGTACTAATGTGGCCCACAACCTCTGGTTGTTCTCTGTTTCCCAGAAGAATTTCCTACAGCCCCTCCATAACATCCTTTATCTTGGTGCCAGAGAGGCAACATATCATCCAGGAGTTATGTTGATATTTGCAGAAATGCCTTCCTGATCCCATAGCTATGGAACCCCCATCACTATTGCTCTTCCATTCTTCTTCTTCATCTCCAACTCCATACATCTGAACAACCAGTGATGTCACTGATGTGACTCTGGCTGCACTCCCCTGAGGAAACATGATCCTCACCGGTATCCAAAATGGAATACAAATTACCAAGTAAAATAACCTCAAGAAGCTCCTTCAATACCTGCCTGATTTTCTTAGACTGCCTGGCTGTCACCCATTCCCTTTTTTCCTCTATGCCTCTAAGCTGTGGTGTGACATCGTCCCTAAGTGCACTATCTACACAATTACCTGCTTAATAGATGCACAAAAGTGGCTCCAGAAATTACGTGACTTTTGCAACCTTGAGTCTAAGCTTGTGCAGTCAATGACACTTCCTGCAACTGTGTTTATCCTGTGATGTGTCCACAACATCACTTAACCACTTGAGCATTCCACTTAAAAGGGTTGATTTGCCATCCCTTAACTTCGAAAACAGGCTCACTGGCCCACCTATGTCAACACATTGATGCCTTTCTAAACTAAAAACCTTTTGCTTCTATGTTTCCTTCTGTTCCATGCCTTTTGACCTACTCGTGTATCTGTCAAGATGTGTCTTAAATGTTGTCATTGTATCTGCCTCCACCACCTCCTCTGCCAGCACATTCTTCCCACCCTCTGAGCAAAAACTTGCCTCTCACATTTCATTTAAACTTACTCGCTTTTATGTTAAACATACGTCCCCTACTAATTGATATTTCTACATTGGGAAAAAATTCTCCAACTATTCATCCTATCCATGCCTGTCAAATTCTGTAAACTTCTATCACGTTATTAGTACTCTACTTTTCCACAAAATCTATGCAAAACTTTAATTGTACTGTTCATTCAGTCTGTTGTTTCTACCACTGAACCCCTCCATCTTCATCCATTCATGTCATGACAATGTATTGGCAATTATATTCTCTCATCCTGCTATGTGTATACTTTTCAAATCGAATGGCTGGAATAGCAAGCTCCATCTAACCGGTCTGGAATTTTTATCCTTACTTTTTTTTCCAAAAACTTGAACAGGCTATGATCAGAATATACAATTATCTCAGGTACATTACTGGCAAAATAAATGCTTAAATGTTGCAAAGCCAAAAACCAAACTCAAAGTCTCCTTTTCAATTGTAGAATATTTCTGTTGATGAGTACTCAGCATTTTTGGAAAAATATCTGATAGATCTTTCTATCTTCTGGTTTTGCAAGAATACAACACCAACATCCACAATAATTGCATCAATAGCCACCTTGAATGGCCTCGCATAGTTAGCAGTAACTAACACACCTTTCACGTTATCAAACACCTTCAGGCTTTCCCCTGTCTGCTGAAATTTTCTACACTTCTTCAACAGGTCAGTCAGTGGAGCAATCACACTACTAAAATGCGATTCAAATTATCTATAACTTCCTAGAATAAATTTAATGTAAAATTTGATCCTTGATCTGATTGTATTTCTGTGGGTAGTCAATGTCTAATAAACACATAAGTAACATTTCTACAATCCTTTTAGCTGTGATGCTGCATAATGGAGTGGCCTTCAAAAATCTAATAGACACACCCATTGAGGTCAACAAAAACTGATTCCCACTTTCTGTTTTAGTTAGTGGTTTTATGCAATCAATTAAGACTCTTATAAAAGTTTCCTTATTGTGGGAATGGGGTATTAAGGGCACTGGTTTTATCATTGCCTGAGGTTTTCCAATTGCATGACCTGTATGACATATCCAACAAAATTCAAACACATCTCTATGCAGTCCAGGCCAAAAAAACTATTCTTGTGTTTTGGCTTAAGTTTTCCTTACTTGCAAATGACCTCCTCCTTCATGTGCTACCTGCAACATCTTTCTATAACTCACTGGTAATACAACTTGATGCACTTCTGCCCATTTTTCATCTTCCTCAATATGTGATGCTCTCCATTTCCTCAGCAAGACATTGTTTTAAAAATAGTAACATTCTGTTATATACTTGGATTCTTCTTCTGTGTAGGCTTTTTGACACAGTTGCTTCAGTTTTTCATCTTTCTGCTATAATTCAGCTAATTTCTCTGAACTGAAAGCATTCACTTTGTCTTCCACCTGTTGTAGTTTTTTTTCCAACCACTTGATCAAACATTGTTTCTGATCATTGAACTTCCCTACCTTTACTCCTTGACTTTCCCTCCAGCTTCAACCTGTGCCTTTGTGACTATGTTACCATACAGTCAGAAAAAATCCCAGGATATACGTCATGTAGCACCTTAATTGTCTGATTTTCCACTGGCTTTTCAACCACGATAGACACCACTCCCATAGGTGATCCAGCTATACCATTACCAAGGATAGAGAGAATTTTGGAACTAAACATTTCTCAATTACTCCAACCAAAAATTCACAACTTTTCACCAGACTTTCCAACTTCACTTTATATAATGGAGCACCATTCTTCTCACCATAAATTCCACATATTATCACCTTTCCTGGCAATGCTCTTTCCAAATTACATTTCTCCTCATCTCTGACCATCAATAATTGACAGGCTCGTGTATCTCTTAAAATTATAATTTCTTTACCGTTCCTCATGGCATAATCGATTAAACCTTATCTAGGCAAGTAAATTCATTAAAGAGATGTAGCACTTTTTTCTCAACCATCTGCTGATCAGGTTGTACGTATTTTTGCAGCTTTTAATCTTCCATGGTGCTTTCCTTTCCTCCTTCATAAAAGCTCACCGGCTTATCCTATTTTCCCACATGCATGTGTTTTTTACTAAATCGCCATCGTGACGACTTCATGTGGCTTACTTTATTACAGTGAAAACACCTGAGATTTTTTTATCTCTCTTTCCTCCAATTTGTTTCCTTTTTATCCTGTGGTAAATTATCTTTGCTATCTTCAATGAGATCTCCTTTTCCCTAACCACCTGAGGATTTCTCTTTTTCACAATTTCTATCCCTCACAGATTGAAATTGATGTCAGAAGCCAAAGTTTAATTTTTGAAACAAACCATAATCGCCTGCCATTTCTACTGCCAATCTTGTAATCTTAACTCTCTGCTCTTTGACAAGTTCTCGTTACTTCAGAAGTGAATTTTTAACACGTCCAAAATAATTGTCTCTCTAAGAGTATGTATGATCTATTTTCAAATCCCTTATCCACCTATTAAAATTACTTTCTTTAATCCTTTGAAACTCCATGTATATTTGACCAGGCTCCTTCCTTAGATTCCGAATACATTGTCTGTTGGCTTCTGGTTCTGGCAGATATGCACTTCAGATGACTTTTTTCACCTCCTCATACTCCCCAGATACCTCCTCTGCTAATGATGCAAATAACTCACTGGCTCTACCCACCAATTTTGTTTGGATCAATAATGCCTACATGGTAACTGGCCATTTTATTTGTTTAGCCACTTTTTCAAATGAAATGAAAAAATCTTATACCCTTCTCATCAAATAGGCAAAATTTGGACAAATTTAAACAGATCCCCACTAGGCCTTTGGCTATGATGGGACTACTCTCCATCACTGTCCTCTTCACTTCTCCTACCTTTCACCTCAACATCCATTATTTTAAGTCAACTTTGAGTTATCAGTTCCAACCTACAAAGTGCAAAAACTCTTTCTTTCTCCTTTTCTTCTGCTTTTAATTGTGATTCAAACTGTTTTGTTTCCTCTTCTCTTTCTCTTTGTTCTGCCAGGATTATTCCTTTTTTCTCTTTTTCCCTTGCCATTGCCTCTACTTAAAACTGCTTCATTTGCAATTGAAGAGTAGCCATTTCCAAAGATTCCAAGTGTATTTCTAGCAATCGTAAATTTTGAGCCAATACTGCAGTTACTTCCACTTTTTGCATAGACAAAGGCAACCCCAACTTCAGCTTGTCACCAATTCCAAAATCTTTGCCTTGCTCACTATCTGACTACCTAAGTGACTTCTTCCACCCATCGGCTCCCGACCCCGAAAACTCTGAGTGACTGAAAGAGCCATTGCTACACAAGGTGCACCCTATTTAAGCCAACCAAATGCAACAACTGAAAAGAGAACATCAACTCTCATCACTCATTGTCTTTGAGCCCAATAACCCTAACCCCAACCTGTAATTAGAGATTTTGATCCTGACAAGAGTGCCCAATTTGTTGTGGACTAACCAAAACCTTCTTAAAATTAATTAAGTAGATAACCTAGACCCCACCTTTATCTTATTTTTAAAGGCAAGTTTAAGGAAATGTGTTCCAGGTATAATTTGATTGGTCAAACTACCAGGCTTGAAGCAAAACATGTTTTATATTTCCACTATAGCTAAAACACAAATAAAAGAAAGAAGAATTGGCATAACTTAATTCTATTGGAAAACTTAACAGAGTGATAAGTTATTTAACTAATAAACAGCAAGTGTTCCAATATTGTACCATCCCATTAACGTAACTTTGGCAAACACAAAATTAGTAAACTAGATTGTCTCACACACAATTCTCCATCAAGAGAGAACACACTGACAGAGAGAGAGGGAGAGAGAGAGAGAGAGAGAGGGAGAGGGAGAGATGACTCAAAACTTTTGTTAAAGCAGGAAGAGATATCTAGCAGCTTCCATACCCAGCTTCAAGACCTCAACAACTATTGAAAGTTGAACTGATTCCTGGTTCTGAGGGAGCCTGACCCCACGCCTTCATGCTGCTACTATTGTTCCAACTTTTAAAAAAAGCTAACTCAGCTCAGACCAGACAGTTGAGCTCCAAGTTTACTAACTTGCTTTCAAAAGAAACATGACAGCACAAATCCTTCTTAAAGGCACATCTTGTGACAACGGTCATACTGTCCTGTCTTTGACCATTGCCCAGCTCAAAATGCCACTTAACTGAAGTGGCGTGATTGCCAAATGGAGTGTAGTACCTAGCGGGCAGCTTGGAGCTGAAGTTACTCAAGCTGCAGACCCAGATACAAAATACCCAGTATAAGTGTCTGCAGCTTGAGGAATTTCAATGAAGATATGCGGTGGATTAGTGGTAATACCACTGGTCTAATAATTTAACCTAATATTCTGGGCATTAAATTCTGATGAAAAATCAGTGGACTTGAAATGTGAACTCTGTTTTCTCATGACAGATGCTGCCAGATCTGTGTCTCTCCAGCACTCTCTGCTTTTGTTTAATGCTCTGGGGAGTTGAGTTTGAATCCCACTATGACAGATGGTGAAGTGTGAATTCAAAAAAAATCTGAAATTAAGACCCAGCCTTGGGATGGCCACATAACCACCACCAATTGTTGTAAAACTCCATCCAGTTCTTTAATGTCTTTTAGGGGAGAAAACCTGCCATTGTTCCTAGTCTGGCTTCCTTTAATTCCCAACCCAAGGAAATGTAGTTGCCTCTTAATTGACCTGTAGGCAATTAGGGATGAATAATGAACTCTGGCCCCTCCAGTGGCACCCACATTCTATGAATTGATTAAACAGTTGTCTGTGTCACATTGCTCTATTAAAAAAAAGACAGCATTAATAACACATCACCTCTCTTTTTATTTAAGTTATTTCATTTTGTAAAGAAGAGCAAGTTACATTTCCAAGTTGACGGATGCCAGAAAAACACTCCTGATATACTCCAGGCTGAATAAATGGATCACCTCCTGCCCTCATTGCGCTGAATTCCCACTTCTACTGAATGCCCAAACTCAACAAATTGCCAATATAGTGTTTTTTCAGTACAATAAAACTGTGACCATAGAAAACAATGAAGGGATACTCATCTCAACGCTAATGGTAGGAGAAGAATATTTACTGTTATGTGATGACAAGTTATTCCCTAATCAAGATGTCTCCAGTGCAATAATGAGGGAAGCACATGCAGACAATGCCTTAGAAACCCAGCAGGTCTGGCAATATCTTTGGAGAGAGAGAAATAGAATTTACATTTCAGATCCAGTATGAGTCTTCTTCAGAACATTCTTCAGGTAAATGAAAATATTAGAGTTCAGAGTTCAGATACAATCTGAACATATTCCTTACATGGAAAAAAGTGTGCACTTCTCCCTAGATGTGAAGAAAGACAAGTGACCCGATGTCATGTGAACTGTTGAATGTTGTAGCTCTTTTTACATTTACACTCTAATGAATGTGTTAGAAACGACATTACCGTGGTGCTAGTTATGTTACATTGGTGGTGCAGTGAAGTCACAGACAAAGATTATACAAGGCATCTGACGGAGATGCCTGGCATATTCAGTCTCGTGTGTGACAGTCCTCTCCAGTAACAACTTTACAATGCTACTGCACACTCAGGAGCATGAAGCTTTGAGTAGCCAGTAGTACCTACCCAGTCATAGTGCAACAGATCATTCAGCATCTTGCAACCCTATGCAGGTTCTTGAGCAGCCCCCAGGTGCTCCTCAGCCACCACTGTCCAGGCTGCCAGTCAGTCAAGATGATCTCTGGCTACCATCTGCAGGACAAAGTACTTCCCCTTCTCTCCCAGACAGCCGCTGGGAGATTCTATAAGGATGCATTGCTAAAGTGTGGTGCCACTTTTCTCTGCTTTCGTACATTTCAAGGCTTGTGTAGGGTGATAAGCAGAGGTTGAGTGATAATCCTGGTTTGCAGAGAGTGAAGTGTTGTCTGGGTGCCTTTTAAATCTGTCAGTTGGAGCTCTGAATGTTCCAGCCAGCCTCAGAACTGCCTATCTATAAAATTAGGTATTTTGCCTGGTATGCATATGTAATGAGTTGGAATACTTCATCCTTCCCAAGTGAATCTCCTTCTGCTTTTATGCCCAACTCAACATCTGATCTCAAAAAAAATTCTGACCAATCACCAGTCAATATCAGTGGTGGGAATTGTATCAGTGATAATGGGAACTGCAGATGCTGGAGAATCCAAGATAACAAAGTGTGGAGCTGGATGAACACAGCAGGCCAAGCAGCATCTCAGGAGCACTCTCTGATGTAGGGTCTAGGCCCGACACATCAGCTTTTGTGCTCCTGAGATGCTGCTTGGCCTGCTGTGTTCATCCAGCTCCACACTTTGTTATCAGTGGTGGGAAAACTTCTTTAGAGACAAAATGAAATTTCATTCGAAAAGGAATCAATTAATCAAATATAGCCAACGTGCATTTATAAAAGCTAATAATGTTTCGCTAACGTGGTTGCCTTCTGCGATATTGTACCAGTGACAGTTGATAAAGGTGGTGCAACGGATGTTGTACGTGGACTTTCAAAACACATTTGGACAAGATAAAGAAGCTAAGGGTGGTAACGAATGGATATTTTCAGGCTGGTGAATAGTTGGCAGTGTTTTTGGATTTTTTTTTACAAATTTCATAAATGACCTAGACTTAGAGAGCCTTCCGCCAATGTGGCATACTGCATCCGCTGTACCCGTTGTGGCCTCCTCTACATTGGGAAAACCATGCGGAGGCTTGGGGACCGCTTTGCAGAACACCTATGCTCAGTTCGCAATAAACAACTGGACCTCCCAGACTCCCCCTCCCATTCCTTAGGAGACATGTCCATCCTAGGCCTCCTGCAGTGCCACAACGATGCCACCCGAAGGTTGCAGAAACAGCAACTCATATTCCGCTTGGGAACCCTGCAGCCCAATGGTATCAATGTGGATTTCACAAGCTTCAAAATCTCCCATCCCCCTACTGCATCCAGCTCGTCTCCACCTCCCTAAGCTGTTCTTCCTCTCACCTATCCGCTCCTCCCACGTCAAGACGCGCGCCCATTTCCTGCCTACTAACCTCATCCCACCCCCTTGACTTGTCTGTCCTCCCCGAACTGACCTATCCCCTCCATACCTCCCCATCTACACTCACCTCTACTGGCTCTATCCCCGCCTCTTTAAATTATCTGTCTCCTCTCCACATATCTTCTCCTCTATCCATCTTCAATCCACCTTCCCCTCTCTCCCTATTTATTTCAGAACCCTCTCCCCCTCCCCCTTTTCTGATGAAGGGTGTAGGCCCAAAATGTCAGCTTTTGTGCTCCTAAGATGCTGCTTGGCCTCCTGTGTTTCATCCAGCTCCACACTTTGTTATCTTAGACTTAGAGAACAATATGACAAAGTTTGTAAATTATGTAAAACATGACAAAATGGAAGATAGTACTGGGGATAGTAACAGACTTCAGGCTAATATAAATGGGAGTATGAAATAAGCAGGAAAATGCCAGATGGAGTTGAATGTGGCAAATCATAAAATGATCTTTTTTAAGAGGGATAACAAGGAAAGACAGTACTATCAATAATGCTAGAGGAACACAGCAGGCCAGATAGCAACCCGTCCCAACCCGAAACATCAACTTTCCTGTTCATCTGATGCTGCCTGGCCTGCTGTGTTCCTCCTGCTCCACACTGTATTATCTCTGACTCCAGGGTTTGCAGTTGTTACTATCTCATACTAACAATAGCATTATTTTTAAAATGTAGATAAACAATTTGTCCTGGAGATTCATCTTTAATTCCTAAGTATTCAAAACAATCCTACATGGTTGACAAAATAACAATTAAATTGGATTTTACACAATCCTTTGAAATTATCCAGGCAATACTTTAAAATGAAAATTGTTGTCATAACCTGACACCCACTAGCAGTTTGTCTGCTGCATCAAATCTATTCATTCATACACAAAACAAAATGTACCTAAAAACCAACTTTCCTGCTTCATTCATTCCTAGTGCCAAACCAGAGATTAGGAATGTACTGTCTAAATGGTAAATGTAGAGATTTAGAGCAGTGAAGTTTCTAATCCAACTGATGCATTTGTCTACAGTTTTGGACATTACCAGAATTGCAGGTGAATAGTGCATCTTACCATAATCTACCGTCAAGATGGAAAACGAAACCTCTCACTGAAGTGACCACTTTCTGAAGAGCAGTTCAATCACAGACAGCATTCACATGAGACCCGAAGCCTCTGCCTTGTACAGTAGTTCTGATAACTCCATTCAGTTATATTTCTGTATTTTAATATCTATCTTGACAGCTATGTATTGGAGAATGTAACAATGATATAGTATACATGGAGAAGGGCTAATTAGTACTGTTCTTGAAGTAGACACATAAAATTGAAATTTCTTAAAATCAGGAAATGTAGTGTTAGAGTAGAATGCAGGCGGCTAATGTACATTTTACTATATTACTTTAACAAGAGTGATTTCTTTGTCTCTGTATGTTCCTCATCTTTAAGAGTTTCCATAAAGCCTACCTCTCTGATCAATTGTTTTGGTTTTTCTCCAAATACCAATGTATCTAGTGCACTGTCACATTGCTGCGCGGCACCGTAGAATGTATTACTATAGGTAAGGTGAAATGCTTTAATAAGTGTAATTTGTTATTATAAGCACAATACATTGGCATTTCTGGAAAAGTAACAATATTCTAACGTAACAGAAAATAATCAAAATCGCTGCAAGTACTGAAATTAATACTTCATGTGTAAGATTAAAAACTTCAAAATCTTCATTTCCCATTTACAAATCCTCAAGAACCAATAAATTTGACCCTTCTGGCTCCTCTACCTTTCTGAGTCAACACAGTCCCATGGTTCATTTGTCTCAAATTTCTCGTAGATTTCCCTAACCTTCCTCCTCCATACCACCATCCATGACAGAGCTTTCAGCTTCCATTACCTATTCTCTGAAACTTATCTATCTTCTCTCTGACCTTTAAAGATCCTTGGAAAACCAGTTTCACAATGTTCCCACATTTAATTTGTCAATTTAAGATCATTATTCTTTTCTCACTCTTTTCTCTTTCAATAAAAACCCTTTGGAATATTTTCTGTCATTAAAGGTGTGACAAATGCAATTCTCTTTACTGTACGCTTTATCTTCCTAATGTAATGTTTTGTACGATCATAGCAAGAAAATGATTTACTTGTGTTGAGAATCATTCTTGTAAGAAATAAATGTATACAAAGTACTAAATCCAATTCATCCAGTGAGGGTCATTTAATTGAGCCTGCAAGAGAGGGAAGCGTGGTGTGAAGGGTGTTTGAATTAGGAAGGAAGAGATGCACAGATTAAATAGTAGTGTGTTTGTGTCAAGTGAGGCCTTATGCCAGTCTGTAGCAGTTTCCCACTTGTGATATATTTGTTTGTCGTAGATACAAATTCATGTAAAACTTCTTAAACTTGTGTCTGACCTTTATGATAAAGTTGTTGCTATGCAAGAATCTTATGGGACCCATTTCAGCCCATTTAAAGGTGATTAACTATCCCCTTTGTGCAGTTGTGTCTGAGGTCGACAGGTTTTCTTGCTGAACTCTGCAGCACAAGGGAGGGGAACAGAGAAAAGCAACTTGCCTGGAGGGTCAGGATTGGCAAGAGTGAGTTAATAGTAAGGGAGGTGATTGTGAAGTGGAGTTGGGGAAATGGAAGAATAGAGAGTGGAAGAGGGAAGAGTTTGGCATCTGGGTGTGGTGGCGGGTTGATGGAACACAGTCAGTCAAAGTAAGAAAATAACTGGCATAAAAGCAGTGTCAATATTGTCCATATGTGTCCTCACAGAGTTCACAAACAATAACTTAATTACCTCTGTTGAGAGTAATTTTAGGCTGTGCCCTTTGCAGTGCATACAAGGGAGAGGCGCTGAGCCTGCAATTTTGGTCAAGCCGCCAAAGAGTAATGGTACAGCACTGGGCACTAACATGAACATTCAATAGACTGAATTCAAAAGCACACACTTTTTCTTCTACAGTAGAGAAACATCCCTGCCTCAGAGGTCAGTTAAAACTCAACTGGGTAGGGAAACTTGATTTTTTTTTCCTCAAAGGACATAAATGAACCAAATAGTTTCATGGTTACCATTATTGAGTTAGGTTCTTATTCCAGATATATCATCTATGCAGAGCAATGAAGTCAGGGAAGAGCAGATAGTACTAACCAGGAGGAACCATGTTCTAGAGATCCCGGCTAATTCATCAACTAGCAGTGCTCAAAAGTCATAGAGACAGAGGGCAAATGCATCCCAAAATGCCAGAAATTTCAATCATGATGCAGACAGTCCCCGAATTGCAAACAGGTTCAGTTCTGGAGTCTGCTCATAAGTTGGTTTTTATGCAAGCTGGAACACAATGCAAGACAATACAAAGGAACCTTCTGTAAGCACACAAAATGATCGAAAGTTGGATGTTTAAAATTACACCCCTTTATAAGATCTTATTCCTAAGTATCAGCATTTAAAAGTCAGACATTCGTAATTAATTAAAGCCTATTAATTGGAGAATGCTCGTCTCTGCACCGTCCATGGTACTGTCAAAATCTTGAGTAGGTACTTCTCCAATCACGGGCTGCTTCACTGCTGTGATAACAATAGCAAAGACGGGAGAGCAACAGCCTGTGATTGGAGAAGCAGCGAGAAGGTATTCGGTGCTACTAAGGGGTCACAGCTTTGGAGGTTGCTGGGGCCAGAGGAGGCTAAGCATGAGTTGGAGCCTAGTGGTATTATTGCTGGACTGTTAATCCAGAGACCCAGATACTGTTCTGGGGACCCAGGTTCAAAGTCCACCATGGTAGATGGCGGAATTTGAATTCAATTTAAAAAAATCTGGAATTAACAGTCTAATGATGACCATGAATCCATTGTTGATTGTCAGGAAAAACCCATCTGGTTCACTAATATCCTTTAGGGAAAGAAACTGCCAGCCTTACCTGGTCTGGCCTGCATGTGACTCCAGACTCTCAGTAACGTGGTTGACTCTGAACTGCCTTCTGGGCAATTAGGGATGGGCAATAAATGCTGCCCAGTCAGCGATGCCGTCATCTCATGAATGAATTTTAAAAAATGACTGGGTTACCAGTGTGGCTGAAGTATGTATTTCTAGTCTGTGGCGGTAACTGCAGAGAGAGAGGTTGCAAATGGGGCGAGGTAGTTAACCAGGGAATCTACAAGGTTCTAAGGAGATGAGGAAGAAAGAGAGAGACAAAAGCTGCTAAGGACAAGAAATAAGAAGAAGGAAGACTGCAAAGAATATGAGAGTGGCCAGTTGCAAGTGGGGGTTGGGGAGATAGTCTTGTGAGAATGAGAAGGAAGATGCAAGCGAAAAGCAGGAAGAGAGAGATGCTTCAAGGAGAAGAGACTGGAATGACTTAAGGAGGCAGGAAGAGGCTGCAAGGGGACAAGGTTTTGGAGTCTGCAAAACAAGAGAGTTCAAGAAGACGGAGCTTCAAGAGGAGTAAATGTTGTGAGGTAGGTAGTAAGGCCACAGGCAGAGGAGGAGACGAGTGAGTGAAGCTGTAAGGGGGATGAGAAGAGGGACACAGCAAAGGAGAGACAACAGTTTTTAAACCTGCCAACTAAGGAGTCCTCAGTTAACTAGGAGCCAGGAAGTCTGAAATCTCTAAGATGGATGCATTCTTTGCAAAGGAATGTGAAATCTTTACTTTAAGGCTGTATATGTTCAGTAACTGCTATATGAGAGCAAAGAATAGTGAATAAACATTGTCTTGATTAATAAATTTAATGACTGTCATCGAGCTCTGGAATGCAATGGAAAAGGTTCTAACAGTCTGGCTAAAATATTCCAATTTTGGATCTATTCATGAAACTCTTCACCTGGATCTCACCAATCTGGGGAAAGTGTGGTTAAGGTTTTTTTTTATGTGTAAAAGTACATGTCAATAATTTTGAAATAAAAAAAGTGTGCCAATTTACACATTGTCTTGTGCAAATTTAAATGCTGTGGTGCATAATAAATGTTTCATTGGTGGGTCTCTAGTTTTTAATGGTAATCCCTATTAAGGATTTTGAAAGTTGATATCAGAGCTGAGCTGTGATTAACAATCCTGGATCATCAAGGATATTACAGAGAGAAAGGTGAACCCACAACTATTCTCTACTCTAAAAGGTCAGTATTTGTTGGTACATTGTGGAGCTGTTTTACAGAATGTAATTACTGAGTGGAAACCCTCAGCTCAGAGTCTCGTGTTGGACCTTGCCTCTGTTACCATTCTTCCTTGAGAAACATGACAATATTGTTTCAGAACCAACTGCATCTCCATATGGAGGCAATCCTCGCATGATAAAATTCCTGTTCACATTTCCATCTGGAAACTAGTACTCAAGTTAAATGTACAGGCAACAATATGAGAGCTTTAGGCTAGAACAGTTTGAATGGTGTCAACACTTTAAATCCTGCAAAGTTTTAATGTTCATTGGGACCTATATAACTGCTATGTGTATGCCCTGTACAATGGGTTGAATTTTAGTTAGAGTACTTCATTCCTGATGTAGAAAAAGAAGTGGGGGCTACTTCTAATCTTTTACTTTTTTATCTGTCCTCCTGGGACTAAGGTGAGAAAGATTTCCAATGGTGAAACTTCACATTTGCAGACTTTGCAGCAAGTAAGTGCAGAATATAAAAGAACTTCCTGGACAAACAGGGAGGCTCTTCATCTTGGCCATAACTTTCCTGCCCAACTCCATTACCATTAACATACAACTTCAGAATACAAAGGTTGCACAGATCTTCTGTGGTAAATCTCATTTGTAAATATTTTACTTTTCATCCTACCTCACTTAAGTGTACATCATCATTATTTGTTGAGAATTGCTTAGTCAGAGTACTAGATGTTCTGGCATATGGTCGACAGACATTTCTTAATATCAAGTGGATTGAATTGCATTGCCTGAGTATAGGGACCAGTGATGTTGGGGAATTCAAAGGTAACCAGGATGGAAACATATACTTGATACTTCTAAACTGAGTATTGCTGAAATGAAGAACAGGGCCCTTTGAATTATTACATGTATCTCCCAATAAATGTAAATACCGCACTGCAAGCCCAACTTACAACTTTCAAATGGTTGTCAGCATATTTCTTGGCATGCTCAGAATTGTTCAGCAAATCTTATTCAATCACAGAATGTTAGACACTGTGATTTGCAAAAGTAGGCAACAGCCAATGTCTGGTTCATTCCTCAGAGTAAAGCCTTGACCAATCAGAGTCAACCTGCCTGGTTTAAATCTAAACAAAAAGCTTGGCAGGTAATTCAGATATCATCAAGCTGGAACATTCACCATAGCAATGCCTCTACCAATCACTTATTCGGTAACCAATCAACACTTTCTTTCCGTATAATATGAAATATTGTTCCTCTTTACATTGGCATTCTTGTGAACATCCTGATGAGTGCACAATAGAAAATTTCCAATGAAATGTGTCCTTTTTCGGCAATAGTCAGATTAGAATATTGTTAGATATAAAACTAGGTTTTTGAGTGACTGGCAGCAATGAATCAATGAACAATGATAATGGAGAGCCTGGCTTGAGCAGGTGCCATGAAAATGGATATGCTGCACTGTTATTGAGAGATTGTTAAAAACAAGAGATGATCTGATAGTATCTCTGGACATATAGCAAACAGGATCTGACAACCCTATCGTACCCTCTCCAGTGGACATAAAAGACCAAATGACACTGTCTTCGCCAGTAATTATTCCATGTTAGCTAGAAAGGGGAACAGACACATTATTCAACTGGATGATTCATGGTTATCTGTCAAAAAGCAATTTTTCTCAAATTTCTTTATAATTAACAAGCAGAAGTATTCAAAAACTTCTAAAAATTTTGATCTTTCATTCAACATCAGTAAAACAAATTAACATTTCATTTATTTCATTGCTTTTAATGAGACTTTACCATACACAAACACTGACAACAATAGTGATGCTAAAAAATTACAGCATTGGCTGTAAGCCACTGATACTATCTAATATTGTGATAGTAAAATATATGATACCAGTCCGCCCTCCCCTCTCCAACCTTGAATCATGTTTCTTTTCATTCTTCCATGGGATGTGAGTGCTGCTGGAAGGAGAGCATTTGTTGTCCATCCCTAATGGCCATTGGCAATGTGATGAGCCACCTTTTTGAACAACTGAAGTCAATCTGGTGTAGGCACAACCATGATGCTATAAGGAGGGGAGTTCTAAGGGTTCTGACTAAGTGGCAATGAAGGAATAGTGGTACAGTTCCAAGTCCGGATCATATGCAGCTTGGAGAGGGACTTGCAGATGTTCCATTCCCATACTGCCCTTGTCTTTCCGGGTGGTAGGGATAAAAGGTTTGGAAGATGCTTTTGAACAGGCTTGTTAAATTACTTTCGTACAGCTACACTATTGCCAATGTGCAGCCCTGATGGAAAGAGAATATATTTAGAGTGGTGGATGTTGTGTGAACAGAGTTTGGCTACTTTCTCTTGAATGGTTCAAACTTCTTGAGTGTTTTTGGTGCTGCACCCATCCATGCAAGTAAGGACTATTCCTTCAAACCCCCGACCTGTGCCTTGTAGATGGGGAGACAGGAGGAGAGTTATTTGCCACAGACTTCTGTGAAACAGGAAGTCTTTTTGTTTCTTTGATTTCCATTTTCTCCCTGACTTTCACATAGGGATGCAGGAGGAGATTAGATGAAAGGATGTTTCTCCTTTGCTTCCTTTGTCACATAGAACATAGAACATTACATCACAGTACAGGTCCTTCAGCCCTCGATGTTACGCTGACCTGTGAAACCAATCTGAAGCCCATCTAACCTACACTATTCTATTATCACCCATATGTTTATCCAATGACCATTTAAATGCCCTTAAAAGTTGGTGAGTCTACTACTGTTGCAAGCAGGGCATTCCATTCCCTTACTACTCTCTGAGTAAAGAACCCACCTCTGACATCTGTCCTATATCTATCACCCCTCAATTTAAAGCTATGTCCCCTCGTGCTAGCCACCACCATTTGAGGAAAAAGGCTCTCACTGTCCACCCTATCTAATCCTCTGGTCATCTTGTATGTCTCGATTAAGTCATCTCTTAACCTTCTTCTCTCTAATGAAAACAGCCTCAAGTCCCTCAGCCTTTCCTTATAAGACCTTCCCTCCATACCAGGCAACATCCTGGTAAATCTCCTCTACACCCTTTCCAATGCTTTAACATCTTTTCTATAATGCGGCGACTAGAACTGAATGTAATACTACAAGTGTGGCCGCACCAGAGTTTTGTACAACTGCAACATGACCTCATGTCTCCAAAACTCAATCCCTCTACCAATAAATCCTAACACACCGTACGCCTTCTTAACAACCCTATCAACCTGGGTGGCAACTTTCAGGGATCTATGCACATGGACGCCGAGATCTCTCTGCTCATCCACACTACCAAGAATCTTTCCATTAGCCCAGTACTCTGTATTCCTGTTACTCCTTTCAAAGTAAATCACCTCACACTTTTCTGCAATAAACTCCATTTGCCACCTCTCAGCCCAGCTCTGCAGCTTATCTATGTCCCTCTGTAACCTGCAACATCCTTCCGCACTATCCACAACTCCACCCACTTTATGCCATCCACAAATTTGCTAACCCATTCTTTTATGCCCTCATCCAGGTTATTTATAAAAATGACAAACAGCAATGGCCCCAAAACAGATCCTTGCAGTACACCACTAGTAACTGAACTCCAGGATGAACACTTACCATCAATCACCACCCCCTGTCTTCTTCCAGGTAGCCAATTTCTGATCCAAACCGTTAAATCACTCTCAATCCCTTGCCTCTGTATTTTCTACAATAGCACACTGTGGGGAACCTTATCACACACTTTACTGAAATCTATTGGTGCCACATCATCCGCTTTACCCTCATCCACCTATATGGTCACCGTCTCAAAGAACTCAATAAGGTTTGTGAGGCATGACCTACCCTTCACAAAACTGTGTTGACTATCCCTAATCAGATTATTCCTTTCAAAATGATTATAAATCCTATCTCTTATAATCCTAAATAATCAACAGGACACTTTAATCTTTGCTAGATATGAGAATACTCAAAGTCTGCATACAATAACTCAGTCATATTGCTATGACCTTCTGACCAGCACTGAACGTGTTTTAGTTTACCATGACTTATCTTCACTTTGTCTTGCTTTCTTCCAATTTTACCATTTATGTGACGTTTAAACAGATCTGGTCCTCAGACTATATTTAAACATTAAATTATAAAGTGAGCAACTTTACGTTCTGCAAGAGAACATAAAGTTATTTAGTTTTTATTGAAGAGAAAGAAGGACATTACAGGCCAACCTGTCACCTCGGAAATGCGCCCGCAAAGATCACTTTCCAATCTGTACACATATTGCTGCAGCACCATTCATTAGTGGATGATAAGGTGATCCAAGGGTGTCTTGACTGTATTCAAATTCAGAAATATTTCAATTTTTTTCTGGCATTAACTGTGAACTGTTATCTGGCACTGTGGAATGAAAGGAACTTCTGGAAACATGGTTGGGTTGCCTTTCACTCTTTCAGTATTCACATTCAACAGATTATACTTTTCCACTTCCATCATTTACAGCATGAGGCCATCACCAAAAATATCTTCCTCTGCCCTTCTCTGACAACTTTCCAAAAAGAGAGTTCCCTCAGTGTCACTGTGGTCTACTCCTCAATCATCAACAATAAGCCCAGCCTCTGGAGGGCTCCTTTTCCCTCAGTGCTGAAGATGCAGTACCTTGACTTTTACCTCCCAACTTTGAAGTGTTAAAAGCCCCAAGGGCCTCTTCCAAATGTATCAGTAATGTACTTGATCTTCTTGTAATGTATGATGCTGTACTCCTGCAAACTGGCTGTTCATTTGGAGAACACCTTATGACCTCTGTTCAGTCCATACATGTGACCCCAAGCTTTCAGTCACTTGTCAATTTTTCATATTGCTCCCTGGCTGAATCCTTGATGCTCTCCTCCTGCTCTGTCCCACCGAGGCTCGATAAAGCTTGAGATAAAGCATGTCATCTTCTGAGTGCTTCACAGCCTTTTGGATTTAATCTTGCTTTCAACCATTGAGAATCAAATTTCTTCCTCTATTTTGTCTCCTCTTCTCGACTGGTGTTGTTTTATCTCATTTGTTTTTCTGTTTTATATTTGCTTTTGGACAGCAACTGTTCATGTTTTTACTATTCCCATCTTGCTTCCTTTTGTTATTTTTAACTCATTACATTAACAGGCCCTCTGGTTTTGCAGCATAATCCCTTTGGCATCCAGTTTCTTCTGCTTTTTGTGGTATAAACAGTTAATTGTCTCTTCAATCAGAGATATGTACATAAGAAGCTAGGTCATAGTGATATCAGATCATATGGCACAGGACCTGCATCTTTCAAGGCCCTTTTAATATCCCTTGTAAAATGTCACGCTCAGTAAACTATGTTATTACTCTCCACCTGATCATAAAACGTGATGACAATAATGACCAGATCCACAGAAACCACATGTAGTAAGTAATGCTTGAAGTGGAGCCCAGTGGGAGGTGAATGCTAATGTTGAAGGTCTAGGCCATCTGTCTGACTAGAGAAATACAGAAAAGACCTGAAGAGTGGCCCAGTAACCATACAGCACTGCAGGCAAAGGAATGCAAGGTCCACCAGGGCACTGGGCCATGGAGAGGATGGCCTGCACAATGCAATCAAAGAGCAGGAATAGCCCACATCAGGGAACATGCTAAACGACAAAAATTATTCAACCACATTTGTCAATAAATTATTGCAGATTGGAGGTCTTTATAAAGAGCAAAAATCTGTGCAGGAGAGGAAGTATGAAAAGGTGCAAGGAAAAGAAAATAGTTGCAGCCTCCATAACCCACTTAGAAATACACCCAATCACAGCAAAAAACATTGGTAGCAGGATAACAAAGTGTGGAGCTGAATGAACACAGCAGGCCAAGCAGCATCTCAGGACCACAAAAGCTGACATTTCGGGCCTAGACACTTCATCACAGAGGGGGATGGGGAGAGGGAATTGGAATAAATAGGGAGAGACGGGGAGGCGGACCGAAGATGGAGAGAAAAGAAGATAGGTAGAGAGGAGAGTATAGGTGAGGAGGTAGGGAGGGGATAGGTCAGTCCAGGGAAGACGGACAGGTCAAGGAGGCGGGATGAGGTGGTAGGTAGGAAATGGAGGTGTGGCTTGAGGTGTGAGGAAGGGATGGGTGAGAGGAAGAACAGGTTAGGTAACAGAGACAGGCTGGGCTGGTTTTGGGATGCAGTGGGGGGAGGGGAAGAACTGGGCTGGTTTTGGGATGTAGTGAAGGAAAGGGAGATTTTGAAGCTTGTGAAGTCCACATTGATTCCATTAGGCTGCAGGATTCCCAAGCGGAATATGAGTTGCTGTTCCTGCAACCTTCAGGCGGCATCATTGTGGCACTGCAGGAGGCCCATGATGGACATGTCGTCTGAGGTATGGGAGCGGGAGTTGAAATGGTTCGCGACTGAGAGGTGCAGTTGTTTGTTGCGAACCGAGTGGAGGTGTTCTGCAAAGCAGTCCCCAAGCCTCCGCTTGGTTTCCCCAATGTGGAGGAAGCCACACCAGGTACAATGGATACAATATGCCACATTGGCAGATGCGCAGGTGAACATCTGCTTGATATGGAAGGTCATCTTGGGGCCTGGGATAGGGGTGAGGGAGAAGGTGTGGGGGCAAGTGTAGCATTTCCTGCAGTTGCAGGGGAAGGTGCCGGGTGTGATGAGGTTGGAGGGCAGTGTGGAGTGGACAAGGGAGTCGCGGAGAGAGTGGTCTCTCCAGAAGGCAGACAAGGGTGGGGATGGGAAAATAGCTTGGGTGGTGGGGTTGGATTGTAGATGGCGGAAGTGTTGGAGGATGATACGTTGTATCTGGAGGTTGGTGGGGTGGTATGTGAGAACTAGGGGGATCCTCTGGGGGTGGTTGTGGCGGGGGCGAAGTGTGAGGGATGTGTTGCGGGAAATGCAGGAGACGCGGTCAAGGGCGTTCTCGCCCACTGTGGGGGGAAAGTTGTGGTCCTTGAAGAATGCAGAGTTCTGGGATGTGCAGGAGTGGAATGCCTCATCCTGGGAGCAGATGCGGCGGAGGCAGAGGAATTGGGAATAGGGGATGGAATTTTTGCAGGAGGGTGGGTGGGAGGAGGTGTATTCTAGGTAGCTGTGGGAGTCAGTGGGCTTGAAATGGACATCAGATTCTAGCTGGTTACCTGAGATGGAGACTGAGAGGTCCAGGAAGGTGAGGGATGTGTTGGAGATGGCCCACGTGAACTTGACGTTGGGGTGGAAGGTGTTGGTGAAGTGGATGAACTGTTCAAGCTCCTCGGTGGAGCAAGAGGCAGCACCCATACAGTCATCAATGTAATGGAGGAAGAGGTGGGGTTTGGGGCCTGTGTAGGTGCGGAAGAGGGACTGTTCCACGTAACCTACAAAGAGGCAGGCATAGCTTGGGCCCATGCCACCCGCTTTGTCTGTAGGAAGTGGGAGGAATTGAATGAGAAGTTGTTGAGGGTGAGAACGAGTTCGGCTAGGCGGATGAGTGTGTCGGTGGAGGGGGATTGGTTGGACCTGCGGGACAGGAAGAAGCGGAGGGCCTTGAGGCCATCTGCATGAGGAATACAGGTATATAGGGACTGGACGTCCATGGTGAAAATGAGGTATCGGGGGCCAGGGAATTGGAAGTCCTGGAGGAGGTGGCGGGCGTGGGTGGTGTCACGGACGTAGGTGGGGAGTTCCTGGACCAAAGGGGAGAAAATGGAGTCCAGATAGTTGGAGATGAGTTCGGTGGGGCAGGAACAGGCTGAGACAATGGGTCGACCAGGGAAGGCAGGATTGTGGATTTTGGGAAGGAGATAGAAACGGGCCATGCGGGGTTGGGGAACAATGAGGATGGAGGCTGTGCGTGGGAGGTCCCCAAGGTGATGAGGTCATGGATGGTGTCGGAGATGATGGTTTGGTGCTCGGGGTTGGGGTCATGATCAAGGGGGCAGTAGGAGGAGGTGTCGGAGAGTAGGTGTTTGGCCTAGGCGACGTAGAGGTCACTGTGCCATACTACCACTGCGCCAACCTTGTCTGCTGGTTTGATGGTGAGGTTGGGATTGGAGCGGAGGACTGCATGAGTAGCAGGTCCTTTAGAGCATGCAGACATCCTTGACCACACTGTTGGATCAAGGGGCACTGACACTTTAACTGATACTGCACTGTCTGATAAGAGATCAAAGGCCAGATCAATGTATTGTTGTAAGTGATCAACAGCAAATGGTATCATCAGACAAGGTATGCAAGAAGAGACAGCAAAAGACATCCTGACTTAATTCAAGCTTTCAACTCCTATTTTAGTTTTAAGTCAAATTACTTCATAGACTAGGCAAAATTTAATCAGTCCAACAACAAAACCGGGAGATACAATTCTTTCATAAATGATGTGCACCACCTTACTAATGATCACCAATATGGGATTTTGTAAACATGCTGGCAAAGCTTCTTCCATTAACCCTACTACAATGTGGTATCATATGATTTCACCTTTCAGTCTAAAGAAGAACTTACATTGCTAAAAGCAGTGCAATTCACTAGGAAAGCTGAACTGTTAAAGCCAAGCAAACGTTTTATCTGTGGAAACAGAGAAATTTCCCTGATACCAGACCACAAGCCCTTTCTCAGACCAACTTGTTAATGAAAGGGCCGCCTATGTGCCAGTAAGACAGCAGTCACAACGGAAGAGGGTGTTTTTTGTCTGCATTGTGACAAGTCAATGGCAATGAATTCCAGGTATCAATATTGAGTGCAATCTAAGCCATAGGAAAGACCACTATCAGGTGTTTTGCTTAAGGAGCAAGAAGAGATTTCCAGTTGTGATGCTGAAGTTTAGAATTAGATCTCTTCTGTCTGTAACTATTAAATGGAAAATGAGGAAATCAATGGAAGCTTGTCAGAAGATATAGCAAAAACCATGAGGGATTTTAATTTACATACAAACTGAAAAAATCAGAATCATAAAAATAGTACTGCTGAGTCTTAGAATGCTTTTAGGATAGAGGTACATAAGGATCTGCGTGTCCTACAGCATGATTTACAAATGGTTAGTATGGAGAGACAACAAATAATTAGAAAAGCTAATATAATGTTAATATTTATTGTAAGAGGAATTGAATACAAAAATGTAGATGTTATGCTTCAGTTATATCCAAGCCTGGGAATTCACCTTCTAACTCCCAAATGTCTGTCCACTGACTACAAGAGCACAGGTCAACAGCATAATGGAATATTCCCTAACTACCTGAACGAATGAAGGTCCAACAATATTCAAGAAGCTTGACACCATCCAGAACAAGGCGGAACACTTAATAGACACCCTATGCACAAATACACAGTTGCAGCTGTGTGCCTGTCAAGTACAAGATACACTGCAGTAACTCACCAAGCCTCCATCAACAGCAAATTCCAAATCTGCAACGTTTACCACCTCAAACGACAAGGGCTGCAGATATGCAGGAACACCACTACTTGCATGTTGCCTGCTAAGCCATAAGACCATAAGAATTAGTAACAGGTGCAGGACATTTGTACCATGGAACCTGCTCCACCATTCAATAGGATCATGACTGATACAATGTTCTTCATATTCACTTGCCTGTATTCCCCCCGTAACCCTTGATTCTCTTATTGATCAAGAATCTTATCTATCTCAGCCTTAAATTTACACAAGGAATTTAGAATATAATGCAGTGGCTTAGTTAAAACTTCCAAGATATTGAAGGGAGATGACAATGTCGAAGGACTAATGTTAAAGGGAAATTATTTGTGTTGGTTGAGGGAGCAAAGGTAAGAATCATGATCTTTACATCTCTGCCAGACATTTCAGGGATAAAAATAGGAAACTCTTCTTCACCGAAAGGGTGGTAGAAGTTTGCAGCTCTCTTCTGTAAAAGGCAATTTTGTTTGATGAATTGCTAATGTTAAATCTGAAATTGCTAGGTTTTTGTCAACCAAAAGTCTTAAGGACTTTGGGACAAAATTGCCTATTTGCTGTTAAGGTGACAAATCGGCCATGGTTGCAAAGAATGGTAGAACAACCTTAAGAGTCTAAATAGCCTTCTACATTTCTGATGTATCAATATGTCTATAGCATGAACAGGGTGTTTAAAATGTTTTTTTATATAAAAATATGCAACAAACAAAAAACAAGATGCCTTGATATGATCAAAACTAAATATTATTGAAAATGTTGGTCAGATGACAGATATTTGTCAGCATCTGTAAAGAAAATTATAGCTCTGAAATTGGAACAAGATCAAAGATAAAAACCCATCACTTTATAAGTATTGATGCAAATGCTCAGTATTTCAGTTTACTGTAGATAATTAAAGAGCTTCTCATAGATATTAAACAGTAACAGTAGCAACAATACTGGACTTAATGCAGGGCCAATTCTATTGCTCTCATCAGTGTTTGTGAAGAAAAAAAAGAGTCTGAAGAGTTGGAGATAGAAAATGAGGCTTATTAACTAAGAAATCGATATTGCTAACAATTAACTGAATCACTGATGCAGTCTCTTGAACATGAAAGTGGAAAGTAAATAACTGACATAATGAATGCAGACTTTATTCTGATCATCTACTTTATTTATTATTAAGCAAACAGACTATGATCTGCTGATGAATTATTAATGCTAATGATGGAAAATTATACCTAGACAAGGTACTTCTCATTTTCAAAAGCAGTTTTAAAAGGAAAATCAGCAAAGATTCTCTTTTTGAGATCACATTGAACTGTTTTCAATAAACTTAATGAAGGGTGAAAAAGACCCCTGTCTGTGTTTCAATACGGATATTGCAATTAGTCTCAACGGGGTGAATTGTACCTTACAGAAGTACTTGGAAAAGGTTGCGTGTTAGAAGTGTTGAGATTGAGAGCACATTTTGAGACTGATATCTATCAGATATAGGCTACAGTGAGAGACCCCTTGAGACAGAAATCTTGTTAATTTCAATGCTCACCCCTAACTTACATTGACATTAATCTGATTTTTTTGTTTTGGTTTTATTTGGGCATGCATGTTTCCGGACCTCATCAGTGATAGCAAGGATAATATGGGAATAAGTACTGAATCCTCACCACTACTTTCTCGCTTAATTGTATTGCTTGCTGGGTATTTCCACAATATTGGAGATTGTACATCTTTCTCCACATTGAGGCTGTGATCTATGTGGATGTGATTTACTGCTGCTTTACTTTTGGATTACAGCACTAGCTAAAACAATGACAGTGGTAATTTTTCACACACACAATTTTCAACTGAAAGGTTAATTCTACTGCTTTCTCCACAAAGGTTGAATACAGTATTTCCTGCATTTTCTATTTGTTCTTCCAATTTCCAGTATCCACAGTATTTGTGAACAATGTGCAAAAATACAAACCAAAAACGCAAAGAAGAGAAATAGGAAGCCAGAATTGCACAATGGAGTGACGTTGAGGTTTGAGATCTGAATGGGGCATGATTGACCTGAAAATTTAATTGTTTCTGTATTCACAGATACTGCCTGACATGCTGTGTATTTCCAGCATTCTCTAATCTAAATTCCCATTTCCAGCCTTCACAGTATTTTGTTGTGGAATAAACAGGCATTTTCTTCCTCATGTGTCAGTTGTAACTCAGTTGCCTCGGAGGCAGAAGACTTGGATTCATGACTCACTAAAGGATTTGATCACAAACTGTGTCCTGCACCTCAGGGTCTACGTAATTAACATAAATCAGGAAGAGCAAGAATCCTGTCATCGACGTCCACTATAAACCTTCCTCCAGTCCAAAAACAATCCATTAATCACCACACTTTGCCTCCTTCACAAAGACAACCTTGTATCCATGTTGTTTTGGCCCATTTTATTTGATAAGCTCTAACCTTGTTCATATGCCTGTTGTGTAGCACTTTACCTCATGTCATTTGGAAGACCACGTGCATCACATCAACCACATTACCCTCTTAAACCTTCTATGACATCTCAATAAAAAGAAAACTAGCAAAGTAGTTCAACACAATTTGTCCTCAATAAATAAAACCTGGAGTTCTCTTAATTAGTCTGAAGCTGTCCAGGTGACTACTGATTTTGTCCCAGATTATCATTTCTAAGAGTTTCCCCACCACTGGATCTAATATAATTGGATTGATCTGTAATTGTTTGATTTACCTTTGTATTTGTTCTTTGAAAAGAGTGTAATACTTGCTATAGTTTCTAGAAGCTTTCACACCACTGAATTAAACTGATCAGTCTGTGATACAGGCCTTATCTTTACACCTTTTTAATCAAGGGTACAACATCTGGACTTTTGATATATCCAAGTCTAAGGAAGATTAGAAAATGATAGCCAGTGTTTTATCATCTTCCACTCTCATTACACTCAGTATCTTTGATTGTAAGTCATCTGGTCCTAGTACCTTATCAACTTTATGTGCAGACAACCAATCTTATATATCCGTATTTACTTTAAACCTTTCTGGGTTAGAATTGTCTCCTATAACACCATGACACGTACAGAATCACCTTGGTAAAGGCAAAGTATGCATTTAATATCTTGTGCTTCCATGCATAAATCCCTTCCTTGGTGTTTAATTAGTCCCTCTCCTCCTTTCATCATCTTTGTATTAATTATATGCCATTACAAGGAGTTTGGGATTCTCTTTTAAGTTAGCCTAGAGTTTCTTCTCATCATCCCTCTTTTTCTTCCTTCATTTGCTTTTCTAGTTCCCATCTGAACCTCCTATTTCCAGCCTGTTTCTTGGTTATATTGTACATACATAAAATTACACATGAAGTTGGAGCACATGTAGGCCAGATAGCCTGCTCCACCATTCAATAAGACCATGACTCATCTGTTTGTGTTTAAAATTTAAATTTGCCCTCTACCCACACTAACCTTTGATTCAGCTGATGAACAAGGACCTATCCAGCCCTGTCTTACAGGCATTCAATAATCCCCATCTCCTACAGCAGAGTGTTCCAAATTATTGGTATGTTATCTGTCACCCTCACATTTTTTCAACATCATCTCCATTCTGATCTCCATTATCCAGTGAGTTCTGGATTTGTTTAACCTCCCTTTCACCTCTCTTGACTGTACCCTTTAAAGGCAACCCACTGTTCAATCACATTTTGCTTTCCAAAACTTAATTTAAATTTATCTAGTCAAATCCATTCCTACCCTATTGAGGTTGACTTTCTCCCAATCAATTATTCCTACTCTGGATTGTTCCTTGTCCTTTTTCATAGGCTTTCCTTTATGATGCAATATCCCCTAAATGTTCCTGTATTGACACTTGATCTGCTTTATCCAGCTCATTCCCAAGAACATGTTGCACATGTTCCCAAGAACATGTGGCCAATCTCAGCCTGTGTTTGTTTCTTTCTGGATTTATTCAGTAATATTTTGAGATGAGTAATGTCTTCTAGCTTTTTTTTCTTGTTAATATATGAAAAGTTGGTCAATGGCACATGTCTTCTTGGATAGTTAGAATTCACGATACATATAAATGATTTGGATGAGGGAACAAAATGTAACATCTCAAAGTTTGCAGATGATATCAAGTTGCTGTTTTATACATCATGCTGTTGTATAAAATTCTCCTGAACACTGTCAGGATTCTGGCACTTTTCTATGCTTCACACTATTTCAATCCCAATCTAGTTCAGTTTAAGGAACCTAGTCAGCATGGTTGAGCCCATACCATATGAATCTATCACTAGCTCCTCCCAGACACAGACGTTTATATATTAGTTGTTGGGCTTATTCCAAAGCTTTGAATTAACACTTGCAGGCAAACTGCTGTAAACAACAGCCCCCTAAACTTTTATTTCCTTATTTTGAGTATTATGCAATTCTTAAGTAGGTAAATCAAGCTTACCACTCTCCTCCCACCCATCCTGACCACAAGCCTTTGACTTTACACATTCTTCTTGGTTCAGATGGATAGCTGGTCTCTTGCTTGAGGTTGTGTGACAGGTGGATCTTTTACTTCTGGAAATGGCTTTTGTCAAACATTCATTGGTGTTGCTGATGAGAGATCTTTGTTATCCTCAAAGCACGTAATGTTACCAGATAGGATTATTTTAACCAAGGTTATTTTGTTTGTGTTTTGTTGTCATTAGTGGCACTGGCTGTGTTGTGTTGGCTGTCATTTATCTAAATAGCTGTGGTCCCTGGACCAGTACTCTTCAGAGTTCACTATTGGTTTCAGATGTTCAGTTGGTGGTTCTATCCAGTTTTTCTGGAAGTCAAGGCTTGAATGTTTTCCATTGGTTTGGAACAAGTAAACAGCTTCCACAGTTCAGACGAATTTATTTTTAACATATTGGTAACATGAATCAGTTGTTTAATACCAATGTGGCCAATCTCAGCCTGTGTTTATTTCTTTCTGGATTTATTCAGTAATATTTTGAGATGAGTAATATCTTCTAGCTTTTTTTTCTTGTTAATATATGAAAAGTTGGTCAATGGCACATGTCTTCTTGGATAGTTAGAATTCACGATACATATAAATGATTTGGATGAGGGAACAAAATGTAACATCTCAAAGTTTGCGGATGATATCAAGTTGGATGGGAGGGTGAAATGTGACGAGTGTGCAGAGATCCTTCAGTATGATCTGGACAGGTTGGTGAGTGCACAAATCAATGGCAGGTGGAATATAATTGGGAAAAAGGTGAGGTTATTCACTTTGAAAGCAAAAACAAGACAGTAGATTACTACCTGAATGGCTGTAAATTGGGAGAAGAAAATGTGCAGAGGGAACTGGGTGTCCTTGTACACCAGTCACTGAAGATAAGCATGCAGGTGCAGCAGGTGGTAAAGAAGGCAAATGGTATGTTGGCCTTCATTGCGAGAGGTTTCAAGTACAGGAGCAGGGATGTGTTGTTGAAGTTGTACAGGGCCTTGGTGAGACAACACCTAGAATATTGTGTGCAGTTTTGGTCTCTTTTTCTGAGGAAGGATGCTCTTGTTCTTGAGGGAATGCATTAAAGGTTTGCCAGGCTGTTTCCAGGGATGACAGACTCATACGTGAGGACAGATTGAGTAGGTTGGGATTGTTTTCTGTAGAGTTCAGACAAATTCATTCATAAAGTCAGGGGGTATGGGATACAGGGTGATTTGGCTGTCTGGATTCAGAATTGGTTGGCTGACAGGAGGCAGAGAGTGGTTGTAGATGGTAAGTATTCCGCCTGGAGGTCAGTGCTGAGTGGTGTCCCGCAGGGATCTGTTCTTGGGCCTCTGCTGTTTGTAGTTTTTATAAATGACTTGGATGAGGAGGTTGAGGGGTGGGTTAGTATGTTTGCTGATGACATAAAGGTTGGAGGTACCGCTGATAGCATCGAGGGCTATTGGAGGCTTCAGCGAGACATTGACAGTATGCAGAGCTGGGCTGAGAAATGGCAGATGGAGTTCAGCCTGGATAAATGTGAAGTGATGCATTTTGGAAGGTTAAACTTAAATGCTGAATATAGGATTAAACGCAGGATTCTCGGCAGTGTGGAAGAACAGCGGGATCTTGGTGTTCGACTGCATAGCTCCCTCAAAGTTGCCACCCAAGTGGATAAGGTTATTAAGAAAGCATATGGTGTTTTGGCTTTCATTAACAGGGGGATCGAGTTTATGAGCTGCGAGGTTATGCTGCAGCTCTACAAAACCCTGGTGAGGCCACACTTGGAATATTGTGTCCAGTTCTGGTTGCCCTATTATAGGAAAGATGTGAAGGCTTTGGAGAGGGTGCAAAGGAGGTTTACCAGGATGCTGCCTGGACTGGAGGGCTTGTCTTATGAGGAGAGGTTGACTGAGCTCGGACTTTTCTCTCTGGAGAGAAGGAGGAAGAAAGGTGACCTGATCGAGACGTACGAGGTAATGAGAGGCATGGATAGAGTCTACAGCCAGAGACTTTTCCCCAGGGCAGGATTGACTGCCACGAGGGGTCATAGTTTTAAGGTGTTAGGAGGAAGATATAGAGGAGACGTCAGAGGGAGGTTATTCACCTAGAGAGTTGTGAGCGCATGGAATACTTTGCCAGTGGAAGTCGTGGAAGCAGAGTCATTAGTGACATTTAAGCAACTGCTGGACATGTACATGGACAGCAGTGAATTGAGGGGAACGTAAGTTAGGTTATTTTATTTTTGGATTAGGATTATTCCACGGCACAACATTGTGGGCCGAAGGGCCTTTTCTGTGCTGTACTTTTCTATGGTCTATGTTTTATGTTCTAAATGAGGGGGAACATCTCATAGAGACTTATAAAATTCTAACAGGCCTAGACGTAGATGCAGGGAGGATGTTCCTGATGGTGGGTGCTTCCAGAATCAGGGTCATAGTCTGAGAATTTGGGGTAAACTATTTAGGACGGAGATGGGGGACATTTCTTCACCCAAAGAATGGTGAACCTGTGGAATTCATTACCACTGGTCGTAGTCGTTGCCAAAACATTGAAAGTATTCAAAAGGCGGCTAGATGTAGTACTTGGGGCAAATGGGTTAAACGTTATGGGAGAAAGTAGAGTAATGCTACTGAGCTGGATGATCATAATGGTGATGAATGGCGGAGCAGGCGCCAAGGGTCGAATGGCCTCCTCCTGCTCCTATCTTTTATGTTTCTATGCGTGCATTCCTTCAAATTTTCTGGAGGCATATATTAGGAGTCAACATTTTCCTCTAACCATGTTTGGAATAAAGCATTAACTTCTTTACAAGTGTAACTAGCATTGTTTCTGTGGTTAAGGATTGCTCCTTATTAATGCTTTGTTTTAAAATTTCTTGAACAAGTGATATTCGTATGACAGAGCTGGATACTGATTTGATCTGTGCATTTTTTGTTTACTTCACATCTTGGATAGTTACTCCTAGCAACAAAGAATTTAAACACTTTTTACCTCATGATTGCATGAAATGGTCATATTATATGAAGTTGATATAGTCCGAGGTCTTCTGCAGTAAATTTATCCTTCTGTTCTCCAGAATTGTTCATAAGCTGAATGTTATTTCCAATGCAACATCTTCCTTTGATTGTAAAAATCTGAGCGGGGATAAATCAGAAGTTCCAACAACAATAATTAGTTCTGGCTGTACTGCTCCATATTTGCAACATTGAGATAACATGTAAAGATCACTGATGAAACTGTTAATAAGTTTTCCAGGAAATGCTATATTTTTATTGAGCCTTATTCATTTCCCAAATACAATTGGTTCTTAAAACAAAATAGTTGTCAAATACTTCTAAGACATCGAAGGTATCAATATTGTTTTTGATATTTTGACACTTTGTCAAGCAACTTTGCGACAAATGTTTTGCTGGATAACGACTCAAATCTTCTCCTATCTGATTTTAGCAAGACTCTCTTTGGTTCTTACCAATCTCCCCTGGTTCTGGCTGACTTAAGGCTTTAGGAAAATGTTACTGTGCTGCTGGAGCATTTCCAATTTTAAAACAACTGTCTGCTGTCGCTGTTGCTGCTAGCTGGCTTGCTCCTCCTTATTTAAAATGTTTGAATTCTTGAAGAGATGTGATTGTGTTGTGCTGAAAAAATCGTTCATTCTTCTCTTGCAATTTCTCAATTTCTTTGTACTGCTGGTGTTTTCTTCACTTTGGAGAGCAGTCTGCATTGCTGGTCACTAGGCTACGCGTAATAAGATAAAGTCAGCATAGTCCCAGATGAGCGCTGGGCTGCTCTCCTTCCAGGTTTCAATAAACTATTTATAAGACCATGGGACATTAGGGCAGAAGTAGGCTGTTCTGCCAATTAAGTCTGCTTCACTGTTCAATAAGATCTGATGATCCTCAATTCCACTCTTTTGTATTTTCTCCATAATAAATTCTCCATAATGAATTCCCATAATAATTAAAAATCTGACTGTCTCCATCTTGAATATCATTAATTGCCCAGCCTCAACAACACTCTATGGTAAAGAATTCCTAAGATTTACTACTTTGGGAGAAGAAATTGCTCGTCATCTCTATCTTAAATGGGTTATTCCTTAGTCTTACACAAGAGCAAACAACTTCTCAGCATTTACACTGTCAAGTCCCTGAAACACTTGGTATGTTTCATTAAGATCTCCTCTCATTTTCCTAAACTCCAATAAGAACAGACGCAACTTACTTAACCTCTCCTACGAAAATCCCTCAATTCGCCAGGTCTCTGGACTGCCTTCGATGCCAGTATATTTTTCCTGAGATAATGGGACCAAAACTGTTCACGGTATTCTAGGTGTGGTGTGAATAATGTCCCGTATAGTTTTAGTAAGTTTATTTTTATGATCCATTCCTTTGAAATAAAGGCCAAGGGTTCATTGCTTTCCCTATGACCCTCTGAGCTTGGATGCCAGCTTTTTGCGATTTGGTGCACTAGGACACCCAAATCCCCGTGTGCTGCAGCTCTTCTATTCTCTTGCAAAAGTGCATAATCTTAGTTTCCCATATTATATTCTCCTCTAAGAGCTTGTGCTGACTCTGCTTGACGAAATCATGAATTTCTAAATGCTCTACTGCATTTTCCCAAATACCAAGGTTAAACTGATTGGCATAAAGATGCCTGTTTTATTTATATCCTACCACTTTTGAATAAGAATGTTATATTGACAGTTTGCCAATCACCTGGGACTTGTCCAGAAACTAAAGACTCTTGGAAGATCACTATCAGTGCATTCATTATCTCTCCTGCTATTGCTTTAAGATCCTATAATGCATCGAATAGGGTCTAGGGGGCTTATTGCTCTTCAACCTCATCAGTACTCCTTTTTCTAGTGATAGTTATTTCCTAGCCCCCTCCCCTCAGCCCCTCAAATATTTCATATTTTTGGAATGCCATTAATATCCTCTACCACGAAAACTGCTGCGAAGTATTTGTTCAACTTTTTGGCTATTTCATGGCTTCCCATTATCATTTTCCCAGCCTCATTTTCCAAGTGCCTATGTTCACTGTTGCTTCTTCCTTTCTTTCTTAAAATTTGAAGGCATTCTTAGCGTGTGTTTTTATGGTACTTGCTTATTTCCCTCATAGTTTATTTTGTCCCTCTTTATTGGCTTCTTAAAACTTCCTTAATGGTCTGAATTTCCATTACTTTTTATCACATCGTATGTTTCTTGCTTTCAATGTAATACCAGCTAACTTTTTTGCTTAACCATTGTTGGTTTGTCCTCTTCTTAGAATACTTCTTCCTCACTCGGATATATCTTTGCTGCAGGTCATGATTATTTTTATATATGTTTGTCATTGCTTATCAACTTCATTTTTCACTAAACTTTTTCCCAGGTCCATTCCAGCAAACTCTGCTCTCATTCCTTTGTAATTACGCTAATTTCAGTTTAGCACAGTTGTTTCCTACCCAAGCTTCCAACTCTCAAACAAAATGCTAAGCTTCACCATGATATGGTCACTGTTCCCTAGAAGATGTTTTATTCTGAGATTAAACCTACCTCATTGCATATTACCAGATGCAAAATAGCCTGCTGACTATTGGGCCCATAACTAATTGCTCTAGCAAATGGGTATTATTCTTTGCAGCAAAGACAGTTAAGGACATCTCTTCTGGCCTGGAGAGGAACTGGGACTAGGAGGAAGAAGATCAGTTGACCTAGGTACCAACAACATAGGACTAGGACAAAGGTTCTACTGAAAATTAGGAGCTGCTCCAAGCTAAATTAAGAAGGACAACCACAAAGGCAGTAATCGTAGGATTACTATTTGAGCCATGTGCAAATTTTCATTGGGTGAATAAGATTAGAGAGGTAAATTCATAGCTCATATTGGTGTGAGAGAAATGGATTCAGATTCATGGACCCCAACATCTCAAGGTCCATAGGCAAGGCCTTTATTAAAAGTGGAATATGTCTGCAGAACATCCTTAACGTTTTATGGTCTGGATGGCATTGATCCACTATCTTTATTATGGTCACTTCTGTGTCAGTAAAGACATGCATGCATTCGCCCAACTATGCTGGCCTCTAATGCTGCTATGTTTCTTTTCTCTTCCCGCATTCACCCTCCCCCCACCACCTCCGTCACAACTTTCAATGGCACTCTGTACCATAATCAGTTCATTCAACCTTCCTAGAGTTTGTGTCCTTGTCCACACAAAAAACAAGAACCTCATACTTATTGGAAAGGGCACTGGTCATGGCTCTGCCAAAGCTAAATTCTGGGCCCCAATTCTACCCTTTATCGCCATCATACCCTCGTGCCCCTGACCATGGACTGAGTTTGATATACTTATCTAAGGGGTGTGATTGTCTGCTGAAACATAAAAGATTCCCCTTGATGATAAGATCACCTGCTCAGAGTCCAGCTCATCGACACTGAGTCAATGTCGCTTGAGCAGCCAACACTTGCTGCAGATGTTATCACCAGGGATCACACCCATGTCCACTAGCTCCCACATGATACAGCTACAACCTTTTACCTGCCCAGTCATTCTGATTCCATTTCACTCTTTAATTTTGATGTTTTGAAGATGAGTGATGCCAATTTGCCGCACACTTCTCTCAGTCTCAATGCTATGTTCCTAATGTCTTCAATACTTATCAGAGATATCATACTAACACTGCTATAATTATGGTTACTAGTGTCCGAATAATTTCAAAGAACAGGGCCATCATTCTCAATCAAGCAGTTGGATTAACATTTTATGCTAATTAAAACAGGTAAACACTCCAATTGTTCTTGTATTATCTGCTCTATTTCTTTGCTTTGTTGGAACATCTTTAACCAGATGCTTTTCCAATTTTCTGGTTTAAACCAGCATTAATCTAAGGTTTGGGGTGGCGTGTCATGGTTTAATGGTTAAATTGAGTCATAACCATGTGTGCTTTGCTTTGCACAGATAAGTTGGTATTGTACATGGATTATGGGTGACAGGTAGTGTTCCCTCCTGTTCTAGTCATTTCAGTGGGCTGAAAACAGCAGGTAGACATTGAGATAGAACATAACATGAACCTATTTTACTATTGTGACATTGCTTGTAATGCAGTGGTACCCATTTGAAAGTCTATGTACTTTGCACAGGTTATTCCCTCTTCTGGTCATAGGTGGGTGATTCTTAATTCAGAGCAAAACCACAAACTGGTCATCCCAGACTCCCAACAATACTCCTCACAGTGAAGAAGGTTTTCAAAGATTATGAAAGGACCTCGATCAAATGGTTCACAGGGCTGAAAAATGGTAGATGGAGTTCAATTTGTATAAATGTGAGGTATTGCATTTTGGTACAACAAACAAGGGCAGGACTTCTACAATGCTACCTAAGGCCCCACCATTAATTGCATTACAAAGGGATCTAGGGGTTTGAAGTGTGCATCACATATAGGTGGGGTGTTTAAAAAATTGTTTGGCATGCTTGCCTTCATTGCTCAGTCTTTTGAGTTTAGGAGGTGGTAAGTCATGTTGAGGTTGTACGGAACATTGGCGAGACCTCTTCTGCAGTGCTATATCCATTTCTGATTGGCCAGTTATAAACAAGATCTTTTTAAGCTGGAGATGGTTCAGAAGAGATTCACCAGGATGTTGTTGGGTATGGAAGGTTGGAGTTATAAGGAACGGCTGCATGGGTTGGGACTTCTTCCACTGGAAAGTAGAAAGTTGAGAGGTGTCATTAAAGTGAACATGAGGGGTAGACATAGGGTTAATGGGGGTGTATTTTTTAGGATTGGGGATTTCAATACTAGGGGGCATGCTCGAGGTGAGAGGAGACAGATTTTAAAAAGACATGAGGGGCAACTTCTTTACATGGAGCATTGTGCGCGTGGGGAATGAACTTCCCGAGGAAATGATGGAAGCAGACACAGTTACAATATCTAAAAGATTTGTAGAGATATAGGTCAGAACCAGGCAAGTGGGAATATTTTAGTTTGGGGTTGTGTTCGGCATGGACTGGTTGGACTGAAGAGTCTGTTTCCATATTGCATGACACTATAATAGCACAAATGGTTCCAATACGTGGTGACATTCATTCTATCCACTGTTTGGATGGGATCCTTTGGTTTAAAAGCATGTTCTTTCATTAGATAGTTTAGGAATGTAGTCACATTTACCCTGATTTACACAGTTGGCTGGACATTTACATCAAATTCCTTTCCATTTGCTGTTGACACTGCCCAGTGTATTGGCCCCCAAATTAATTTCCTTTTTATTCTACCATTATCTCCAGCTATTTTTCTGACCGGCTGCCTGTTGAAGGAATGGGGCAAGAGTGAATATTAGTAGGTGGGAGGCTCCCCATTAGCCTTGGCTCATTACTCCTAAGTACGGCTGATAGCCCCACATTGCACCACACTGTCAGTCACGTGGATAATACATTAATCCAGTCTGTTCGGCGCCTGCAGAGATTTTCTCAACTTTGTTTCGAAGGTTTGGTTGCTCCTCCCAACTACCTTTGATGTATGAGAATGATTTTCTTAAGGTGTTTAAGTTTTAATAGTAGCTTCTCAGTGAAATATAGTAATTGCTCTCATCTGCTGACAGTCTCCCACAAAATAGTTACCTTGCAGTGACACCTATGCTCATCTTATAGGGAAAGGTCTCCAGCCATTTTATGAATATGTCTATCAACAGCAGACAGTACCTGTATCTAAGTGTAAAGTTCCTACTACCTTCCTAGTGTTCCTACTTCCTCTCTCTCAATAACTGTAGTGGTTGTTTGTGTTTTTGTTTGAGGAACAGAAGGCACTTTTAAGACTTGGCTTCAAAAGCCACCTGACAGTCTGGATAGCAGGTCATAGTGGAGAGCTTCACCAGTAAAACCTTTGACAAATAGTATTCTCTGGTAGGAGGAGAATGCAACATTTGATCTTTCACATTCGAGTGAACCTAGACAATCCAGTGATACATTTATTGATGGGGTTGGTGGTTGAAATCATTCTGAGACACAACATTGGGTAGAACAGCAAGATCAGAACCAACTCTTCTCGTACCACATAAAGACAGTGGAAGGGGGTTATATATGGCCTGCACAAAGGCAGAACATCTACTGGGCCAATCATTGATAAGGCCAATGGCTCAGCCTCTTGGGTCTTTGGCCAGAGTCTCTGCAGCAGTTTGGTTGTCGTCAAGGATGGAACTGCATTTGGCAAGGGGCCTAGTGGGGGTAGACATTTGTCCTAACCTTACCTACAGAGGTGGGTTCTATTCAACCATGCAGCACCTCATGAACGATTTACTGAAGGCATCATGCCTTTATATAAAGATTTACTGTCAACTGTGAAAAATCTACCTTATGTACAGTGGCAGGGTAGGGAAGAGTTAATGACATAGACACTATCCAACTACTGTTTTGTGAACTAGTAGCCGCAATTGACTTGGCTACTCACACGAGGGGAGGAAGGGTGTATATCAACAAATAGTTGAATTCAGCACAACGATGGCAAAGCTGATGGGCAATGTGCCAGACCGATGGAATGGCCAATCATCCGAAAATTTGTGGCACTTCAACTGGATCGATTTGGATTTGAGAGTTTTGGAAATCCAACGCAGGAAGAGGCAGTCTACCACGCATGAAGCATGAAGCAACAGAATAATCCAGATTGTGTGTGGTCAGCTCTAGAGGCTCAGTCAGGTTGTTTAAACAAATGTGTCTGCTGCTCGAAAGAGTAGACGGTAGTGTGTGACTTTATCGAAACCGGTGATGTTGGCAAGATGTCTGATGGTCCAGGACATAGCTAACAAGTGTCTCTTGTTTGGTGGTGGTTGGTTGAAGGGGTGGTTGGGACCAATTTGCCCCCAAACCTGAGCTCTGGAAGCATACACAGTAAGAATTAGCTGCCAATGTTCTCCATGGCTCGGGCTTACTTGTAAGAGATTTCAGGCAGGTTTGGTATTCTAATATATATTCTCTACAATGCATGGCAGCCTCAGTGCACTTCCACGTCAGGCAGGTCAAACATTGTTCTCATTGACTATGAATCACACACAGGCAGATGCTGCAGTTTCTGCCAATCGCTTTTCACAACCCTGGTTTTGTTAAATTACTTGTCCAAATATGTTTTAAATAAGATAGTTGTTTTTCAACCCTGTGAACTCAATCACTGACTCTTACCTCTGACAGCACTAAGATTTGGTCAAGGGTCACCCTTAAGGGTCAAGCTCAAATTTTTTAAACATATTTTTCAAAAATAAGATTTAAATAAGATGCATGAATTAAATACATTTAATAACAGGTGAGAACCATTCAGGTCCCTTTGATGCGAAGTTTGGAGAAAGAGAAAGATATCTAACAAAACATATCCCACAATTCCTCCTATGACTGCCATTTCTAGAAGATTCTCAAATCTGCCATTTCTTACACTGTGCTCAACTTGAGGAGCTGTGTAAACTAGTAATACTGAAAGAGGACCTAAGGTTTGCAGTGCATATTGGATTGTGTGAATTTGAGGATAGGGAAATTTTTCCGAGACTACCCTTCAAAAAGGAGTGACAGAAACAATAATTTGTACAGCAGTCAAATGAAAAGATAGAGGCCGAGTTTGGACTGTGCATCATAAGAGGCTGTAGGCTTAAAACATGATCAGGCTTTTCATAGCATACAACTGTTGCAAACAAAATGATCCATAAAACTACTAGGTTTGATACTTGAGATCAAACAACAGGATTAGGCAAAAGCAAAAGTTAAAGTTGCCGCAAGATGAAACGGGTGTATTCAGTACGTTTGGTTTCTGGTATTAAAAAAGGTCAAAGCTCCACAGCTTATTTGTAAAAGTGGGAGAATTCTTGATCTAACATTGAAAGATTTACCTTAAAAGAAAATGCCTGAGATTTTATTTTGGTGCTAACACCTGCCTCTGTTACATTAATGTCAAAGATAGGATAACAAAAAGAGTTACAAAGATTCTGGCTCCATAAAAGGCCAAAACATTTCCAGTTTATTGAGGTTGGTTGGCTTGTCGAGCTCAGCAAGCGAATCAACCTCAACAACCACAACCCAAGCTACAGGCCTACTCCAAAACCTTAAATTTCCAATTTATATTTTCTCAGCTCTGTGCAAACTTAAACAATCGACAAACTTATATTTTTTTCCAAGACATGTGGATGATATCTGTGGATTTTGAATTGATTTTTTTCTGTATCATTACTCCTTCAATTCAAGCAGGAATTGTTCACATTTGTGCACTTGAATTTACAGTTCAAGACATAGGAATATTCCAAAATTTCATTAAAGTTTGATTATGCTCATTTTAAGATTATGCACCCAGAACTGGGGGATAATCTTTGAACTAAATTAGATTAAACACATTGGTATGGATATATTTTCACTAAAAACTTTACTTGCAGAACTATGAAATACTGCTTATTAGATCAATTGTATCAGTTCTGAAATTTTCAAACATTTTGCTTTAATTGGACTACAGATAAAAATTGCTTCAGAGATAGTGGGAACTGCTAATGCTGGAGAATCTGCGATAACAAAGTGTAGAGCTGGATGAACACAGCAGGCCAAGCAGCATCAGATGAGCAGGAAAGCTGACATTTTGGGTCTGGACCCTTCTTCAGAAACCCTTTCTGAAGAAGAGTCTTGACCTGAAACGTCAGCTTTTCTGCTCCTGATGCTACTTGGCCTGCTGTGTTCATCTAGCTCTACACCTTGTTCTCTCAGATAAAAATTGGTGTTGCTTTTCACTGTTTAAATGTGTGACCTCATTTAAAAATCAATATCTAAGTTTGTATAGTGCTGTAAGCTTCACCACTACCACACCCCACCCCACTTCACCCCTTTTGACTGTAAGTAATATGAACAGAATTTCAGAAGGGTCCTTACCTGAAACATCAACTTTCCTGCTCCTCTGATGCTGCCTGGCCTGCTCTTTTCCTTCAGCTCCATACTGTTATTTTTGACTCCAGCATCAGCAGTTCTTACTGTTTCCCACAAACAGAAGTAGGCTATTTGACCCTTAGGACTTGCTCAATAGGATCACGACTGATCCAACACTCTTCACATCCACTTTCCCGTGTTTTCCCCATAACCCTCAATTCCCCTACTGATGAAGAATCTTCAGACTTCTATATCACAAAGACTCTGCCTCCACAGCTTGCTGTGGCAAGGACTCGAGACTCAATCCACAGAAGAAATCCCTCCTCATTGTGGGCTTGGCTTATCCTCTTAGCATTTACTGCAACAAGCCCCTTGAGAATCCTACGTTTCAATGAGATCACCTCCCATTCTTCCAAATTCCAATGAGTAGAATCCCAAGTAGTTTATCCTTCATTTACAAAACAAGCCCTCCAAGTGCAGATCATCTTAGCAAACCTTCTCTCCGCTGCCTCTAAATGAAATTATATCTTCCCTTAAGTATAAATATAGGGACCAAAACTGTTCATAGTACTCCAACCGATATCCATTTCAAGCCTACTGACTCCCACAGCTACCTGGAATACACCTCATCCCACCGACCTTCCTGCAAAAATTCCATCCCCTATGCCCAATTCCTTCGCCTCTGCCATATCTGGTCCTAGAATGAGGGATTCCACTCCCCTACATCCCAGATGTCCTCGTTCTTCAAGGACCGCAGCTCCCCCCCACTCCACCACCTCCCGCAGTGGTCGAGAACACCCTCAACCGTGTCTCCTGCATTTCCCGTAAATCATCCCTCACACCCTGTCCCCACAATAACCGCCTAAAGAGAATCCCCCTCGTCCTCACATACCACCCCACCAAGCTCCAGATACAACACATCATCCTCCAACACTTCCACCATCTACAATCTGACCCCACCACGAAAGACATTTTTCCAACCCCTTCTGGAAAGACCACTCTCTGTGGCTCCCTTGTCCTCTCCACACTCCCATCCAACCCCACCACACCGGCACTTTCCCTTGCCACTGCAGGATGTGCTACACCTGCCCCCACACCATCTCCCTCACCCACATCCCAGGCCCCAAGATGACTTTCCACATCAAGATGTTCACCTGCACATCTGCTAATGTGGTATATTGCATCCACTGTACCCGTTGTGGCTTCCTCTACATTGGGGAAACCAAGTGGGGGCTTGGGGACCACTTTGCAGAACACCTATGCTCGGTTCGCAACAAACAACTGCACCTCCCAGTCGCGAACCACTTCAACTCCCCCTCGCATTCCGCAGATGACATGTCCATCCTGGGCCTCCTACAGTGCCACAACGATGCCACCCAAAGGTTGCAGGAACAGGAACTCATATTCCGCTTAGGAACCTTGCAGCCCAATGGTATCGATATGGATTTCACAAGCTTCAAAACCTCCCCTCCCTCCACTGCATCCCAAAACCAGCCTAGCTCATCCCCGCCTCCCTAACCAGTTCTTCCTCTCACCTTTCCCCTCCTCTCACCTCAAGCCACATCTCCATTCCATACCTCGTAACCTCATCCCACCCACTTGACCTGTCCATACTCCCTGGACTGCCCTATCCCCTCCCAACCTCCTCACCTCTACAGGCTCCATCCCTGCCGCTTTAACTTGTCTGTCTCCTCTCCATCTATCCGCTCCTCCATCCACCTTTGATCCACCGCCCACCCCCACCTCCCTGTTTATTTCACAACCCTCTCCCCATTCCCCTTGTCTGAAGGAGGATCTAGGCCCAAAACTTCAGCTTTTTTGTTCCTAAGATGCTGCTTGGCCTGCTGTGTTCATCCAGCTCCACACTGTTATCCTGTGAAAGAAACAGTCCAATCTTTTCCAATGGTCACAAGTTGCAGGAGTTCAGCGTTCAAGCTATTGCTTTAAGACCCGTGAATATTTGAGTCCGATGGTTGTGGGAAACTTCTCTTCCCTTTGTGAGAGATTTTATTCTCTGGAGAAACCACTTTCTCTTTAGTTTTTTAAAAAAAATACTTGTTTGAAAAGCTACGTGAATGGGAAGTTTAAATAATTTACTGTTTCTTGATTTTGTAAACATACAATTGATTGCAGTTTATTACATTTGGTTATTAAAAGATTGGTCGGCTTATATTGAAACTATCAAGGTTAACAAATTACTAACTAGTAAGACCAGATCTATCATTGCAGCCAGGATGAATTTTGGGTTGTTATAAATTCAATGAAAGTCTTAATTCTAGACATGAGACTGTCATATAATCAATAGAGTATTTAATGATGTGATGGGCTTCGGATTGCTTGATCATTTTAGTGATATAGTCAGATTCTGCTTACAGATGCCATGTCAATCACAATGATATTCATCTGAAGGTCTATGATACTACAGAATTGTTTCATAGTATTTCAAAATACGTGATTGTTAACAGATTCTGTTAAATAATTGATTTTTAACTCAAGGGAGGATCAACAATTGACAGTTTAGGTTTGACATTCTGAAAGGTTGTCTGTAAACAAGAAGCTAAGATTTATTTCTGAATTTACTACATCAGGAAATGTGCAAGTTTTATGAAGATAAAAATGCTGACTTTTAGAAAAAATAACTCACCAAGCAACTACTTTTGTATTGCTGAATGCAAAATGTACTAAATGGTCAGTACATAAAATCATCAGAAGGAAAATCACACATTGACAAATTAACCCCAAGCTTCTTTTAAACAGGGGAAGATCAGATTTTTTTATTCATCTTTTGGAGACATGATCTGAACCAAATGGCATTGATGACTCGGAAGAGATGCAGCAGTTTAGAGAAGTTAACTGCAGCCAAACATCATAGGTGATGTGAATTTAAGACAATGCCTTTCAAAAGAAAAGACTTAACCCATTTAAGACTATTTGTTGCCTAGGATGGGGTGCATGAAATGGGACAAATTTGCAGATTTTTCAAGCAGTTGTCTTTTATGTAAACCAAGTCTGAGCCCAACTCGCTTCTGAAATCTGAATTAATAAGATTAATTGAAAGGTATTACTACTTTGGGCAACGAAAGAAAGAAACAGAACTGAAGTTTATGGAGATGATCAAATTTTCATTGAGAAGGGAATGTGTGAGATTCCGAGTAGCAAGGAGAAATGTTTTGTTTATGTTTAATTTTTTTTCCATAAATCAAGATCAGGTCGGTCCAATAGTACTAATTTGGAATTATTTTGAAATGATAAAAACAGGATAAGGTGCAATATAGCAAGTCATATTCAGGGAAAACAACTCCTTTAAGATAAAAATGGTACTTCATAATTTAGATCAACTAAGGAGCTTGCTTGATGTTTTAAAAATGTGGTTGTATTGAATTGGGCATAAAAGTTCCTCTTTTGAATGAAATGAATAGCCATTACTGTTGCATTGATGGAAAAAGTAATTCAGAAAATAAATAGAAACAGAATACACCAAATGGAATTTTTTTCTAAATTTTGATTTTAGCTAAATTATAATAAATAATCCTGGAGCAATTGAAGAAAATATATTCATCGAAAATCAATGCACATTCTAGTCAAAGTTGAGTTAACTAATTCATAGCTTTCTCTTACTGACACTGTGTCCAGATTTGACATCGATTTTGTTTATACTGAACAATAAGGAAAACACGTGATATCCAGGGCACCAGCTCAGACATGGAGATTTTGCACCTAGAGGGGATCACTTGAGAGACAAGAAAACTTCATATTAGATGTCATGTGTGACAGCGTATTGCAGCACTGTTGGAAATGTGATTTGTCACAACTACATATTAAAATAGATAGCCTATTCACACTGAAACTAGTGTTTCAAATACAATTATCAATCACACAACATGAACCAGTTAACATAGCTCAGGATAGTGATGAGAGGTTTCAAATCAAGGCATGACATACAATCCATTGACAAACTGACTGAAATAATGAGCAGAGTCAACACACTGGAAACCTTCATGAAGTCAAGTAAGTGATCAAACAGGAGGTCATTGACAATGTTACCAATGACATGTGCAACAAAAAAAGTACTGCAAAATGTGCTAGATATTCAAATCCCTGCCGGGCTTCACAAAATGAAACAGTAACGTAATTTACCAGAAGATTTGGTACCATCAGCAAAAGGCACAATGACGAAACATGCTGCAAAACATCAGGTAAGGAATGTGTTTATTTTCTGTGTCACCATCGAAAATAGATCATTTAAAAATCAAATTGTGAAACAGTAAATTTTAAGAGACTTTGTTCCAAGAGGTTCAGAAAGAATCATGAAAACACAAACTGTTTTCAGGTCCAGCTTGTTGATCAGATTATTAGACAATCACTTTGCACATTTGAAATCATAAATAAATAACCAACCTACTTACAGCAACTTCCACACAGTTATCGAGTTAGACTTTGTCAGAGGTTGTGGGTTTCCACAAAAACTACAACTGCCACACAGTGCAAGACTATGCTAGCCTATTTTTACATGCTACCCTTTTCTTACTCCCCTGTTCTAGTTAACTGTACACAAATCCCATTTGCACAATGTGTTTCCTTTCTTTTAAATGCAACAGCTATGGAAGGATAGAAATTATACACAAAGAGCCAACAGACTCCATCTTAGACTGGAAGTTGGTTTCATCCAAATCTCTAAAAAGGCAACTTTTCACCATTAACCTCAGATGGAAAGATTTTCTGCATACAGCTTTAGTAAACTGGGATGGTGAGAGGAGTCAGATCAATTTGTACCAGAGATATTACAGAAAAGGTTGTGATCCTGCTCATTCCTAAATAATATACTTCTTTCATGGTAGGCTAAAGAAGATACACCTTAATACTTAAATAACCAAGGATGGTGCAAGATTCACCAACAGTTTCCAGTAACAGATTGTAAGTTGATGGATCTGGTGCAGAAAGCATTGCTGTTTCAGTTTTAAGATTATTATTTAACTGCAGGAACAGCGTTTACAGAAGGTCAGGGATTCAATTACAGAAGTACCCAAAAACACTTCACTACACAAAAGCAACAAAAAAAGTTAGAAGTTAATAAAACAAAGTTCTACAATTAACAAAATCCATTTGGATCAAAAGAGGTACAACATGATTATTCAAAATTTCAGGACTTGAAATAGAGGTAATTTTCTATCAGAATCCAATATCAGGACCCACTAATTATAAGGGTTGCAGGTTATTTCATAGTGCCTGAAAAATGCAACCTTCAAGTACAACTTTATAGTCTAGCTATGAAATGTGTTATCAGTGTTTAAAGTACTGAATTGAATTGGGGTTTCTAAACTGTTTGTTATGCAGAATAGCAGCTGCTCTCATTAAGGTCCTTTACAAAGCAACAAATAACATCTAACAATTCAATCAAAAGTGATCGCATGCGGATTTTTAAACTTTTCTGGATAAAAGCATACATTTCCCAACAAATAGGATTTTGAAAGAACTAACACCATGTAGATCAGCCACCTTCATTCTTTGCTTAGTATTGCAAATGTCACTGTGGCACTTTTGAATAAACTGTGATTCACTGCAGATGTGTCATTTTTGATTGTTCACCACACAATTTTAAGGAAATAGGGTTAGTGTCACTGAATATTATTCCTAATTTTATTTGATTAGTTTTACTCATTACCATTGTACAACAGTTCTCATGAAATCTAGAAGTTTAAAAAAATTTCAAGCTCAGACATTTTTTTTTAAAAATCAGGGAGAAGCATTCTTCCCTTTGTTCCATTCGCAACTCTTTTCCTTTAAGCCACTACTCATAATTAAGGCAAAATCTATTCCATGCTAATGCAGAAGGTTCTGCAGCATTGCCGTGGCATATGTGGGTCTGGCTTGTTTGCTCTCAATTGCATTGCGGAGATATGCGACTCCACCACAACGCTCCCACACTTCTTCAAACTGCCGTGGCAGGATTTCAGCTCCCCGCTTCCGAGTGAGCCCTGTTTCATCCAGGCTTAGCTCACACATCTCCATGTCATCCTTACCTAGAGTATAATGCAGAAATACTTCATGAAACGTACATGAAAGGAGAAAGCTGATCTTCCTTTTCTGGAAAGAAACAAATGCAGGTAGCAAATCCTAAAAGTAGTAACATTAGATCCCAAGGTTTGAACATACCTTTATATGGCATTTAATAAAACTTAGAAGTTTCTCTACTGGCTAAATGTCAGCATGTCAACAACGCAATCAAGGATAATCATAAATCATGTGATTAATAGTGAATCTTACTTTGTATTATGCCTCCATGTGAAATAAAATCTAGGCAATAGTAACCACAATTTATACTGGGACAAAATGTTGAAAATTACAGTTAATTGGTTAACCTGGATGAATGCAGAATTCAACTGAAGGTGTGGGGCCTGTGGCACAGTGGTTCTGTCCTTACCCTTGTGCCCAGAGGCCTGGGTTCAAGTCCCATCTGCTGCAAAGGTGGGTCATTGAATGTCTGAATAGGTTGATTAGAGGCTATTTATGATTTTAAGGCTGAGAGCACAAATTGGTGCCACCTTGGAGTGATCGTTACTTGTTGTTTATTAACTCAAGCCTGAATTCATTTTCCAGGTCTTAATGCGTGCCAACACAAACTGCTTCAGAATCTGAAGAGTTTCAAACTTTATTGAACACTCTGGAATCATCAGCAAGTATCTGCATTTCCCACCTTATGTTGAAGGAAGGTCATTGATAAAGCAGCTGAAAATGATTGAGGACTGAACATGGTCCTGATTGACAGCAACATCCTGGTTGGCCTCAACAACTAACAGCATTTTCCCCTATATTGGGTATGACTAACCAATAGGGAAATTTTACCCTCTACTCCCATCAATTTCAATTTTGCTCCGGGTTCTTGGTAGCAATTTTGATGACACCCTTCACCACTTAATGGACGGTTGACAGTATACTTATGGGAGGGGCAGGCAATTAACTAGACTGGAGTTGTGCTGCTTTTTGCAGGAATGACATATAGGTCAAATTCCATACTGTTGGGTAGATGTTGGCGTTGAGCTATATTGGAACCTCTGGGACTTGGGATACGACTAGTTCCGGAATACCAAGTCTTCAGCATAGCACTCGGCATTGTCAGGGTACATAGCCTTCGCTCTATCACGGGCCCTCAGCTGTTTCTTGATTTCTTTATGGAGTGTATTGAATTGGGTGAAGACTGGCATCTGTACAGCCATGGACTTTGAGAGAATACCAAGAAAGGTCTTGTTTGAGACATCACCAAGATGATGATCAAGGGGAGTCCAGTTGATTTAGAAAGCTTAGACATGTGAGGCTGCTCTACAGGATTAAAGCCTGTGGTATTAGCATATTGAGGTATGGAGGTTCACAAGGACGACACTGGAACTTTAGGGCGGCACGGTGGCTCAGTGGTTAGCACTGCAGTCTCACAGCGCCAGGGACCCAGGTTCAATTCCAGCCTCGGGTAACTGTCTGTGTGGAGTTTGCACATTGTGTCTGCGTGGGTTTCCTCTGGGTGCTCCGGTTTCCTCCCACAGTCCAAAGATGTACAGGCTAGGTGGATCGGCCATGCTAAATTGCCCATAGTGTTCAGGGGTATGTGGGTTACAGGGGGATGGGTCTGGGTCTGGGTGGGATGCTCCAAGGGGCGATGTGGACTTGTTGGGCCAAAGGGCCTGTTTCTACACTGTCGGCAATCTAATCTAAAATAGTGATAGATGGAATGGATCTGTTTGGAGACTGGTAACAGCTAGTATTAATATCATTGCCATTCATGCTTATTGATGATTTATATGTTACTATTAGGTGTAGAATCTAATATTTACAGATGATATGAAGATACATACAAGTGGTGGAACTGTAGACAATGTTCCAGTATTTTAGACAAACAGGAAATCAGGCTATTTAAAAAGAACAGAAAATATGCATACTCTAGAAAAGTACAGGATTATAAAAGAGAACACAGAATAATATTAAACCATCTTTCATGTGGAAAAAAAGCATTAAAGATGGTAGAGAAAGATGGATCTGGGCATTTAAAGAAAAAGTACTTCAAAAGGTCCATGAACATTCATTTAAAAATAGCTGAGGACGTACAGCAACAACAGTAAAGAGAAAAAATTCACCCCACTTTTCAATTTAAAACTTTACTTCCACCAGACATATTACAGTGCACTTGATGTTTTATTGGCACCAAGATGCTTCTATACCAACTATTCAAGGACACAATTAATCTGCCAAACCAAACACAAGCCAAGGAAAGGTCACTGGACCCAAATGTGAACTGATTTTTCTTCATAGATGCTGCCATACCTGCTGAGTTTTTCCAGCAATTTCTGTTTTTGTTACAAGCTTGTGTCAAATGGATTAGGGATAGTTATTATTATAAAGCCTATCAAATACAAATGTTTGTAGAAAGCAGAGTTCATGCATACAGTTCACAGACAGACATGACAGAGCTGTCACATTCTGAAACACCTACCAGCTACCAGGAGTATGGGAATTTTGTCTGGGTGCAATTCCATCTGACGTGCAATCCATGGTCCATCAAAATGGGCATACCACCAGCCTTTCTTCTTGTTCTGGGGATCTTTGTACTGGTCAGCTGGACGGATAAATGGGATGCGGAAATACCGCTGTGTCCGATTCTGAGTGATCTCCTGCTGCCTAGCTTGTAATTGAGGGGGATTCTGCTGAGCTGTTGCAAATGAATAAGGATATTTCATGACAATATGGGTCAGACATGAACTTCAGAATTAAATTGCAGCTGTAAGCAGGATTGAAAATCTTCAATAATGTTGAAATAGCAGGCTTCTCGGCCTCTTCAATCCCACAATTACTGTTTATTGATTATAGCTTTTGGAAAACATACAATTTGTATTTCATTTCCTTAAAGCTTTAACTAAAAAAAAATCCCAAGCTGCTTTAGAGATTGAATCACAACAGACCATCAACTGGCATAAAAAACATTTGTTAAATGGAAAGTTAATGAAAATAAAAAGAAAGTGTGCATTTTTTAGGTACTTTTCATGATTTCAGAACAGCCAAAGCTTTCCAGTCAATTAAGTTTGTTCAACACACAGCACCGTTTTGGTCTAAGAAATGTCAAGTTCAAAATGTTCCAACAACATGAAATAAGAATCTAATCTTTTTCTTTTAAGAGTGATGTCTATTGAAAGATAAGTATTGGCCCAAGATACAGGGAAGAAATTTACTGATACAGATCGGAAATAAGATAACCAAGGAGACACAGGGAAGCAAACAGAGTGGGAAGTCCAAAAATAAGGAGAGCAGCAAATATTAAAGAGATCCACAGACCAATCATCAAAAAGCCATGTGTAAACAGAATCCACATATTGATAAGTTCAAATTTCACGATGTGCTCAATTACTATGGTGCTTACCATAATCAGTGATTGATTTTGGAGCTCGTTGTTCTGCTTCAGTATTGCGCTTTTTGTTCCTGGACTTCCAGGCATGGTAAACCTTCAGCCGCCGATGGAATTCCTCCCTGCATGCTGCCAACAGCTCAATATCTGCAGTAACATACATGATTGAGTATAGTCAGATTCTTCAAGAAAGGACCGGGGGGGGGGGGGGGGGGGGGGGGGGGAGAACACGTATTCCTTCAAGGAAGATCTCATTCTTCACTGATATCCAACCAGGAAGAGTTCTCCTGCTGATCATTTCTGAAAGTGCAATAATGAGAGGGGAATTTTCCCAAATTGATGAGACAGGCAAGTTCTTGCACAATTTTGCATCTACAACATTGAACTGAACGAAATCAAAGCTGATCTAAAATTGCATGTTGGATCAGCAGTTTAATAGTGGAGATGTTCAAGAAACCCAGACGAGATGCAAAACAGAGATAGTAGGAACTGCCAATGCTGGAGAATCTGAGATAATGGTGTGAGGCTTTTGCAACAAACCTGTGGAATTTAACTGTGTATCTGCAGATATTATGTCAGGTAAATGGTAATGAGAAGGATAGGCCAAAGACAAATTGTTGGGGATCCAGATAACAATGAAACAGCTCTGACTATTACTGTATAACGGACATTAGAACTGAGCAAGAAGCAGTTCCATTTAGCTAGAAAAGGTGGAAAAGGGCATAGAAATAAGATGGAGTCATGTTGGCCATAGGTTACAGCAAGGATGGAAATAAGCAAAGGTTATTTCCGCACAATCACAGTCACATGTGTCACTTATGACTTTCATCAGGGCCTGGCAGATCTGTTACTACAATGGAAACAATGATCGGTGATTCAATCAAAGTTATTGGAAATTTGGTGATAATGGGAACTGCAGATGCTGGAGAATCCAAGATAATAAAATGTGAGGCTGGATGAACACAGCAGGTCCAGCAGAATCTAAGGAGCACAAAAGCTTTTGTGCTCCTGAGATGCTGCTGGACCTGCTGTGTTCATCCAGCTTAACATTTTATTATTTTGGAAATTTGGGCATGTTTTGGGGCATTTAAGACACTGGTGGTGGAATCAAAATTTCCAGCAAAACAGAAGTAAGTTGGGCTATTGACAACAATGGCTTTGAAAACAAAGGACATTGTCAGACAGAAGTTGGGAAGTCGGCATGTTCACAGGAACAGACAAAGCAGTAGGTGGTGCCTCTCAAAGGCAAGATGAGCAAGTGCGAGGGGGCACAATCATAAACAGTAAAAACTGAAGAAAGACAAGTTCAGTCTGGAGCAAGGAGAGCCCTTTGCAGCGATGAGGAACTCTATGAACTTATCACACGAGATAGTGGTAGTGAAGACAGACTTGGGCAAAGAAATGCAGCTTAATTAAACAGTTAGCAAATCGAGAAAAATAAAGTGGAGGTCAAGTTATTCAATTTTCATGGTTAGCAGTGTACAGATTTTTTTTTACACAGCACAATGCAGTACTTGCGATGACTGGCTGAACCCAATTATATGACAGATACGTTCAAGGGTACACTTGAGATGAGAATGAGGTTTGGGGCATGCTAGGCTACTTGACCCTGGCTAGGGAATCAAATGTAAATATGATTGTAATGATTAAGCAGGTGCCACATCCGTATTGTGAGAAGGTAGTTTGGATTCAGAAAGTTAAGAAATCAAATGAAGAGGGTGCTCAGTGGAGCACATAACATTGTCCTGCTCTGTTAACTCAACATTATTATAAGTACTCAGCTCTTCCTTGAGGTTTTCCCGGCCCAGTTGATGCTTTGAGAACAAGGATTATTTTATTAAGAGTTTCCACCTCACTGAGGAGGCTAAAGCATATTCACAGCAAACTGCTCTGAAAACACTGCTCATATTTTGACAGTTGTAGCAATAAGCATCACCTCAGCTAAGACAATATACAGTATTTTAAAACAAACAATATTCTAAATAGAAGAATGCATAACATTCTAAAAGAAAAAGTCAATTTGCCCAAGCTCCTAATGTTAAAAAGACAGTTTGGAAAAAATCCAGGTTCCAGGAATTCATATTTTTGCCACAAAACTATCAAATTCTTTGATTAGTCATACCTGGTGTACTAGGCAGCTCTGAAATTCAACCATGAGTATTTAAGTATATTGATTGACAAACAAATACAGGAGGTAGATACATTACATTCACCCTCTTCAGTGGTAAAGGTAGCGAGTTTGTAAACAGGTTGGTGGCTGGGAGGGGAATGAGGAAGGCAAGGAGATAGTCTCAGATAACCTTGTCTGTGACTGGGACAAAGGAACCAGATGCGTTAATAATGTGTAGGGTGGAGAGGGAGAACTATAATTATAATAAGGATTGGGGGGTGGGGGGGGGGGGGATTATAAATTACATGGAGGAAGAAGTTTGAAGACAGCCTGACGGTAAATTCTCAGTAAACTGTGAATTGGCCCCTTATACTTGTGAATCTGTAAATTTTTTTTTGGTGGTCAGTAATAAAATCTAGAGTTCTAAAAGCTAGAAACAGATCATCTACACTGAGCCTGTCTTACCTTTTCGAAAAAAATTCTCCCCCTCTAAAGAACTGTTTTGACATTGGATGTTAACAATAAAAAAATCTAAAATTGAGTTATGCACACAGCCATTGAATTAGAATTTAGAATTTCATTTGTCACGTGCTTAAGAAAGACGTATAGGAGCTCAGTGAAAAGTGTACAAAGTCACCATTTGCAGTGCTGTCTTAGATACAAGGTACCTAGGTGCAACATCTCAGGTGCAAGGTAGAAAAATAAAGAAATAAAAAGTTAAAATCTCAGCATTACAGTCCTTCTTAAGTGCTCAGCCATGCTGAGCGTACAACCCCGCAGATACCAGGACACCTCAGGCTGTCTGCTCCCAACACTGCTGCCTGTTGGGCTCATTAGACGTTCTGGATCTCAACCCAAAGTCCTAAATTGGGCCCCCAGCATTAAACATGCTCCAGACCTTGACGAGCTGCAATGCCACTGACCAAAATCTACTCCGTAACACAAGCCGCGGCCATTCTCCAGACCCTGACAAAGCCACAATGCTACTGCTACCCCCACAACTGAGCAACAACCCTGTAATATAACTGCCCAATCCACCATGTCTTTGAAGCACACAGGCTAATTTTTGAACTACCACAGTTTCAGACTGAAGTAATAATGAATTGTGACTCCGAAGAATGTGTCCACTGGATATTAATCTGCAATTCAGATAACTTTGAAGCAGGGTAAACTGTGTTGTTGATTCATACAGCACAAGAGAGGCCCTTTTGGCCAACTGGGTCTATACCAACATATCTAGACTATACTTATTTTTCCAGCATTCGGTGCATAGGCCTGAATGTTATGACACTTCAAGGGCACTTCCAAGTACTTTTTAAAAGGGTGTGAAGTTTCCTGCCTCAACTATCCTCTCAGGCAGTGCATTCCAGATTTCCATCACTTTCTAACTGAAAAAGAATTTCTCAAGTCCCCTCTAAACCTCCTGCCTTTCACCTTAAAATTGTGCCAGTTTGTTATCGACCCTACTATTACAGGGAACAGCTGCTTCTCATTCACCTTCTTTATGCCCTTAACCTTGTACATCTCAACCAGGTCCCATCCCAGCCTGGTCTTCTCCAAAGAAAACAACCCATGCCTATTCAGCCTCTCTTCTTAGGGAAAATGCTCAAAGTCCTGATGCAAAAGTTCGCCCCCAGTGCAATCACATCTTATTTCTGTTATCATATTACTGTCATTCTTGTCATTCTACTGTACATTGATAAAGCATAAATGATAGCAATTCTAAAAATTAGCTTAATGTTTAATATCAGTATATTTCCAAAGACAAAGCCAATCTTTAGATGGGATGCACTGTCTTAAGTGAAAATCAATTGGAGTTAAATGGACTTGTGCCATGTACTGAAACCAATAGGACATTGTCGGATTGAGAGCCTTCTTACCACAAGAGGTGTTGATGACATCTCGCAGTTCAGCATATTTCCATTTGGTGAGATCATATTTCTTTGTCCCAGCAGCAGCCTTAGTAGCCTGGACCTCAGGACTTCTGTTGACAAGGAAGGTAACCATGAGAATATGGCGAAAGAACCAACCCAGTGCCACCTGGGCATATAGTGCACAGACAATGGGAGAAGAGTTGGCTATTGAGACAGATTTTAAGATTTAATTCCCAAGGGGGTGGAATATTTATCAGTGCAGAGAGAAACAGAGTTGACATTGAGACCAAAGACTCTTAACTTTGCATTTGAAGGGACTGGAAAATTATGCCTTAATGGTGCTATCACATGGGGAGGATAACAGAGTGGAACTGATGGTGAAGGTGCTCAGAACAAGACAGGAGTGCTAATAGTGGTAAAGGGGTGATTTAAAGGTAAATAGGTATTAAAGGCAGGTTTGGATAGTTGACAGTTTGTCAGCTCTGCTGAGACCAAAGGCAGCAAGCTTAAAGACAAGACGTGCAGGCAGGGGTGAATGGAAATGGACGACAGTATTGTTACTTTGGACTTACTTAAATTTTGAGTCCTGGTGGTTGCAACATGTGTAAGCAAAAAAAATGAGGTGCTGGTCAAACTTGCATTAAATTTTTCTGCTACACCACAGCAGACTTGGGATGGAAATGACAGCATGGGAGAAAGATGTTTTATTGAAAGGTGGGCAACTGGAAGGTCAGGGTCTTTCTTATAGAGAGAAGGTTTACTACAAAATGGTCATCCTGTCTGTGTTTGATATTGTCAATATAAAAGGAGGCTGCATTGTGACAAATGAATGCAGCAGGCTAGATTGAAAGAAGTACAAGTAGATCACTGCTTCATTATGGAGGTGTTTGGAGGCTGGGCATTGAGAAAGGAGAGGTTTAAAAAGTTACGTATTTCACCTTCTGCAATTCCATGAGAAAATGCCAATTTGGAGGCAGAGGAGGTGGACAGCAGTGTTAGGAGTGATGGAGATGTGGATGAGGGTGTCAGGGAGGGAACTTCCTCGCAGAATACTGACAGTAGAGGACAGGGATGAGCTTCTGGTGGAAATCTGCTGCAAATGGTGGAAATGTCAGGGGAGAATTTCTTGAATGTGGAGGCTGCTGTGGAAAGTGAGGACAAGGAGAACCCTGTTCTTGTTCTTGGATGGAGGCAAGGGCAGAAATGCAAACACAGCTGACAGCCATGTCAACTCAGATAGGGAGGACGTCTCCTTAGTTGAAGATAAAGGAGAACGCATTGGAGGCATTCCTATCAAAAAAGGAATCATCAGAATAGATGCAACAGAAGCAGAGAAATTGGGAGAATGGAATGGGGCCTTTGTAGGAAGTTGGGTGAGAGATGTATTCAGGTTAATAGGGTAGTTGTTGGGCTTAGTGGATATTGAAGATGCTACCCTCAAGATATGAAATCAGGGCAAGAGAAAAAGATAGACATGAAAGTGAGAGAAGGAATGAGGAAGACTACTGTGTTTGCAGAACAGTTTTTGATAGATTTGAAGTGTATGTTTGGAAATGCCAAAGGCTCTAGTTTTGGTGTGTGAACATAAGACATATCCATTGAGCTGGTCATACTTTCTGCCAAATGAGAAAAATTCTGCTCCCCTAAACAAATCACAGTCACGCTGCTATCTGTCTATGAATCCACAACAATTCATACAAACAACTTTCTTTCAGTTCCACACCACCACGAGATCATGTCCAATTGGAGACTAACAGTTCCATATTTAACTGTTAGAGATTTAATACATTAAGATTAAGAAATCACCTTAAAATGTATGATCATAAAATGAAAAAGATCAAAGCAGCTCTAAAAAATGATTCTACACTCCAAAGTCACACTCGTGAAGTAAACCTCAATCTCTTCATTAGATCTAAAAGGTAATTCCAAAGAAGTGCAGAGTAATGACCAAAACAGAAGGATTTCAGGAACATCAGTGAGTTGAAGGGCCAGTAGTTGTTCTTTGGTGGCACTGCTTGAGGACAAGAGTTGGCAAGGATATCAAGAACTCTCTGCCTCCAAGAAGCTCTTTAATCATATCCCGAGTTTCATGAAAGCCACTTGAACCATCAAGAACACTTAGTTCTATTCATATCCATTTAGCAGCAGTAATACTTCCAGCAAACAGAACTTCTCTACTTTGATGTTAATATGAACTCTGTTTGTCCGGACACTAAACAAATGAACAACAATAGGCTAAGCTTTTAACAAGTTTCAAATTGTGTTTAACCAGGAGTACCGACAGTAAAAGAGATTCACTGCAACCAACATCATAACACTCTAACCTTACTTTGTTTAGGTCTAATGGATTCATTATTCTTTCCTCAAAGTTTGGAATTAAGGGTCCCACTGTTTGAACAATCTGCGGTAATTCCTGTAGCACGCAGCATTATAGTAATCTAGCTGAGATCCACTACATTTTTCTATGTGGTTTGTTTCTTAAGAATGAGGCAGCTGGTACATTTTCTCACACCATTTCGGTAGTAGATTTGCCAACTTTAGGTACATTTAAGTCGTCATTGGATAAGCATATGGACGTACATGGAATAGTGTAGGTTAGATGGGCTTCAGATCGGAATGACAGGTTGGCACAACGAGGGCCGAAGGGCTTGTACTGTGTTGTAATGTTTTATGTTCTATTTACAGTAGAACATTATCTGGCCCCTACATTTGAAATGTGCTTATTACGAGGAGATCTGGCAACAGCGGAATGTTAAAATGCACATTCTGCACATGTGCTAGGTTTTCCCAGAAGAATTGTGGGACATGGTTGCGAGAGCAGCTTTGAAGGTTGCACTGCTTTTCCTTGGTCTAACCTTGAAGCAATATTCAGAAGCAAAATTTTTAGTTTCACAGCTTTTATCAATCCAAGGGAAAAACTTCCGCAAAAAACAAAAAGGGGGTTGAGTGCATGATTCAACATTAATGAAGTTCTCACTCTTTTAGGCAAGTTAAATCTCAATTAAATTTTCTAATAAAATAAAATCTAAAAAGGCCCACCTGGAAAGGGAATCCAGTATATATTTGAAAATCAAAAAAGTATTCTCAGATAAATGAGTGGGGAGTGGGATTAATTATATAGCTTTTTCAAAGAGTGACTACATGCACAATATGAATATGCTGTAAATAATTTTAAATTGTTGATCAAACAACAGAGGCTCATGACTCATTCTCGTTCAGTACCATAAGATGTGAATCTCAAAAAACGGACCAGTAACTGTAATGAGAAAGATCAGGTCCAGTAACATTAGCATTCAAAAACAAAATGTACACCCTTAGTTGACTGAATAAAAATACACCAGGATGGGCAAGTTCTTTAACCTCAAATTGTTTCCATGGACCTTACACATTTGTATTCTGTTGTTACAAACTGCAAACTAATTTTCCTAACATGGATTGCTCAACACAGTTTCTCTCATCAGCATAGGCTCAAGCTCCTTTACAAGAAGTTGATGTTGAGCACAGTGTCATATTAATTGGAAATATTTTTGGTACCATTTTCAAAAGCATTAAAGCGGCTAAAACTTTGCAAATTGCTTTTAGGGAGAAAACAAAATTAACCCAGCATCCATTTAACCCAATTCCTAAGTAAGGCAGTGCATCAGATTATCTCAATGTTTGTGAACAACAATATAAAGCCGTACAATTAACTAACCGATCAGTAAAGTTGCATCTGCACTTTCCACCAAGAGCCCCAGCCGAAGAATTACGTTTATCCCAATTATAGGTAGTGGCCTAATCAAAATTTACTGTGAAAATATGCATAAAACCCAGAGTATGTGATTTTACATGAGCAATTGGTATCAAAATGCATGTTTTAAGTAACAAGATGTTGCCTACCTAGCCAGATAATCTGACATTTCTTTGGCCATTTCTTCCCTGTAACATAAACAAGCATGTTTATAAGTAATTGAGACATGATTCAGAATCATTACACTTCTGGGAAAGTATTTAAGATGATTTGACATTAACAGCAAATAGGAGACTGAAAATAAATTTAGTTGAATGGTAATAATTACAAATATGAAGGGGAGAGAGGTGGGCGGGAAGAGAAGAGAGGGGTGGGGGGGGGGGAAGAGAAGAGAGAGGTGGGGGGGGGGGAAGAGAAGAGAGAGGTGGGGGCAAGGGGAGAGAGAGGTGGGGGCAAGGGGAGAGAGAGGTGGGGGCAAGGGGAGAGAGAGGTGGGGGCAAGGGGAGAGAGAGGTGGGGGGAGGGGGAGAGAGAGGTGGGGGGAGGGGGAGAGAGAGGTGGGGGGAGGGGGAGAGAGAGGTGGGGGGAGGGGGAGAGAGAGGTGGGGGGAGGGGGAGAGAGAGGTGGGGGGGAGGGGGAGAGAGAGGTGGTCGGGAGGGGGAGAGAGAGGTGGTGGGGAGGGGGGGAAAGGGGAGCGGGGTGGGGGGGGGGGGGGAGGGAGAATCTGTTTCTAGAATCAATGATATTTGTAAGCAGCAGGAAAGCTGGCAAAGTTCTCAGTATTTTTGCAGCATTTTAATGAAGTTGAGGTCGAGGTATAACAGATTATGCATCCTTCTATACAGCAGCTGTCTCCCATACTCATGACATTCAATCACCCTTTCCTTAAATCAATCAGTGTCACTTTTTACATATTACGGACTCATTAATTTAAATTCTAAAACCTAAAGTTATAAATCCAGAAGGAATGCAGGAATCATAGTTCATTTGAACGAGATTAAAGGTTAAGATTTAGATTCAACAATTTAGTGGCTCTCTTGCTGCCTCCATAATAGCATTCTATAGAGAGTCAGAGATAGCCTTACAAATAGAAGAAAAGTTAAATTTCTTCAGATCTGCATTTTTCTAAATATAAATCATTTGATACTCCATTAGAACTGTAAGCCTTGGATTGTACACTAATTCACAGCAATCCTTCCAGGTTCAGATGTGAGTGAATGAGTTATAGATGCAAACAATCGAGAATTGACAAAGTGGAATTCCAGCTATTTGGAAAACACCTTTTCAAATTCTCATCCAATGAAAACCATTTGATCAAATGTCAAAACTGGAAATTACAAGACAAAGGAAACAAAGATGACAGGCTAAACATAAACATATTTTAATGAAAGAAAATCTGAGATTAAAAAAAATTTAGAATAAAAAAGTCACAGAATAAAGGCAGCAGGATAGTGTGTCCTGAAGGATTCAACAGATTTCATTTTTATTTTGCAATTTTACAAATAACATTACAGTCATTAATATACACCTCATGTACAGACTGGCAGTGTTTTGGGACTGCCTCTAGTTTAGATTAAAATGAAGACAGTTAGGTGAGCTGTGCAAAGGTCTGACAGCAGTCCGCAGTTATACGGCATTTCAAAGTTTAAAGGAAGGCTCAATCTGGTTTGCTAAGAAGGTTTGACATGTTTATAGTTGCAAACAATAGTAGCAACAACTGTGCTTACAATGGCTAAACAACTGATCTCTGAAGTCTCTGAATGAGCTATTAAAAGTTCCAATTTGTAAACTGTTCCCCTTTAAACATTCCATTTATTTTCAACATAGATTTGCTCTTGAGACCCCAGCGCAATTCTGCAGTTCTACTTTTATATAGAAAGCCAATGTGATCCTTGTTGCCATGGAGATGTGCTTTGAGACAGGGAGAGTACTTGGAAACCAATAAGAAATCAGACTGTAAGGTTTTTTTTCCCCCAAAATATTCATGAAGCGCATGGAAAGCTTAGCTTGACTGGATCCTGGCAAAGCCCAGAAAACAGAAGCTGTAAATCCAAACATAATTCAACTTGTTTGGGTGCATTCTGACAAACCTCCATGGCTATCACACAACTTGAGGTGGGACTTAAACCACACCTTCTGGCCCATAAAAGTGTGTACACCACCACTGTGCCATGACGCACAATTCAATGCCCATTCTTAAAGTCATACAATCTCTGCTTAATTTGGAATTTATTTATAAATTCCTACGTTCAAATTTATAACAGAAGCACCTCTTGAAACCTGCCTGGAATTACCTTCCCAACAGTGCTGATGCTTCGACACTCTAAAGTGCCATGTTCATTTTAGATTGAAAAGTGGTTTTTGTTATAAACGGTGGATGTAGAAATTTATAATGTAAAATATTGAGACCCACAAGATTTCCATTAGGATATAGGAAGAAAGACACAGCTTTAATGTAGATTCAAGTTTGAATTTTACTCAATGAAAGGTTAAAACCTGAAATGTTAGCTAAGCTTCTGTTTCCACTGACATGCCAGCACTGTTGGGTACGTCCCTCATTCTCTGATTTAAGTTTCTCAGTATCTGTAATATTTTCTCTCTCTTTTAATGTTACTCTGGGCAGGAGGTTGACTACATGGCTGGTTTGCAATGTAGTGTAATGTCAGCAGCATAGGTTCAATTACTGCACTGGCTAAGGTTACCAAGAAGGATGCTCCTTTAGCCTCTCCTCTCACTTGAGACATGGGAGTGACCATCACGTTAAAGCACCACTAGTTGTCTGTCTGTCTCTGTCTTTCTAATGAGAGAGGGCAATCCTGTGGTCAAGACAGACTGCGGTGACTTTATTGTTACCCTTATGGGCTGGACAAAGGGAGGCGAATCAGCTTCTTTGTCACAATCATGCTTTTCTGAATAACTGCCTACAAAGTAGAGCTGATGCATTCACAGAACTAGAAGCATGTGTGACAATAGAAGAAGTTGGGGCAAGGGAGGGGGCATCTAATCCATGACGAAACTTTATGGATCAAACATTTTTCCCCAACTCAGTGGAAAATTTTCCACTGCAGATGCATTAACATTAATCAGACCAAAGATTAGCTATAGCAGGTTAATAACAAGTAAATGTTGATTCATTGAGTTGCAGTAATATACCGTAGCCCAACATTAATCAGTGTATTGTCTAACCTACCAGCATGAGACTTCTCCATCTCTCACACGAGAAGTCTTCCAATCACAGACGAAATTTAGTGCTAGTTTGCTCAACGTCTGTACTATTTAGCAACACTCACTGGGAACTGGTAGCAAGTAGGTATGAAGGAAGATAATTTGATCTGAACTGGAGATTCAGTAGTTATAAACCATTGTCATTCCCAGTGATACAGCAAGCAAACAGACAAGCAATCAATGAAAAAGTGATGAACTGGAACAATGAGGTTAAGAATAATTAAGTGCATTTTTAATTGTTTTGTTGAAAGTCAAGAAAGAAGACAAATGTACCATCACCATAATGATATTCAACAACATCTCCATCACCAATGTGCAAAAGTGCAAGTAAAACAAGAATAATAACAGAAAACTCATACATTGTCATTTTGGATTGTGGTCCATCAGATCTGGAAATAGAACACAATTTAGTTAGACTCTGCTAGGCACATAACCTCACACCTTCCCACAAGCAGATAGCTTGGGGTAATTCTGTACATGCATTTTATTGGAGTTTAATTAATTTTGTTTTCTCAGACTAAAATTAATCATGAAATTCATGCAATATTCTGATTAAAATCTTGATTTATTAATTGAGAAATTCTTTGAATCTGTATGGAGGAATGCTCAATTTAAAATGCAGAGAGCGATTTACTAAATGGGGAAAATATAAATGCAGGTTACATATCCATACTTAGCAGCAACTGCAACTGGGCGGATTTGTTTAACTTCAACACTGTGAAAGAAAAGACATTTATTATTACACTTGCAGCACAAACAGCAAGATGAATTTGGGGGACAAAAACAATGGAAGGGGTCTTAAAACACAAACTCCTACCTCTTAACTCCTGTGTCCATTGGTGATTCATCATAGATGAGCTCAGACTCACTTCGTGCAATCCTCATGGCAAGTTCCCGGTCACGTCGCTCTTGTTCGAGTAGAGCCTGCTTACGAGCTTCTTCCTCACGCTCTGCAGCGAGCTGAGACTCCAAAGCAGCCTGCAAAGCACAAGTGTTATTCATCAGAATATTTAAATTGAGTCAACTAGCTGGGTGGCTCTTTATAGTGGTGAAGTTATTCAGTACCATTACTGACAAGCAAAAATGGGAATTATCTCCTGAACATGCAGTTTGAAGTGTTTAAAATGACAGAGATAGGTCACCAGAATCCGTAAAAGCCTAACAAAGCTATTTCACTTATTTCAAACCAACAGTTGACTAAATCCAGAAATCAAGTTGTTCCAGTAGCATTAGAACTAAAGGTATGAGAAAGTTGGCAGTGTTTTTTGAATATCTGACGAAAAAAAAAATCAGGGTTACACCAAAGTAGTGGGCAAGGTGGCACGGGGTGAAAAATCTTTCTGGGGATAATGGAAGTGGAAGCAAGAAAGTGGTTGACCAAATCAATATCAACACAGATGTCATGGGAGTAAAGCCAAAGGCTTGGTAATTATCAGGATGGAAAGTGCTGCTGGTGAGTGAGTGAAGGATAGCTTTTCTCTTAGCTTATTCAAAATAGGCCATAAGAACAATTCTTTTGAATTTTAAACCAAACTGACAAGGAAAATAAGCCTGGCTAGAGTTCAGGGAAATCCATTTAGTTCCATGACAGAACTTCTGCAGTATTGATTGTTGCTAGATTATCAGATTACTTATATGGCATCCTGAAGGATGAGCTGAAGTTTTGTCAGGTTAAACATTGGGTAGACTGAAACCATTGATTTAAAAAAAATCCTGGTTCCAGATTCAGCTTCCTTGTTGTCAAGGACACCTCACCCAGGCAACAGTCTAAGAAAAATGGTGTTACATGCTATTCCAAGAGAAGTTCTTGCTTTATTCCTGTTCAATTACCAAGATAATTTTTTAACCATCTCCAAACACTGCCTGACTTTGCCCATGTCCTTGGTCATCTGCTGTTCAAACCATCACTCACATCTGTTATTAATAATCTTGACTATCTCAAGGACCTTTTGGATGGCATACTACATTCTACTTTTCATCAACATACGACGAAAACCAAACCTGCAGCCCATGTCCCTACTCTCATCAAATTCTATACCTCTGAACCCAATGCTTACTGCCAATTTTGGCTTATGGTCATGTATTTAATCAGTTTTAAAATTCACTTTTTGTTTTCATATCCCTCCAAGGCCTTGCTTTTCTTGTTCTCTATAGTCTCCACCAGGCCTCAAGCCCTCTGATATCTGGAGTCTATAAATTCAGGTTTCTTGAGCATCCCAAATTTCAATCACACTGCTATTTCAGCTGCTGAGGCTGTATGCTTTGGAATTTTCTATCTGAACCCCCTGTCTCCTTAAGTGGTTTGGTATCCAGTTTGGACTCATCATACTCCTATGAAATGTTTTGGGATGTTCTGTCATCCTGAAAGAGCTATACCATTTGTTTCTGTAGATCTGTCTGCGATACAAAGCCTACATTTAGAAGGAGACAATGCAACTTTATAAGCATTTGTGGGATAAATTAGGACAGAGAAAGCACACCATGTGAAGCAGGAGGCATGACTAATTGTAAAGGATTCAGCATACCACACATCACGGTCAATCCATCAAGACGAGAAAGCTGGATCAACGCATTTATTGCTCATCCCTAATTGCCCAAAGGGCAGTTAAGAGTCAAGCACACTGCTGTGGGCCTGGAGTCATTTGTAGGCCAGACCAGGTAAGGGTGACAGTTTGCTTCCCTAATGCTCTTTTAGTGAACTAGATGGGATTGTCCAACAATCGACAATGGATTCATGGTTAGCATTGGGTTCATAATTCCAGATATTTTATTGAATTCAAATTCCAACATCTTCCACAGCAGGATTCGAACCCGAGTCCCCAGAACATTAATTGGGGTTTCTATATTTCTATATTTACAGTCCAATGATAATACTACTAGACCATTGCCTCCCTACTTGCACCTTTCCCTGATGGGAAAGGAAGGGGCATGTCCTTTCATTAGTACCGGATTTCAACAGTAAGCATTTGATTGTTTCATAGTAATCAAAATTTATGGGCAATGTTGTAAGTGAGATTTGACTCTGAAACTAAACTGGTATTATGCTAAGTTAATCTAAGGTTAGAAGTCTGTAGTTCCCAAGGAGTTCATATAATAATGAACTAAACTATGATAATCCTATTACTCTTGTGGATCCAAATTATTCTACTTTTCCAAAAACCATGGCATTTCCACAAGTAGACAATGAAGAGAACAAAATTTCTGGTTGTCCATGAATTTAGCTTTCAAATTGCTGATTTGACATCAACAAGCAGCAGATAATTTTCTCATTCCGTGGTAAAATGGAATCCAAGACAAGTTTAGTCTCTTAATAACAAAAGGTGAATTTGTTGTGCAGCATCCATGCACAGTACAGCAGATACATTTTCTCCTATTACTCCTTTTTTAAGGACACCCTAAAAGAAAGAAGACAACCCTCCTATTCAAATTACCAGCTATGTTCAACTGGCTCATTCTGTACTGGAGCTTTTATCATCGGAACCTGATCTATTCAGACTATTTAGACTATAGGAAATATGTCTTTGACAGTCCACATTCTCTAGCAGTCACTGCAAACAATGTTCTAAATAGCAGATTATTAGGGAAACAGAATTTTACAGTCCTGCAAAGCAGGCTGATGAAAGAAAGAAATTTAATTAGTGTGTTCATGCCTTGAAGCCACAAAACTTAAAGAATAATTGTAAAGGAAAGGATTTAATGGGATTCTATGCCATAAAGATACTATTCACTTTCTCCAATAGCCCGAAGTAGCAGTGCTTTAATAATTCACACATCAAAATAGAAACATCAGAACCAAGAAAAAGGCCATTAAGCCCCTCCAGCTTCTCCACCACTTTACTTGTTCTTGCAAGGTATTTTGGAAATGACGTTCATTTTGCTTGTTGAACTGTGACAAACACTACATTGGACGAACAGACAGAAAGCTATCCACCAGGATACATGAACATCAACTAGCCACAAAACGACATGACCCACTATCACTAGTATCCTTACATACAGATGAGGAAGGACACCACTTTGATTGGGACAACATATCCATCCTAGGACAAGCCAAACAGAGACACGCACGAGAATTCCTAGAAACATGGTATTCCAACCGGAACTCCATCAACAAACACATGGATTTGGAGCCAACCTACTATCCTGTGAGAAAGAGAACAGGAAATGACATCAACACAGGAAATGACATCACAAACCCAAGGAAACCAAAACAGATAAATAGAAAGCAGGACATAACACCAGCACTTCACCGGAGGCTCACTGATGATGTTACCTAGAATGGTAACGAAACGTCTGAAAACTAACCTTCCAGCTCAGCGAGCAAACTCACATCCAGACCCTCAACCTGAGCTAGAAATCTTCTCAAAACTTGTTAAACCTTTTTAACATCTCAGGTACCTTGACCAACTCACTCCTCAAAACTTCTAAACTTAAGCTTCAATCTCTATACTCATTCAATTCTACCCAGTCATGTGCAGCTTGAACATTGCTGACAATATCCATAGGTAAATATTAGAATCAGCGCTTGATTTCATTGAGTCTCCTAAAGTCTTTCTGGTGACCTCATGATTAGAAACAAAAATATGTAGCAATTACTAATTTTCACATCTTAAAGTAAAATTCAAACCTGCATAGAACGTTTTACATCCTCTTCTTTCTTCCTCTCCTCCTCCTCCATTTTTCTCTTCAACTCCATTTCAGCTTTCCTAGTGAAAACAACAGGAAGGTCGTTCAGTCAAATGTTTCAACACAATGAGGAGCTATTGAGAGAACACAATGGAAGTAGCATCATAGTAAATAAAAACAACATGAAACACTGCTGGGAGTAAGTATTGTTGATGAACATCACACAAGAAGGCATCTCACAATAAAACCAGTTGCAGAATTTTTGCTTGTTATTTCACTATTTATAAGAAATGTCCTCCATATATCAACTAGATTGAAAATATCACTGAATAGATCAGTGTTCATGCAATCAACTGGTCATACACCCATCTAATGGTGCAGTGAAGTCATTGTTAGATTTTCCTCAAACCTTAACTATGTAAGAAAATATATCCTATAATTATTGGAGTATCCAGTGCTAACTTAAAATAAGCTCTTCCTCGACTGAACCTCAGGTATCTGAGTAAGAGAGGCTGCAAATTTGCACTGAAGGCCTCACTTATCCATAAGTCTGATTTTGACAGTATTCGGGTTACTGGTGGGTTAGATTATTGTTGTTGAAAGCCATGCCCTATGTCCTATGTTGCCACTGATCAGAAACTCAACTAGACCAACCATATAGATAACAGCCCAGGTCCTTCTGATAGGAAATTAGTTGTTGCAGCAGCACTAACTGGAGTTGCATGTTGAGATAGGGAACTTCCAATGCAATTGCATCCCTGGGAGTAGCAGTAGAAGTTGAAACACCCTATAATGAGTCATCTGACATCTGGACCCTCTGAAAAAGTCCCAACTCAGTTACAGTGGGAGACCACACAGCATTGTCAATTAGTTAAAATAATAGTTAGCCATGACATTTAGATGACTTAGAAAATCCTGTTGCACCTCCTTACTATTAGGCTGAGCACCTTAAATTTAGCCCTGACCCACTCCTAACCTGACAGAACTCCTGACTCCCTCCAAGGTACTCCATTCCCCAAGACTTGACTCTCTTCTCCTCATCTACACCCCTCACCACCCAAGGATTCAGACACCTCAGATCAACCTGCCTTAACAGTGCCCAACTGCAGCCTACCCAAACAATCCCGACCATTCCTACATTGACCTCTGCCTCAACTCCAATGACCCATCTTTAGTCCCAATACCTCCAGCACCATCTTACATATTTGCCTTCTCTCAGACACTGAGAAAGTGGCTTCAGGACCTTGAAATACTGGAATAAGTCCACAACTATCATAAAAATGGGAGTGGTTTCAAAATTGATCAAGTTCACTTCTATCTACGCGGGCTCCTTGGCTAAGCTCGTCTGCTTCAACTGAGAAAGCTCCTAGTCCGTAGGGTTACATGGGACTTCTCCAGCGCCAAGTGTTGAGGACTATTGTGGTGTCCAATTGGAGTCAAAAATAAGGCCCTGATCCTGGTTGGAAGATTTTAGACACTCTCACAGAAAAATATAAATATAAATAAATATATAAATATCTACATATATTTTTATATTTATAAATATATAAATAAATAAATACACACACACACACACTAGGAGGTTGTAGCTTGGGAAATCCAGAGAGTAATTCACCTCCTGACTTACCAAAGTCTGTCCATCATCTACAAGACATAAGTCAGTATTGTAAAAATTCTACTCTTGCCTGCATGAGTATTACTTCCCTGATACTTGAACTTTTCAACTCCAACATCATCCAAAATAACCTCACTAGACTAGTAATCCGGAACTCCACGCTATAGTCTAATGACATGGATTCAAATCTATGGCAAATTATGAAATTTAAATAAGAATCAAGAATAAAGAGCTGGCCAAATGAAAACATAAGCACTGTTCATCACCATTAAAAACCCCCATCTCATTTACTAACTTCTTTAGGGAATGAAATCTGCCATTGTTATTGGACCCTGTGACTCCAAACTCTCAATGTATTTGACTCTAAACAGCCTGCTGGGCAGTTAGGAACAGCATAGGGCTGGCCCAGCAACACACAAATTGCCCTTTTTTAAAAAAATTTACCCGAAAAATGAGTGCAGTTATAGGTAAACTGCCATCAGGTGCTTTCTCGGGCAAACAGCATGCAACACGCAACTACAATCATTGTTCTCTCACTGTTCCTAGATTAAAAACCTAGAATTTCCTTCCAAGCAGCACTGTGAAAGACAGCAACTCAATACGAAGGCGAATAGGGTTGGGCAAAAATTCTGACATTGCCAAGAATATATATTAAAAAAGAAATTAAGTGAGAGGTAGAACCCACGATCTATTACAGTATAGTGAATCAGTAAGCTACAAATACAAAAAACTGCAGATGCTGAAAAGTCAAACAAAAACAGAAATTGCTAGGAAAACTCAGCAGCCTGGCAGTATCTATGGAGAAAAATCTGATTAATGTTTTAGGTCCAGAGACACTTCTTCAGAACAGAAGGGTCACTGGACCCTAAAGCTACAATTACTCCTAGATCAGGTTAAATGCAGAACAGATTGTCTCCAGCTGTTCAAAACAGAGGTATCACTGAGCTGGGATGAATTTTGCCTCTTTCCACATGAGTACCCACTCCCCTCAAACTCCTTCATGTTGTCCTAACAAGACTGGCTTTGTTTTTTCAGAAATTCTCAGTTTTGTTTTGTACAATGGCATGTGCACTGTTTAAAACACAGAGTGGCATCTATGTACGAGCACAACACAAACGCTTGCAGTCAGACTTACAGGCGACGTTCTTCCTCTTCTTGCTTCCGTCGACGCTCCTCCTCCTCACGACGTTTCTGTTCTCGCTCCATTTCCTTCCGGATGACTCGCAGTCGCTCAGCTTCCTCCTCCTCTTGTTTCTTCTTCTGCAGTGTGCTGAGAAGTTGTTCTGATCGTTTCACTAGAGCAACATACTCCTGATCAATTTGATCTCTGGTCATTGCAGTGTTCTGTGGAGAGTAAAGAGAAAGACAAATAAAATTCATTGCATTTACTCAGGTAATGTTCAGGTCAGGTACCCCAGCAGTGCATACTATTAGTTCAAAGTTAGACGGTCACAAGTCTAGAGTATCCATCTTCTTAAGACCCTGACACCCTTGTCTTGTTATTCTTTAGCCTTTTTCAGAGAAGTGATTTACTAGAGTTCTGTTGACCTGGAAGTGACTAGGGAAAGCAAAAAGAAGAAAAGTCAAGTTTTCCACAAAAAAAGAAAGCAGGTGCTGGCCAGGCTGTGGAGTGGTTTGCACCCCCATCAATGCACATTATTTCAAAATAACTTGGTGGGAAGAGAAGGAAGCTTGATGCATTCCCATGATCCAACAGCCTTCCAGCAGACACTGAGACCAGAATCAATTGGGTAACATGCAGATATACTAACAGCAGTGGAACAGCTGAGCTCAGTGAAGAAAATTAAAGGTAAGAAGCTTACAGTTGTCCACAGAGTTTTATCATTGTGGAATGGAGGAAGGCAAGCCCTGTTGTAGACAAACAAATGGTTTATTCAGTCCAATTTAACAATTAGAGGGGAGCAGAGTTGATTGGTAGGTCAAGAGGAATAACTGACAACACTGCCCTCATAATATTTATTCTAAATACATCCTCAGTCTGAAGCTTCGCCAGGATTACTGCACAGTACACACTCAATCCATATGACAAAAATATATAAACTCTAAAATGCCATCCTTTCCCTTCAGTATTGAGATTATTACAAGAAAATTAGAACACTTAGAAGTTCTTTTCAAGCCAATTTATTCTATCGCTCACCTTAATTTTAATCACAAGAGCAGTAATTGATGAATCCAAATCCTGGACTTGTTTACTCATCTCGGCCTTTCCCTCCCTCAAGGCCTTCACCACCTCAGTCATTCTATTTACTCGCTGCTTGAGTGATTTCACCTTCACTAGGCCATCAATGCTATAAGCAAAAAAAAACTCAATTACAATCAACAAAAATATTCCCAATTCTAGATTTAAGAGCACATGCATGAGCTCCAAAGACAGTGGAAATAAAAGAGTACTTCAATAGGAGATAGACACAAATAGAAGTATGGAAACTAAGATGTAATGAAACAGGACCCAAAGCAACAGCAATGTGCTAAGTCATTTATGTAGCTAATTTCTCACCAAGGCTAAACACGTATTTTGTAAGATATAATGATAACGATTATAATAGGACAATAAAGCACATTGGAATAACACACTGAACAAGAATAAACTTCTAACTGTTGCCATGCTAATTGAAGACCTTTGAAGCAACTAAAAGGCAGTGTCATACTGTTATCCATGAGCTTTAAAGAAAGTCACGTTTAACTCTGCAGCTAACGTTTTGCTTTTCTTTTCAATTCCTTCCTTTGGGCATGCCACTAAGAGGCACTGCTTAGAGATTTTGTTACTGGAATAGCTTTACAAAATTCTAGCCTAGTCTGCAGCTGAGGGGAGTCCAGGGTAAGTGACCAAAATTCCCAAAAATACTTAAAAAGTGAACGAACATCAGCAGCACTCACCGTGGTTTATATTTTCTTTTGCATAACCACATGCGGACAGTCTTCTGCATCTTAATGCAAGAAACAGCTCGGTACTTCATCTTGTTCTTCACTGTAGAAATAAATTACGTATATAGTTATCAACATACTCTGCATGCATGAACGATTTGCAGGCCCCATCTTTGTTCTACAAGGGAGAGTTGGTATTTGACAAGGCAGCCTTGTCAGGCTGTGAACAGAGGATGAGGGGAGGCTGGTTGGGAAAAGGAGGGAATGTGGAGTGAATTAGGGAGCGGGGTTGAGAAGTGAGCTGTTGACTGAGTGTGGCTGTGGGTGCTGGGAAATGGGATTTCTGATTTAGTGATTACATAGAAAAACAGAAAATACATGCAGCAGCAGGCCATTCAGCCATTCGCACCTTCACCACCATTCAACACGATCATGGCTGATCACACAATCTCAGTGCACCATTCCCACCCTTTCCCAATACCCCTTGATCCCTTTAGCCACAAGAGCCACATCCAGCTCCTTCTTGAATATTTCTAAGAAACTGGCCCCATCAGCTTTCAGGGGGGAGATTTCCACAGGTTCACTAATCCAAGTGAAGAAATTCTTCCTTGTTGCAGCCCTGAATGGCTTACCCGGTATTCTTAGACTGTGGCCCCTTGGCCCCTTGTTCTGACCTCCCCAACATCAGGAATATTCTTCCTGCATCTAGCCTGCCCAGTCCCATCAGGATTTTAATTGTTTCTATGAGATCCCCCTCAGTCTTCTAAATTCTAATGAATGCAAGTCCAGTCGGTCCAGTCTTTCCTCATGCATCTGTTTTGCCACCCCAGGAATCAGTCTGGTGAACCTTCCCTGGGCTCACTCAACAAGAATCTCCTTTCTCAGACTAGGAGACCAAAACTGGACACAATACTGAAGGTGTGGCCTCACCAAGACCCTGTATAACTGCAGCATGACATCCTTACTCCAAAAGACAAATCCTCTAGTTAGGACCAGCCTGCCATTAGTTTTCCTCACCGCTTGCAGCACCTGTATACAAACCTTCATTGGCTGTTCCACTATAACACCCAGGACAGTGTAGGGGGAGGGGCTTAGATTAGTTCACAGGTTGGTGCAACATCGAGGGCTGAAGGGCCTGTTCGGCACTGTATTGTTCTATGTTCTATGTTCTTGTTTCACCTCACCTTTTCCTAAACTACCACCATTCAGATAATAATCTGCCTTCCTGACTCTGTGACCAAGTGGATAATCTCTCATTTATTCACACTATATTACATTTGCCAAGTATTTGCCCACTCAACCAATCTGTCCAAATCACCCTACAGCCTCTTAGCATTCTCCTCACATTTCACACTGCCACCTTAGTCCCAGCTTTATGCTTCTGCGGCTTTGGACATACAGCATTCAAGTCCTTCATGTATACTATGAACAGCTGAGGCTAGATGAAAGGTAACTAAATCAAAACTGGGTACATGAAACAATTTTGGCTACCAGCAGTCTAGATGCTTATGCAGAGAACTAGTTCTAGAAAGGTCATGCAGTGATCAATGCAAATAAAGGAAAATATTCCACCAATACAGCAAATGATCTGTAATTCCAGGTTTCAAAAAGAGGTGCTAAACCAAGTTCGGAATGCTCACATGTGTGCCCAAATTGCCTATACTTTACACATCATTAATATCCCTGGTCTCCCCGCAGGAATGTAAAAATGGAACTGAAATACAATATTTTGAAGAAAACCAGAGAAAAGCTGCTGTTGCAGAGTAATTTCCTTGATTCTAAGAAACCACAAGAATTTAGATTGAAGCTGAAGTCAGACAGGTAATGGAACAAGTTCCATAACTTCAGAGAATCACAGAATCCCTGCAGTGTGGAAGCAGGCAGTTCAGCCCATCCCGACCCTCCAAGGAGTTGCCCCCACCCTATCCTTGATAACAAAGTGTGGAGCTGGATGAATACAGCAGGACAAGCAGCGTCTTAGGAGTGCAAAAGCTGACGTTTCGGGCCTAGACCCTTCATCCTATCCTTGTAACCGTGCATTTCCCATGGCCAATCCACCTAACCTGCACACCTCTGGATGGAGAGGAAACCCACACATGGCAAGAAAATGCAAACTACACACAGGCAGACAGACAGTCATTCGAGGGTGGAATCGTCACTGAAAGTGGAAACATAGGTGGAAAAGATAGTCACCAAGACATATGGCATGTTTGCCTTCAGGCAGGGCAGTGAGTTTAAAAATTGTGGCAAATAACTTTGCAGCTTTATAGAACCTTAGTTAGGCCACATTTGGAATAGTGTGTTCAATTCTGTGCACCACACTACCACAAGGACATGGTAGCTTTGGAGAGGGTACAGAAAAGATTGACCAGGATGTTCTGAGAAAGTAAGAACTGCCAATGCTGGAGTCTGAGATAAGTCTGAGATAACACAGTAGGTCAGGCAGCATCAGATGAGCACGAAAGCTGACATTTCGGCTCGGGGCCCTTCTTCAGAAAATCTGAAGATCTTCATTTTCTGAAGAAGGGTCCCAACCCGAAACATCAGCTTTCCTGCTCCTCTAATGCTGCCTGGCCTGCCAGTTCTTCACTGTGTTTACCAGGATGTTGCCTGGTATGGAGGGCATTATCTATGAGGAGAGGTTGGAGAGACTTGGGTTGTTCTCAGTGGAACGATGGACATTGTGAGGGGACCTGATAGAGGTTTACAAGATTACAAAGGGCATGCACAGACTGGACAGTCAGAAGATTTTCCCAGGGTGGAAGAGTCAGTTACCAGGGCCCATGGGTTTACAGTGCAATGGGTAAGGTTTAAAGGTGATGTATGAGGCAAGTTGTTTTTTTCTTTTAAACACAGAGCGTGGCAACTGCCTGGAACGCGCTGCCAGGGGAGGTAGTGGAAGCAGATATTATAGTGACTTCTAAAGGGTGTCTTGATAAAACACATGACTCAGATAGGCAGTGTGTGTTACGGTCTCCGGAAGGGTAGGGGGCTATAGTTGTGCCGGCAGCATGTTGGTGCAGGCTTGGAGGGCCGAACAGCCTGTTCCTGTACTGTAATTTTCTTAGGTCTAAACACAGGTCCTGGTACGTGAAGCAGCAGTGCTAACCACTGTGCCGTCCATATGCTTGACATCATTCAGGACAGAATAGCAGACTTAAATCAGTACCCCATCCATCACTTTGAAATATTCACTCTTTCCATCACTGCACAAAGCTGCCATGGTTAAGCAGCTCTAATCACATGACCTCTAAAATGGTAGAGGAGATGAGTAGTGAGTACAATTGTTGTTAAGTTGGGACTTGAAAGCATACTGTCACTGCTGAGCCAGATTTGTGGAACTCCCTACCTGACAGGGCTGTGAAACATCTAGTACTGCAGTGGTTTGACGAAAAACACAACCATCTTCTGAAGGATGAATTGGGATGGGAAATAAATGCCAGCTTTTCCAGAACACCAACATCCCAGAATGACCTATTCACATCAACTCTACCGATTACTGCTCATGAAAATTTACATATTTTACACAATGTAAATGCAGAATCGAGAGATATTGATAAAAATAAGTTCCACACAAAGCACAACCACTAGACTTAAACTTACATTTAATGACAGACAGTGTACACCACTGAATCTTCTTCCAACGGCTGCAAATAAGCCAGTGATTCACACGTGCCATCAACACCGATAGATGTTCTGGGTCGGACTTCATGATCTGATCGAACTCTGCAAACTGAACAACAAACAGTTCAGATAAAGCAGTCACTGGAGCTGCTAGATAGGTCTGCAATTGATGAAGGGTCAATCTTTCAAATGATTATGCTCCATCAAGTGATCCTTCATTTTGACTGATTGATCCAGGTTGCAGTGACATTATCTTACTTTTATTAGCACCTCCATAATGACCATTCAATATACTTTTAATCAAAACAAGATACTCATGCAATAAAATCATTATATTGAATAACACAAAGCAGCCATTTTACCCTTTACGTCAGTGCTTTTAAACAGCTATCTAATTAAATGCATATATTGGACCTGCCCCCATAGCCTTCAATTATTACTCTGTCATGATTTCAGTTGTTTCCAAATTTGCTTTCATGGCCATTCTACATCATTCCAGATTATCATAACTTAGTTACGCACTCTTCCCAACTTGCTCTTTTCACAACTTTTCTTTTAGTCAGAGAAAAGAATCATAACCAGTTGGTCCGTAATATAGTAGCTCTACATAGTAGAAATCCCTTCTAAAATGTGGCCAGGCAAGCATGGGCCCTGGAAGGGTCAAGAATTAAGGTTAGTGTGCAAGGCAGTATTTTCTTATTCATTCATCGCATGTGGAGATTGCCAGCAAGGCAATTATTGCAAGTTACCCATTGAAGACCAGCAGTGACTGGCCATTTTGAACCCTTACAGTCCATGTGTCATAGGCACGACCACCGCACTCGCTACAGAATTCCCAGACTCTGACCTATTCTTGTATCCACAATACTTGTAGGGCTGTTGCAGTTCAGTTTCTCTTGTTGAAGATGATCATTGTTTGACACTTGTGTGATATACATGTTATTCAACATTTATCATCCCAAGTCCAAATGCTGTCCTAGTCTAGATGGATGGACATGGGCTGCTTCAAAATCTGAGGATTTGTGGTCACAGCGCCAGAAATAGTTTCAAATTAAAAACCTGGCAATCAGACCTCAATGCATACTCTCCCCAGTTTGACTGATACTGTTGTGTCCCAGATTATTTTGCCTATTTCATTCCACCAATAGAACAATCTCCCAGTCACATCCTTTAATCTGGGACCAGGTAAGCAACAAATGCTAGACTAATGAGTTACAAAAATGACTGTCTGTCCTACTAACAATGGAATATTCCAGAATAGTTGCATTTATCCTCTGCTATTCTCCTTTGTGCATTCCTTTTCCAGTTGATGCCTTGGGCCGCACCACATTCCTTCAAGGTGTCGTCATTTCCAACTGTCTCTAACGTTAAGAACAGTTTGCGTGTGATGCACACGCTAAAGAGTCTTGTAATTCTTACAGAACCGGATGGCCATGCAATCATACTCTGAACTCTCTCTGCCTGTAAGAAAGCCACTTCCTCAGTTCCACTCACATTGCTTCATTGTATGCTCCTTCGAGTATATTATCCTCTTCTTGTCTCCAAATATAGAATGGATTTTGAATTTGGCATCCTTAAGCAGGAAACTGATTTCTAAGCATTCATAAAATGTTGAGTTTCATTACCTTGCCAGGTCTGAAAAAGACTTTGGTAAGACCAAACTTGTAATCATTCTCATTGAGACCCAAAGCTTTGAACAGGGCCTGGAAAAACAGGAAGTAAATCAAATTCAAGAATACATTACTAATTTGACAATGTTCAAGTTGCTAAACAACAATTTCTTCTTGAGACAGTAGGAAATGCTGATGCTGGAGAATCTGAGATAACAAGATGTAGAGCTGGATGAACACAGCAGGCTAAGCAGCAGAGGAGCGAGAAGGCTGATGTTTCGGGTCTGGACCCTTCTCCAGAAATAGGGGAGGGGAAGGGGATTGTGAAAAGGAGATTAGGAGGCAAACAGAGAGGGTGCGAGGGCACGGCCGATTTGGAAGAGAGATAATGGAACAGATAGGTGGAGAGGAGACAGTCAGGTCAAGGAGATGGGGATGGACCGAGAAAAGGTGAGTGTCGGTGGGGTGTTGGGGTGAGGGTTGGTCAGTCTAGGGAAGACTGATAGGTCAAGGAGGCAGGGATGAGGCTGGTAGGTATAACGTAGGGGTGGGGCTTGAGCTGGGACAAAGGACAGACAGATTAGGGAGGCGGATACGAGCTGGGCTGGTTTTGGGATACGGTCAGGGGTAGAGAGATTTTGAAACTTGTCAAGCCCACATTGATACCATTAGGCTGCAAGGTTCCCAAGCAAAATATGAGGTGCTGTTCCTGCAGCCTTCAGGTGGCATTGTGGTGGCACTGAAGGCAGCCCAAGATGGACATGTCGTCCAAGGAGTGGGAGGCAGAGTTGCAGTGGTTCGTGAATGGGAGCTGTAGTCGTTTGTCGCGAACCGAGCGTAGGTGTTCCACGAAGTGGTCTCCAAGCCTTTGCTTGGTTTCCCCAATATAGAGGAGTCACAATGTGGTATACTGCACCCACTGTTCCTGTTGGGGCCTCCCCTCTCAGGGAAACCAAGCAGGGGCTCGGAGACCGCTTCGTGGAACACCTACACTCTGTTTGCAACAAATGACTATACCTCCCATTCGCAAACCATTTTGACTTTCCCCTCCTTGGACGACATGTCCATCCTGGGCCTCCTGCAGTGCCACAACGATGCCACCCGAAGGTTGCAAGAACAGCAACTCATATTCTGCTTGGGAACCCTGCAGCTCAATGATATCAATGTGGGTTTCACAAGTTTCAAAATCTCCCCACCCCGGACCGTATCCCAAAACCAGCCCAGCTCGCCCCTCCTCCCACACCTGTCTGTCCTTTCTCCCACCTATCCACTCCTCCCACCTCAAGCCCCACCCCCACCTCCTACCTACGAGCTATTCCCCACCTCCTTGACCTGTCTGTCTTCCCTGGACTACCAACCCCTACCTACACTCACTTTACTGGCTCCATCCTTGCCTTCTTGAACTGTCCGTCTCCTCTCCACCTCCCTGCTCCTTTATCCATCTTCCATCCGCCTCCCCCTCGCTCTCCATTTCAGAATCCCCTTCCCCACCCCCATTTCTGAAGGAGGGTCTAGGCCTGAACCGTCAGCTTTCTGGCTCAGCCTGCTGTGTTCGTCCAGCTCTACACCTTGTTATCTTGATTTTTCCTGAGGTTGCTTTGTTCTTATCTGACTGGTGTTTTCCCTCTTACAACTTGGCTTTTCAAATGAAAGATCTAGAATGCTAGATAAAGTCTAATCTGTATAGAATGTGTTTACATTAATATCTAAATTTTCACAATTTTATTCCTGTCCTCAAACTCCCAAAGCACTTTACAAAAATGAATTGCTTTTGAAGTATAATCTCTCATACAGGCAACTGCAGAAGCCAAGCAGCCACAGCGAGCCACAAGCAGCAATGAAGTGAATGAGCAATTAGCCAAGTTTTGAGATATTGGTCAAGGGGTAAAATGTAGCTAAGAAACTAGGAAATGCTCTCCTCCTTGCAAATTGTACCACAGGATTCTTTACATCCATCTAAAAAGGCAGAGAAAACCTTGATATAAACATGCCTTCTGAAAGACAACACATCCAACAGTGCTCCGCTGAACTGTTTAAATATTATTGTAGATTATCTGCTCAAGTTCCTGGAGAGGGACATGAACCTCAGCCCATTGTCTCAGTCATGTTTATTTGCATGTAAACCACTAAGACATAAAATTGTGCGACTGTGTATACAGGGGAAAGAGATCATACAAGTTTAAATACCTAACTTAAGTACCTTTGCCACCACTGCATGTGCCTAGACAAAAAGAAGTCAAACGTGTCAGAATGGAGCCCAGCCCAACTTGCCCTGCTAAACATTCACACAATTGCACGTTCAAGTCAGCAGCATCTAGAGTTGATTGATTTGCTTCCCCCCTGCCACCCCTCAGCTCACGGAATCCAATAGGACACTGTCATACCCTCATCAATTGCACAACGGAGACAAGGTAATTTATTTAGCTGAATTAATGCCTCCATAATCATTAATCTCTAACCATACGTGATCTCCAGCTAAATCAGCATGTTCACCTATGAAACTTACTGAAAGAACTTCAAAGCTTTAGTCAAGTCAATACCTTGCAGAAGAGCCTGGGATCCAACCTGCAGAGCTTTGGAGGCATGTACTTCTGGTACATGTTGTAAAGTTCATGGAATGGAGCCCGTGATGGAAATCCACCCTGCATGAGATCTAGGACAGACACCATACCTACACAAAAATAAAAACAACAACTCACATCTCTAACCTTTTATTCAATGTAGGAAAATGTACAAGTCCACCTTGATGAAAAGAATTGTTCCAGGGCTCATTTTACCTTGTAATTCTAAATGTCAAAAGTGCCAAATCATACAATGAACCCAACAACTAGGGTAAATTTCTTGTGTTATGAAACAATTAGGAAAATGGATGACTGAACATTTTTGCCTCTCAAAAAGCAATTGAGGCTGAAAGGCTTAAGAAAATTGCCATGGTAGGGCAGGCGGTGGGTAAGGGCACGAGAATTAATTTGTGGGGTATATGTGAGAGTTTGTAGAAGATGGAGTGATCGGGTAGTGAGACATGGGGTCATGGATTGTAACATTTTTGATAAACTCATGTTTGCACAAAAGGTGACAAGACAGGCCATAGAGGGAGAAAAGCCACACTATGTGGGGGACGAAGGCTTTGGTGGCAACGAAAGACTATACTATAGACGGTCTGTCTTAGTTGTAGAGATGATATGGGCAGAGGATGTTTACTACCTTGGATGACAAGCATAATTTAGTGCTGTCAAAGACAGAAACAAATAGGTCCCAGCTAGAGCCAAAAACAGACTTTGTTTTGCCAAGATGAAGTTGAAGGAAATTGTGGGTCACTGATGTCTTAACGACCAATAAGAAACTACAGCTGATAGCTAAAAACTGAGTCAATGGAAGAGTCAAAAAGGGGGTAATATCCACAGGTCATAGACATAAAATCCCTAGAGTGCAGAAAGGGGCATTCGACTCATCAAATATGCACCAATCCTCCAAACAGCATTCCACCTAGACCCAGATCCACAAACCCCCAACCCTAGCCCCAGACTGACCAGGGCTAATACACCTAAGCTGTACATCCCTTGAATACTATAGGGCAATTTAGTACAGTCAATTCACCAGGTCTGCACATCTTTGGACTGTGGAAGGAAACTGGAGCAGCCGGCAGAAGCCCATGCAATCATGGGGATAAGATGGAAAGTCCACAAAAAAAATGCTGGTGATCACAGCAGGTCAGGTAGCATCCATGGAGAGAAAGCAAACTAACATTGAGTCGAGATGATTCTTTACAGCTGAAGTTAAATGTAGAGAGGACAATATTTATGCAACAGTGGGAAGTGGGGTAAGCAAAAGGGTGTTAATAATTCAGATTAAGTGATCGGAATGTAAGAATGGCAGAACAACGGTGTCTAACTGCCTGACTGGAAGGAAAAACACAGGATTGGCGGTTTTACAGGTGAAATGACGTTTCATCTGGACAGGCTGTTTAGGCTTTTGGATGGTGAGCAGACAAGTGGTGAAGGGCAGGTATTGCACCTTCTGCACTTAGATGGGAAGATGCCATGCGAAGGCAGGGTTGGTGTTGGTAACTAATTAAATGGACTGGTGTTTCAGAGGGAATAATCCCTGTGAAAGCCACACAGTGGGAGTGAGGAGATGATGTGTTTTGCTGGTGGCATTCTGCTGGAGTTTTCTGAAATAGTAGAGCATGATCCTTTGGAAGTGTAGGGTGGAAGAGTGAAAAGTGAGACCAAGGGGGAACCCAACATAGCTGATGAGAGTGAAGGGCCAAGGGCGGAAGCTTGGGCAATAGGTCAGAAGCAGTTGAGGGCCCTGTCAACCATAGTTAGAGGGAAACCATCGTAATGGAAGAAGGAAGCCATATCAGCAGCACTGTTTTGTAAGGTGGCATCTTCCAAACAGATACAACATTGGTGAGGGTACTGGAACAATGGGATGGAATCCTTGTAGGATGTGGGGTGGGAACAACTGTTGTGAAGGTAGCTAAGGGTGGCTTTGTAATGGACGGCAGTGGACAGTTTATTCCCCAAAATGGAGACTGAGGGGTCCAGGAAGGGAAGGGAAGGGAAGGGAAGGGAAGGGAAGTGTCGGAAATGGACAGTGTGAAAGTTAAAGAGCGGTGGAAATTGTCACCCAAGAATGGAATTGAAAACAGTTTCCTAGCATTGAGGCAGTAGTCTTAACCACTGTGCCACCATGCCACCCAATAGGATTGGTTTGGAATTAGAGCGAATGCTTCTATGAAACATAATTCACATTCTTCCTTGCGTTAAACATATCAGTTGCACACATATATTGGAGAAACAATGATATGTTTATTTATTTGAACACTTTTCAGATTTGTTTTTAAACCAGAAGCTAGGTATAGTGGATTCACATTGCCTATAATCATATTCTGTTGAGGTGGATAATGATGGATACTAGCTTAAAATTTGTTCCCCGAGGGGTGTGTGTAATCATATCAAAGCAATACAATTAAATTATGAAGAAAAAGGAGAAAAGATGGAACCTGGCATATTCCAAAGGTAATCCTGTGAGAAGAGAAAATGTCTTGAATAGGGAGTAGAATAGGAATGGATTGAAGAAAATAGAAGCCTTCCTGGATAATTAGGAACATATCAAAAGCTAGAAAAAAGTGTGAGAGGTCAAATGGGTAAGAATGTAATGTGCAAGAGCTTGTTTGGTTGGCCAGCAGCAAGACAAACCAAATACTTAATTCATTGTTGATATCATATAATACAGGCTAAAAGGCATGCAGAGTATTTATTAACAGAAACAGATATCTCACCTGAACACTGAAGTTGGGACAAAATTTGCGCCCCTTCAAACTGATGACTTGTCATTCTGAGATTAGGTTTGATGCATCGAATAAAGCTGGATCCCTAACAGGAAAAAGACAATTGAGTGACACATTTTGTATCAAAATTCAGTCTAGTCAAAGTTTTTCTCGCTCAACACTTCATAAGTCCCTTTAACAGTTTTAGGATAATGAATGTTCCAGAACCAAAGTATTGTTCCAACCCCACTGTATTGCTGCCATAGCATATTTGCCAATTAATACATTGTACAGAGTGCTCAGTATGGACGGGTTCACTTTTAATCCCAACTCAATCAGAACAGAGATAATGGGAACTGCAGATGCTGGCGAATCCAAGATAATGAAATGAGAGGCTGGACGAACACAGCAGGCCCAGCAGCATCTCAGGAGCACAAAAGCTGATGTTTCGGGCCTAGACCCTTCATCAGAGAGGGGGATGGGGTGAGGGTTCTGGTATAAATAGGGAGAGGGGGAGGCGGACCGAAGATGGAGAGAAAAAAAGATAGGTGGAGAGGAGAGTATACATGGGGAAGTAGGGAGGGGATAGGTCAGTCCAGGGAAGACAGACAGGTCAAGGAGGTGGGATGAGGTTAGTAGGTAGGAGATGGAGGTGCGGCTTGGGGTGGGAGGAAGGGATGGGTGAGAGGAAGAACAGGTTAGGGAGGCAGAGACAGGTTGGACTGGTTTTGGGATGCAGTGGGTGGAGGAGGAGAAGAGCTGGGCTGGTTGTGTGGTGCAGTGGGGGGTGGGGACGAACTGGGCTGGTTTTGGGATGCGGTGGGGCAAGGGGAGATTTTGAAGCTGGTGAAGTCCACATTGATACCATTGGGCTGCAGGGTTCCCAAGCGGAATATGAGTTGCTGTTCCTGCAACCTTCGGGTGGCATCATTGTGGCTCCGCAGGAGGCCCACGATGGACATCTAAAGAATGGGAGGGGGAGTGGAAATGGTTTGTGACTGGGAAGTGCAGCTGTTTATTGCGAACCAAGCGGAGGTGTTCTGCAAAGCGGTCCCCAAGCCTCTGCTTCGTTTCCCCAATGTAGGCATTCCACTCCCGCACATCCCAGATGTCCAAGTTCTTCAAGGACCGCAACTTTCCCCCCACAGTGGTCGAGAACGCCCTTGGCCGTGTCTCCCGCATTTCCCGCAACACATCCCTCACACCCCGCCCCCGCCACAACCGCCCAAAAAGGATCCCCCTCATTCTCACACACCACCCCACCAACCTCCGGATACAACGCATCATCCTCCGACACTGCCGCCATCTACAATCCAACCCCACCACCCAAGACATTTTTCCATCCCCACCCCTGTATGCTTTCCGGAGAGACCACTCTCTTCGTGACTCCCTTGTTCGCTCCACACTGCCCTCCCCAACCCCACCACACCCGGCACCTTCCCCTGCAACCGCAGGAAATGCTACACTTGCCCCCACACCTCCTCCCTCACCCCATCCCAGGCCCCAAGATGACTTTCCACATTAAGCAGAGGTTCACCTGCACATCTGCCAATGTGGTATACTGCATCCACTGTACCCAGTGTGGCTTCCTCTACATTGGGGAAACCAAGCGGAGTCTTGGGGACCGCTTTGCAGAACACGTCCGCTTGGTTCGCAATAAACAACTGCACCTCCCAGTCGCAAACCATTTCCACTCCCCCTCCCATTCTTTAGATGGCATGTCCATCATGGGCCTCCTGCAGTGCCACAATGATGCCACCCGAAGGTTGCAGGAACAGCAACTCATATTCCGCTTGGGAACCCTGCAGCCCAATGGTATCAACGTGGACTTCACCAGCTTCAAAATCTCCCCTTGCCCCACCGCATCCCAAAACCAGCCCAGTTTGTCCCCTCCACCCAATGCATCCCAAAACCAGTCCAACCTGTCTCTGCCTCCCTAACCTGTTCTTCCTCTCACCCATCCCTTCCTCCCACCCCAAGCCGCACCTCCATCTCCTACCTAACCTCATCCCACCTCCTTGACCTGTCCATCTTCCCTGGACTGACCTATCCCCTCCCTACCTATACTCTCCTCTCCATCTTCGGTCCACCTCCCCCTCTCTCCCTATTTATTCCAGAACCCTCACCCCATCCCCCTCTCTGAAGGAGGGTCTAGGCCCAAAACGTCAGCTTTTGTGCTCCCGAGATGCTGCTGGGCCTGCTGTGTTCATCCAGCCTCACATTTCATTATCTTCAATCAGAACAGAGTTGGTCATTGTCAAAGAATGGGTATTTTCCAATATGGAGATGGAGTAAAACAACATGGGAATCGCTCTATGCAGCTTAAATGAACTTCCTCTTGGTTACTAATGGAGTAAAGGGCCGAAGAGGTTACCCGATCATTGTATTGACCAACAAGGAGCAGGAGAGAACTCCATGCTAATAAAACAATTAAATGTATTTTCTGTGTGTAAATGAGCTTCGATAGTCCTTGACTGCCACAATAAACCATGACTTGTGACTGAACACTCGACTGCTGAATCAGAAGCTTGTGGGTTTAAATTCTAAGCAGAGACTAGAACAAAATCTAGTGTTATATCGAGGACGCACTCCATTGTCAATGATATTGTCTGTTGCAGGAAATATTCAGCTAAAGCTCTATTTGCATCCTCAGGTGAATACAAAAGATCCCTTTGGCACTCTCAAAATGGAGCAAAGGAGTTCACTGGATAATCATACTTAATCAGCTCCACCAAATTGATTGGCTTGTTTTCACATCCTGCTGAGGTGCCCTTGTGCAAATTGACTGTTGCATTACCTACTTTATAACAGTTACTACATTTCAAAAGCACTTCATTGGCTGCGAAGCACTTTAGAATGTCTTGAGACCAAGAATGGCTACATAAATGCAACCTGATTTTATCTTTACCTCTGGAAATTCATACTAAAGCACTGCTTTCTCATAATTTACAGACGTAGTACCCTGTTCACAAATTACAAGACTATAACAGTTAACTCTCGTGATTAGTACTCACTGTACTCCGTAACTTGTCAAGCAACAGATTCAACTGAGTCTGAGGGGGTGGGACAGAGAAAAAGAAAGCAAGAACTTTAATATCAGCATTTTGTGGTTGAACGTATGCAAGTACATCAATGGAACCTTGGCATGAGAGGTTTTGCAGCTAACTGAGCATAGCATTATTTGTTGTGTATAACAAACTAGTTAAAAATTGTACAATGTGGAAACAATTTACTGCATGCATTTAATGAGCTGTACATTAGTGAGAAAAACCTCAATGATTCACAAAATTATAGGAGCAGCAAAAAAGCATATTGCGATGCAACTTTAAAAATATTGATACATGTTGATATGGAGGAGGTAATAGTGGAGCATGCAACCAAACATCCTCCAAGTCATGAAGCATGAATGAAGTGATTCCTAACAGAAACCATGCATAGCACGGCCCAACCTTAACCCTTTTCAAATCTAGCACCTAAGTTAATTGACATTGCCAAGCTGGCCAAAACAATGCACTGAATTCCTCACCCTCGCCACCCCACTCCCTATCATTCCAAAAATAAAGAGGGGGAAATGACAAAACCTAGGTGTGACAGGAGCTAGCCCCTTCCTCAGTCTGTTGGCTAATACACAGCATTGTATTGTAATGAACCATGCAGAGCAAAATGCTCCCATACTCAATCATGTTGCTCATACTGTGCAATGGGAGCACTGCAATCACCTCAATTTGCCTGGATGTGTGGTCAGAGGTAGGAGATAATTTAGGTTTCTTTCTGCTCAGTGGCTCCTGTTGAAAAGGTGCACATTTCAAGAATCAGTCAGGCAGTATTAGTTGTCGGTATGATGATCCCAACAGTTCAGTGGCCATCACTATCTAAGGTACATTAAATAAAATGGCCAATTGAGTAACTGCCAAGGCTTGAGGAACCCATCTTACATTGGCCAATGACATTTGATTTCCATCTTGACCCTGTCAGGAGTGAAAATTTCACAATTTTCTGACTCAGGTAATGTGGCTTTGTTGCAGTCAACTTAAACAAAATCATGCCCGCACTAAAAATGAACATGTCAATCTACAGAGTGTTTAGCTGTGATTACTATCAAGTCAAATACTGAATTAAACAGTGTTAATGGTGCAGTTTCATTTAGGAGAACACTCTCACATCCTTTTTCAAGACAAGATGAAGGTTCCTACTTGGGAACGGGAACAAAGACATGAAATGGAATTATTTTAAAAATGCCCTTTTGCTACACAGGATCCCTGCTGTATGCATCAGGTTAGGTTCATAGAATCAATACAATTTTATTACTAATGGTCCAACAAGCTGCACTGAGATTAGCTGGTAATTTTGCAAGGCTGAAGTGTCATCAGAATTGAAGGAGTGTAAATTTAGCAGTGATCAATGACCAAGTCATATTTTGTAAAAGTACCCAAAAGGAATCTGGAAACATTCATAGTAAGTAGATTGGTTATTACAAGGTTTGTGAGGGCAACCATCAGACATATGGCAATTAAATAACAAATTGTCATTACAAGTCGCTACCTGTCAAGATTTCTGACATGTTGTTTCAGGATCAATCTTGTGCTAAAAAGTGTTAAAATGCAATTTTAAGCAACCAGCCGATAGGAGTGATGTTCATTGCTTTAAGCAGGTACATTACTGGTGTGGTTGCTTGAGTAAAGATTTACCTGCCATCTCTGACTGTTGTCTATTTTTTCTTTCCCAACCTCCCTATAGTTTTCTCTACTCATTCTGAACTGGAGCATCTCACATCAAGTCACTGCCTGAGGAAAAGGAGCAGGAAAAAGATGGAAAAGACAAGACCTGAAAGTTGGCTTTAGTACAAACAGAAGAGAGAGGAGATTAGAAGTAAGCATCAGAAATTGTGGCAAATGGACAACAGAAAGAATGCGAAGATTATAAATATCACCTTACAGCTGTCAACATCAATTCACATTTTCTCTTCCCCCGAGTCTGAAATGTTCAAGTTAATTACCCTCAAAGAATGTTTAAAAAAAGGACAAAAAATTTTTACTTTAAGTAGGAGTAGATTGGAATTTTTGTTCTTTAAAATACAATTAGACTTTTCTTTTTCATTATACATTTGCTGCCTTTGTATTCAGTGATGCACATTCCATTACATGTCTGGAACAGGTTTACACATGGTTCTGATGTGTTCCACAAATTCAGGTTATATATAGAAAAACCAAAAAAGAAAGTTTCTGAAAGACATTTTATAAACCTCAACTGAAAAGGTTTCAAGAGTAGAAACATTGACAAGAAAGCAGTTAATAGACAAAGTTACTCGAACCTACAAACTTCATAGATGGATAAGACCAAGTGTAACATGAAATTTGAACAGCAGATGATCAAAAAGCACAGTTTTATTCTTATTCTACTGGCATCAAGTGATTAGAAGACTTGAGAGATTAAGGCTAAAGAAGGAAGACAGCATTTACACAGAACTAAACCTATGGTTCACATTTGGTTAAGGAAATCCTTTGTCTGTCTGATTCATCTCCCACTCAAGAGCTTGCCTCCAAAGACACCCCTTCCTCCAAAAAGAGTCTTTTTGACTAAGCCAGCTGCTGCGTTCAGTGTCCCGCCTTACCATCACCGCCTGGAGGGCGTGGCACCACTATTCTGGCTGCCGTGCTCAGCATCCTTCCCTGACTATTGTCACCTATGGCTAGGAATCCATTACTTACTTTCCTGCTTGGGGCCTTCCACTCTCAGCAACTACACATAACACACTGTTTGTTTGCAAAAGAGTTGCATGGTTAACAGATTCAATAGCATATGATGGCCAGAACATTTTGGTCCACATTAATGACTGCATTCTCTTCATGCATCTCCAATCTAGCAAATGGTATGGGTTGGATGACATACAACATTTGTTCAAGACGACCTTCCTTGCCTCCTATCTATAATGATACCATCCGGTGTCTGTGGTGGACTACCTATGCTGGGCTCGAGGTTGGTCAGGTCTCCAGGAGTCACATAATTGATGACATGTCTGTTTCCACTTCCCAGCAGATCATTCCTGTACTGTTCAAGTCCTGATTAGACCTTCTGGCACCAGATGCATCCACTGGATTCACAACACAGGTCAGTTAAGAATTCCTCATCATTATCTTACTCTACTTAACCTGAGCCACCACACACTGACACTTCAGGACCTGATATACCACTGTGTGAGTTGCTCACTTCCACATTATCTGTTAGATTTCTGGCAACAAGCAACTCCTTTCTCTGAAAGATTTTCTAAGGTTGTCTTTCCACTTTCGGTGCATCAACATTTTTGTGGCCATCTGTATCCAGCCACTCGACTTATTCTAAGCCCTGATATTTCATTTTCAGAGGCATACCTTTGTGCCAATTGGAAGTTCAATTTTGTCAGCCATGTAATCAATGTTTTTTCTTCTCGGTGCTTCACTCTATCATTTTGGATGTCATCTAAAAATGCCTGCTGTGATGCTCACTATTCACTTGCTCAGCTGGCCATCCCCATCAGAAACAGTGGTGAACTCAAGCATTTTATCCATTATCCAATAGAGAGATTAAGTGGAGAATAATCTGTGGATTATTGCAGGGTGCTATTATGAGAGAAGAACCTGCTACAGAATATACAAAAGGTCACTTTCATTTACTTTCATGAGGCATGACGAGCAGATGGTCATGCACAGCATGGTTGAGTCAGTTCTACAATCAAATTACCCTCTGAATGATGCATCATGGTGCAGCTGTGGGTGATGCAATAGACCTTGCAAAGCTCCTGTAGGCTCTTACTCTCAAAGTTATGTCATTGCTCACTGTGAATCCAATATGGAGCATCAAAATGGATAAACTAATCATGCACTAAACAGTGGCTTCAGATGAAGCCTTTTGGTCAAAATGGACCAACCTGAAGAAACTTGGTAGAGACATCCATGAATGCAAGAACATGCTCGGTCCCATTACTGCGGAGGTCAAGGACCACAGAAGTCCATTTCAAGGATCTCTACAGGTCTCTTGACAACCAGAGTTTCCATGTTGGGGTGACAGTACTTCTCCGTTTTGACCAAAGTACACTTTTCTCACTTTTGACTGTTATCATCATTATCAACAGCCATTCCAGGTCAATAACACTGCTCTGTCAAGGTTTTTATCAAAGTTGTTGTCTTCTGTTGCTTGGTGTTCTGCTCGATCATGAACTGCTATCAACACTTAACATTGACAGGAAGTATGTGAATCTCTGCCTGTTTGGGCTCCCTAATCATCTGGTGCTGGATTAGTGCATGTTAGGCATTACAACAATGGTACAGTCCACTGAAGCAACAAACCAGATAAAGGGAAACCAGTAATTGTATTATATTGGATTTGCAAAAGGCATTTGATAAGGTATCACGAAAAAGACTACACTATAAGAGTAGTGCAAGGTGTTGGGGGTAGCATATTAGCAGACACATGGGATTGGCTAACTAATAGAAGGTGGCGTATTGGGATAAAGGAGGCATTTTCTGGATGGCAACTTGTGGCACAGGGATTGGTGCTGGGGTCACAATTATTTACAGTGTATGTTAATGACATGAATGAGGGAAGGAAACATACTACAGACATGCATGGATCACACAAAAATAAGTGGGAAGTCAAGTGCTGAGGATGATACAATGTAGAGGCAGGCAGGCAGACAGGTAAAGTGGGTGGACAAAAACTTGGCAGATGGAATAGAATGTGGGAAATGAGAGATCTTACACTTTAGTAGACAAGAAGGGAGCTCAGTATTATATCAAGGAAGACAGGAAAAGACTTGTGACAGCACAGCTTGTTGGCCAAAGAAATTGGTATCCCATTACGAAAGAGAGAATGGAAATCTGGGTAGCAAACAGTTGATGAGACAAGTTTCTGCTCAAAAGGTGCAAAAGGAGTGTCCTTTCCTAACCACTTCTGCAGCATTCCCTCATTTCCTCGGCAAATTGCTGGTGGAGCAGCCAACTGTGCACTGCCTTGCACAAACCTCCTTTAGTCACTCACCACACGCAGATCTACACCAAAATCCACCAGACCAAGGAACTAACAGTTTCCTCTCATCTTCAGCAGGACTATAATTTTGTCTGGAAAGATAAGCGTTTTTCTGGTTTGACTGTCAAGCTGAACTGTGACAAGTCTGATAAGTCTTTCAAGGGTTTCCCTGAATGTCAAGCCAAAGAGGAGTACACTATCTAGTTTCATGAGGACAGACTGGAAGTTAAAGCTAAATAAAAAAATGCATTTTATATGGAACCAAGTCTGTGGTTTATAACCAGCTGAGGAAATCCTGTCTGCCTGATCCTTCTCCTCCGTAAGGAGGAGGCTCAAAAAGGAGAAATGTTCATTGCTCCAGCTGCCCTGTTCATTCCCTCCCTTGAACTGCCAACTGCTGCTGGAGATCTTGGCACGACTGCTGGGACTGCACTTCTCGGCAACCTCCTTCACCATAACCACTTAATGCTGTTCTGTTACACTTGTAAGGTATGCTAAATCTGAGAAAGGATGCACAATTAAATCTATACTAAATATAATGTTCTTTGCCATTACTCTTTGGCAAGAACAACTGTAGATTCAACAGTTCCATCTCCCCATCCAACCCACTGTTACAGATTCTAAGGCCAGGTGGACTAATATTTGGTCATAGAAGATGATAGAATCCCTACAGTGTGGAAACAGGTCCTTTGGCCTAACAAGTCCACACTGACCCTCAGAGCACCCACACAGACTCATTCCCTATAACCCACCTAATCTGCACATCCCTGAACATTATGGGCAATTTAGCATGGCCAAGCCACCTAGCCTGCACATCTTTGGACCGAGAGAGGAAACCAGAGCACCTGGAGAGAACGTGGAAACTTCACACCGACAGTTGCCCATGGGCGGAATTGAACCTGGGTCTCTGGTGCTGTGAGGCAGCAACATTAACCACTGAGCCACAGTGATTTGATTTATTATAGTCACATGTACCTAAGTACAGTGAAAAGCTCTTGCATTTGCTTTGGAACAGCAGGTTCATTAAATCAGTAAGGTACTCAAGATTACTCTTAATCTCTTTTTGAGGTTGGTTAATTTAGTTGAGTAGATGGTTGATTTGTAACGCAGAGTGATGCCAACAGCACAGGTTCAATTCCCACACTGGCTGAGGTTGTCATGAAAGACTCTCCTTCTCCTTTCACCCAAGGCGTGGTGACCCTCAGGTTAAACCAACAGCAATCATCTCTCTCTTGGAGAGAGCAGCCCAATGGTCCAGTAGGATTACGGTGACTTTTAGTTTTACTCAGTCATGTGCAAAATTTTTCCTGACTGCCACCAAATAGTCATTTCCAAATTCCTGAAGACTGTGTATGAGCCAGTTTATTGTTTATATTGACCCACGCGTCCCTTCAGTAGATTCAATAACATGAACATCAAGGGATGGCTGTTAAACACTTGGCTCCAACTTGAACTATGTGAGGAAATTGTTTATACCAATCATCAGAAATCAAATTGACAGACTAAATGTTGAGCTTTTGCCGAAAGTAGAAAGAGTTGCAACAGATGCTAATTTCTAACTTGGCACATTTCTTCATAACAAATGCCTGCTTTGGTTCAATTGATAACACTCTCAGATTTCGCATCTGACTCCAGGAGCTTTAGCGTAGTGATAAAAAGAGAAATGCTGCACAACTGGACATGCTGACTTTTGGATGGCTGTTAAACTGAAGCACCAGCTGTCCTCTTAGGTGGATGTATCTATTTTTAGAAGTATAGGAATTCTTTTGGCTTGGCTGACAATTAAACCTCCTTTATCACCAGAAATAGATGATCCAGTAATTTCTTTCACTGCATTTCATGTCATTTCGTGTTCATCGCAACATTTAAAACACATTTCGATAGGTATTTGGATGAGAAGGGTTCAGAGGGATATGGACCAAACGCACACAACTGGAATTAGCTGAGTGGGCACCATGAACCAGTTTGGGCCAAAGGGCCTGTTTCCATACTGTACAACTCTATGACTATGTTGCTGATGGAGGCTTGCCTTGGGCATTAACATTACAACAGTAATTACACTTCCAAAGTAATTAATTGTCCCAAACTATTTTAAAGTCATATTGAGATTGTGAAAAATCAATTTATACGGCAAGATCAAATCTTTCTTTTTATAAAAAAACTTCAAAGCAATATGCAAACACTGCCTACAAATGTACTAGTATTTCTGCCCTAAAGTAAAAGCACCGTTATCAGTGGCATTACCCATGTTGCAACGATGGCTTTCAGAGCAATTTGCATGTTAACGTATTGCAAGATCCTGCAACTGTTTTCAGCTTAGAATGGAACACATTCACAGATCAAGAACTAGAACAGGCCATTCAATAGTCCTCATGAATGGGGAAGATTCAAGCCTCCACTTTAGGGTTATAACAATACCCAAGATCCAATACTCAATGTAAAAAACAGGTCATTAGAGAAGGTGATAGCCTGGTAGTCTTATTGCTAGACTATTAATCCAGAGACCAAGATAATGCTTTGGGGATGCAGGTTTGTATCTCGCCATGGCAGATGGTGGAATCTGAATTCAATAAAAATCTGGATTTAAGAGTCTAATGATGAGCATGTTGGAAAAAGACCATCTGGTTCACAAATGTCCTTTAGAGAAGGTAACTGCTTTACTTACATTGTCTGGCCTGTATGTGATTCCAGACTCTCAGTAACCCAAAAAGCCTCTGGGCAATTTGGAATGGGCAATAAATTCTGGCTTGGCCAGTGGAATCCACATCAATGGCCACAATAGAAAGAAAACCTTCAGTGCTTATTCTGAACAGTTTCTAATTAACCTGTTCAGAGATGTCTGGAGCAGGTGGGACTTGAACCTGAGACACTACCACTAAGATGGTGTCTGGACCGGTAATCTTGTACCTTCCTTGGAAGCGGAGAAATTTCAATTCATCTAATAGTATCAATCAAGAATAAAGAGAGTAATTAACTGCTGGATTATCATCGAGATCCATATCGTTCACAAATGCACTTCAGGGAAGGAAATCTGCCATCTGGCAGAAATGTGATTTCAAACCCACAGCAAAACAGACCATTTTAACTTTCCACTGAATTTATCTAGAAAGCTCCAATGTTAGGAGCCATTAGGGGCGTGCAATGACAGCTTGCCCACAGATGCTCACGTGCTGTGAATGAAGAAAAATAACGTTGAAACGTGTTTTTTGAAACATGCTCATTAAGGACGTAGAGCACCTGATTCACCAAATTCTGGTCCTGAAGGTAAATACAAAAATTAAATCAGTAAGTTTGTAGGTACAAATACACGAGTAACTGGAGAATATACTGCAAGTGTTAAGGAGACTAATGTCAAGAGAAAGTTAGAATGATTTTAAAACAGGTTTAGTTATAATTCATTCTCATTATAATGTACAATAACGATGAATAGTTCCCATTACTTATAAACTAACAATCCCTTGAGTTTTGTGGGGAAGCTCTCACTTAGACAAACACCATGTTAAGAAAAGGGTGAGATATTAAAACAGATCCAGAGAAGGCCAAATTACTGCAGCATGTTGCAGCCCGAAAGAAAAAAAACCAGATTATTCATGATGTTACTATCTAAATGCCCAAATCAGAATGCATTTCAAAAAGCACTAACTCAATAGGCTGTCTGTCAATGCTCTTTAAATTCTGTAAGAAAACATTGTACATTTCTTATTTATGGATACAACACAAGAGTTCTCCAAATGGATCTACCTTGAATTTATTTCCAACACTAATGAAGCTCAGTTTTCCCGCCTTCTGCTTTGTGTCCTTATTGTTGTTGGTTCCTTCAAAAAGTTTCCGAACAAATGGATCCTTTGATTCAGACACCAGTGATTCCAAGGACATGTGTAAGGCATCATTGTTCTTTTCCACAAATTTCGCCTGTCAAGGAAAAAGTCACATTAAAATAATTTTAATCATTGAACACTTCTTAAATAAAGGATAAGACATGATAAAATGTGAACTAAGCAAGGAGTGGAAATTTTATGGTAGAATTAAGAAATATAAAAAGATTAGATTAGATGAAAAAGATCCAAGATGTAAGAGTTGCATGGCCCAGGCAGCAGCAATGAAGTGATAAAAATCAAAAATACAATATTTAGAAAACTTGGTAGCAAAAGCACAGTGGTTTTATATAGAGCATTTCTGTTTTCAACAGACAAGCATAAAAGTACTACCACATCAGAAATGTTGTGAATTTCCTCAGTGTTCAAATTGTTTTCTGTAACACTACACTCTAGTACTAACAAGGGGGCAGACTATATCAGATTTAATGAACAATGAGTCAGATTTACTTCACAGCCTAACAATGTAAGAATAGTCATTTTATGGTTGTCGTTAGGTGGCCAAGTTCTGTTTGAAAAGGATAAACATAAAACAGAAAAACTTCTAGATTTAAGTAAAGCCGACTTCAATAGGATAGAAACAAAGAAGATAGGAGCAGGAGTACGCCATTTGATCCGTTAAGTCTGCTCTACCATTCAATATGATCACGGCTGATCAAGCTCAACAACACAATCTCTCCCTCTCTCCATATCCTTTGATCTGTTTAGCTACAAGAGCGAATAGCTACCACCTTGAAAACAATGTTTGTCTCAACCACTTTTTTGTGGTAATTAATTCCAAAGGTTCACCAGTCACTGGGTGAAGAAAGGTCTTCTAATCTCAGTATTAAAGGGCTTACCTTTATCCCCTTCAAACTATGAGCTCTGGTTCTGAACTCCCCCACTATTGGGAACATCCTTCCTGCTTCTCACCTATCTAATCCTCATAGAATTTTATAGGCTTCGAAGAAGTTGCCTTTCATTCTTCTAAACTCCAGTGAATACAATCCTAACTGACTCAACCTCTCCTCGTACACCATCACAGGAATCAATTCGGTAAAGGTTCAATTTACTCCCTCTGTAGCAAGAGCAATCCTCCTCAGAGAAGGAGATCAAAACTACATACAATATTTTAAGTGTGACCTCAACAATGCCCTGTATATATGCAGCAAGATATCCTTGTTTCTGTATTTAACTTAAGACCATAAGACCACAAGACATAGGAGTGGATGTAATGCCATTCGGCCCATCGAGTCTACTCTGCCATTTAATCATGGCTGATGGGCATTTCAGCTCCACTTAACCGCGCTTTCCCTGTAGCCCTTAATTCCTTGCTAGATCAAGAATTTATCAATCTCTGCCTTGAAGACATTTAACGTCCCAGCCTCCACTGCACTCTGTGGCAATGAATTCCACAGGTCCACTACTCTCTGGCTGAAGAAATATCTTATTTCCGTTCTAAACTGACCCCCTCTAATTCTAAGGCTGTGTCCATGGGTCCTGGCCTCCCCGCCTAAGGTAAACAACTTCCTAGTGTCCACCCTTTCTAAGCCATGCATTATCTTGTCAGTTTCTATTAGATCTCCTCTCAACCTTCTAAATTCTATGGAATTACAATCCCAGGATCCTCAGCTGTTCATCTCACTATCAATGCCAACATACAATTTGCCTTCTTTAGGGCCTGCCAGACCTGCGCACTTACTTTCAGTGACTGGTGCTTAAGGACACTTAGGTTTTGTAGAACAACTTGCAGCCAAAGAATAATCTGCTTTCTTAAATTTTGCTAGATAACCTCTCATATACAGTTCTGCCATGCATTTGCCTACTTCCTTGCCTATCCAGATCACACTGCAACATCTCTGCATCCTTCTCATAGCTCACCCTTCCACTGTGACATCTGCAAGTCTTGAGGTATTACATTGAGTTCCCTCATCTCAAAACAACAGCATATATCATGACCAGCTGGGATTTCAATAGTAACCCCTGTGGTACCTCAGTCATCACTACCTGCCGTTTAGCAAAATACCCATTTATTCCTACTCTTTGTGTTTCCTGTCTGCAAACAAATTTTCTATCCATCTCAATACACCATTCTCAATCACACATGCCCTAATTTTACCCATTAATCTCTTTTGTAGTTCTTAGTTGAAAGGCTTCTGAAATACCAAAAACCACATTCACTTCCCCAATCAACTCTGTTAGTTATATCCTTGGAATAGTCCAGCACAATTTCCCTTTGGTAAATCAATGCTGTGTTGGATTCCAACTCACTTTTTTAAAAAGTGATCTGCCATAAAATCCTTGACAATGGACTCTAGCACCTTCCTCACTACCAACATCAGACTCACCAGTCAAAAATTCCTGGTTTTCTCTCTACCCAAGATCCTCTGTCTAACCTGTCATTTTTAAATGGTAGGGTTACATTAGGTACTGTTCTGAAATCTGAAGAATCTTGAAAGATAACTACTGATCACAGAAACCTTAGCATGAAAGCAGGCCATTTGGTCCATCAATTCCACACAGATGCTCTGAAGAACTTCCCACCCAGACTCAACCCCCTACCCTACCTTATATTGCCCACAGCTAACCCACTTACCTACCCATTCCTGGACACTATGGGCAATTTAGCATGGCCAATCCACCTAACCTGCACGTTTTTGGACTACAGGAGGAACCGGGAGCACCCAGAGGAAAATCTACACAGATGCAGGGAGAATGTGCAAGCTCCATACAGAAAGTCACCCAATGCTGAAATTGAAGCCAGGGCCCCTGGGGCTGTGAGGCAGCAGTGCTAACCACTGAGCCATCATGCAGCCCTGCATCCTCTATTTGAAGGGCCACTTGCTTAAGTACTCTGGAAGGCAGATTATGAGACCTTGGGGATTTTTCACCCTTTGATCCCATCAATTTCATAAATTACAATTTAACTTCAGTTCCTCCCTGTCACTATTCCAGTGTTCTCTATCTTTTCTGGTGAGTTATTATGTCCTCCTCCTGCAACTGAAGAAGCAAAGTACGAAGATAGTTTTCAGCTTTTTCTTTATTCTCCATTGTAATGTCCCCCATCTCTGGGGACTTCCATCAGTTTTTACCAACCTTTTTCCTCTTTCTATACCTGTAGAAACTTTTACACAGTCAGTTCTTAGGTTCCCCTCGAGCTTACTCTCATTTTATATTCCCACTTCTTAATCAATCCCATGCCCCTCTGTTGCTAACTTCGAAACTGTTCCCAATCCTCAGGTCTGTTGCTTCTTTCTTGGCAATTTGTTTGCCTCATTCTTGCATCTCATACAATCTCTTATCTTCCCTCGTCAGCCATAGTCTGGCCACTCTCCTCTTTGCATTCTTACACAAGATGGAAATAAGCAATTTTTGTAGCTCTCACATTCACACTTTCAATGTCTGCCATTGCCTTTCCAATATCATTCCGCTCAATAACATTTCCCAATCATGTTTCATGCATTTGTAGTTTCCCTTATTAAGATTCAGGACTCTCATCGCAGGTGAGTGTCTCCATTTTGAAGAAGAATTCTATCATATTGGGTCACTCGTCCCCAAGGAGTCTCTCATAACTACATTACTGATTATTCCTTTCTTGCTGCATAATAGCCAGTCTAAGATGGCAGATTCTCTACAGGTTCCTCAGCACATTGGTTCAGTAAACCATCCTGTATACATTGTAGGAATTCCTCTCCTGTAGTATTGAGGCTAATTTGATTCACTGAATTTATAAGCAAATTGAAGTCATCCATGATTATACCTGTTCCTATACTGTATGTGTCTCCAATTTCCTGTTTAATGCCATTGCCATCACCATTTTAATTTGGTGGTCTATATACCATCCCCACTAGTGATTTTTAGTCCTTGGTATTTCTCAATTCAATCCACACAGCTCCTATGTTGTGAGCTGATATCTTGCAAAGAACAAAGAAAATTACAGAACAGGAACAGGCCCTTCGGCCCTCCAAGCCTGCGCCGATCGAGATCCTCTGTCTAACCTGTCATCTATTTTCTAACCATCTGTGTCCATTTGCTCCCTGCCCATCCATGTACCTGTCCAAATATATCTTAAAAGATGCTAATGTGTCTGCGTCTACCACCTCCACTGGCAAAGCGTTCCAGGCACCCACCACCCTCCGAGTAAAGAATTTTCCTTAATCTTGTGTTTATATTTCCTTTAACCAGTAATGCAACTCCACTGTCTTTTCCTTTTCATCTATCCTTCCTAAATACCAAACACATCTGATTATTCAGTTTCCATCCCTGGGCACCCTGCATCCATGTCTCCATAATCCCAAGTATATCATATTTATTTGCAAACAGTGATTGATTCATCCAATTTATTTCAAATGCTGTGAATGTTCAGGCAGAAAGCATTTTAATGCTTCTTGTCCCATTCCACTATTTTTTCCTACTCTGGCTTTATTGAGTTTGGAATTTGCTTCTTCTGCCTATCACTTGCCTTATTCTTTTTTTTACCTTTTGTTCTTGTCCTTGATTCCATTTCCTCCAACTCCTTGCATAGGTTCCTATTCCTCTTCCAATTTATTTCAAAACGTCCTCACCACTCTAGCAAATTCCACAAGGGCATCAGTCCCCGTTCTGACCATGTGTAGCAGAGACAGTCCTCAGAAAATGGATGAATACCTACCACCCATTAAACAACCAATTACAACTAAGTAGGTAAAGGACAGCTGAAACCAGAGGAAAAGCACAAAACAGAGTGCCAAAAAAAATGTCCTGATGACAGAGAGACAGCAACAACGTAAAGGTGAATAACAGAGTGCTACGAAATAAAGAAATACAAGGAAAAAGCAAAGAACTTCACATCAAGATCAAAACTTTTTTAAAGACAATTATATCAGGAAAAAGTGACCTGGAATAACTGCCCCCTTAAATTCAAAATTAAAGTTTAAAAAAATAACAGACATATTAAATAATTACCTTGTGTCAACATTAATAGGAGAGAACTTGTCAAGGTTAATAATTTTGCATCAGAGTTGGAGACTCACCAAAACTGGCATAAGCAAAATAACAATAATGCAGATGATAATTGCAAGGGTGTCAAATCCCTAGACCCAGATGGTTTCTACTCCAGGGTTTAAAGTGGCTCAGTAATTAGCACTATTGCCTCATAGCGCTGGGGCCCAGGTTCGATTCCACCCATGGGCGACTGTCTGTGTACAGTTTGCACATTCTCCCCATGTTTGTGCGTGTTTCCTTCAAGTGCTCCAGTTTCCTCCCATTGTCCAAAGATATGCAGGTTAGGTGGATTAGACATGCTAAGTTACCCACAGTGTTCAAGGATGTACAGATTAACAAGGTTATGGGGATGGGTCTGGGTGGGTTGCTTTGAGGGCCGGTGTGGACTTGTTGAGCCAAAGGGTCTGTTTCCACACTTTAGGAATTCTATGGGAATCTATGAAAAGGTAGTAGGTGAGAACATATCAGAATCTTCAACTAAAAGCACTCAAAATTTTCTCTAGATTCAAATGATCCTTTATATTTGAAAATTACAGATCACAAACTTTTACAAAGTATTTTGCAAAGCGCAACCACAGATATTGCTCAAGTCCATAACTAAAGATAGCGTAAGTGAGTATCTTAAATTTCAGCTCATTGCAGGGGGTCATCACAGATTTAAAGAAAATTATGGAATGGATTGTATTTTTTTTAATGCATGACTAAAATAGTGGACAGGTTAATGTCTATGCAAGTTCTTGCTATGGACTCCCATAAAAGGTATCGGGAAGATTTATCTATTCATTCGTGGGGTGTGGACATCGCTGGCCAGGCTAGTGTTTATTACCCAACCCAATTGCTAGCTGAGAGTCATTGCTGTAGGTCAGGAGTCACATTTAGAATGAATACGGTTAACAGATTTCCTTTCCTAAAAGGGCATTAGTGAAAGAGGTGTGTTTTCTTGACAATTGGCAATGATCATGGTCATCATTTGCCTCTAAATTCCAGATTTCCTTTTACAGAATGCAAATTCCTGTCTGGGTACCAAGAACATTAACCAAGTCTCTGGATTAATAGTCTCTCAACCACTAACTCATCACCTACCTCACATCACATGATGTTAACCAAAGGTGAAGCTTATTGCATTGCAGGCAAACTATTGACCTGGGAAAGGACCTGGTTAAGAACTTGGTTGAACAGCAGGAAAGAAAGTACAGATACCAGACAGACACTGCGTGCAACCAGTGGCATTCCTGCAAAGATCTCTGTTGAGTCTTAACTGTTGACTGTACTCATCAATGGTTAAAATGATGGGATAGATGGCCAGACATTCAAGTTTGCTTATGACAGAGATAAATGGTATTGTGAACAATGTAAATGGAAACTTCAATTAAGTGATAATGATAGATTAAGTGAATTAACAAATCTATACAAATGGTTTTTCATACGTGCAAATATAAAGGACCACCAATTTGGTCCTGAAACAGGGCAGATCAGATTATTTTCTAAATATCAAAAGCTAGAATTGGCAAAGGTTCAAATCAACTTAGGAATCCCTGACGTTTAATATAAACATCACAAATCTGACCAAAAAAATTCAACAAATTGGTTCCAGGTACTGTGCTTTATATCAAGAGGACCACACTTCAAAAAGATAGAATTTAAGCCACACTTAAGCAAAGCCCTAGTTAATACAAATTTGGAATAACGTGCTCTGCAGTCAACATCACAATTAAGAAAGATATATTGACTTTGGATAGAGACCTGTAAAGGTTTATTAAGCGAAATTGCAGAGAGATTGTACAGATTAGGGTATAACATGCTGAAAATGCTACAATTCAGGCAGCATCCGTGAAAGAAGAGAGTGTACTCAAGTTTCAGGTCAATGACAATTCATCAGATTTAACTCCGTTTCTACTTACAAATGCTGCTTTACCTAGTCAGTTTTTCCCTCCCAATATTTGCTGACATTTCACATTTCCAGCATCTAATTTTTTTTTGTTTTATATGCAAACTTGGGTAGTATTCCCTGGAATTTAGAAAGTTTAGAGATAACTCTTAACATCCTGACATATAAATGGGTCTTTAAGGCAGCAGAAGAGAAATATTCCCACTGGCTGCAGAACCTACAATGGGAAATGAAGCCCAGAAAAAAAAAAATCAAATATTTATTTTAATTTTGACACTGATAGCTCTTTGATAAGCAGAGGTATTGAGGAAAAGGGACAAACATGGCTAAGTGAAATTAGGTTAATGATGAGCAATGTTTACATTGAATGGTGGAAGTGAATCAATGGCTAGATGGTTTACTCCTGTTGCCATTAACCAATTGCTTAAACAAGTAAAGTCATTTGCAAGCACAAGACAAAAAAGGGAAAATTTATCTTCGATATCCAAACGATAAACAATGACGCTTTTCATCCTTTCAAGTGTTTCATGAATATTTTGAAATACCTAATAACTGAGAAAAAGATCATCGCACTGCAGCATTAATAAAAATAGAAGTATCAAGAAAAATGCATGAAAACACTCCTCGAGCAGTCATTCACCAAGGACTGGAAGCCCAGGGTCTTTTGAGAGCAGGTGCTAAGTTTCTTAGGGAGTTTATAAGGATTGTATGACTATTTTAAGAATTTGAATTCCCCTTGGTCATCTGGTAAATATCTTTCACTAAAGTGCTTGCCAATTTTTATTAAGTTGATACATTTTGATTTTTGTTGTGTTCAATTTGTTTGTCAAGTTTCCTACATTACAAGTGACTACATTTCAAAAGAATATAATTAGTTGTGAATCGCTTTGGATCTCCAAACTTATGAAGAGCACTAACTTAATGTTAGTCTTTCTTGTATTCTTTTTGGCTTTGAATGATGACATAAAATCCATGTAATATAAAACTTACTGTTTCATAGCAGACTGCTCCAGCGAAGTGCCTGATGATAAACCCTTCATCATCACGGATATTCCTGTGAACTGTCAATTTTGACTTTCTAGGAATCTAAACAAATGTAAAGAATGCATAGGTATCACATGAATACTGTTTCATTCCAAGAATGTGTTTTAAAAAGTTAGGTTCAGAACCCATTCATGACTAATTTCTCACTAATCTTGTTTGCCATCTCCTTCAGTTGGGCATTGCTGACTAGGCGAGCATCCCTAATTGCCCAGAGGGCAGCTAAGAGTCAATCACTCTGCTGTAGGTCTGGAGTCACATGTAGGCCAGACCTGGTAAGGATGGCAGTTTCCTTCCCTAAAAGGATACTAACTGAGCCAGATGGGGTTTTTCTTTAAACTTTCTTTTAAATTTTGTTTTAAAATTTTTTTAAAATGTTTATTTCATTCTTCCTGACAACTGACAATGGTTTCATAGTCATCATTAGACTTTAAATCCCAGGTTCTTATTTTTAAGAATGCTGAATTTAAATTCCACCATCCAACATGGCAGGATTCAAATTCAAGTCCTTACAACATTACCTGTGTATCCAAGTTATAAGTCTGGTGATAACCCCTTGGCCATCACCTCCCCTAAGCAATTATGAAAGTTCATTAGTCATACTGGATGATAGCAATAATGGTCATTACAACTGTAAAAGGTAACAATTTCTGTGATTCATACATTTCTACTTGAAAAGCAGAAATCCAACTGGTGCTATCAGTGGGTCTGTGCTCCAGAAAGCACTGTTGGAAATTTTAACAATCACTTGAATTGTTGGCAACTTCAACTTTCTAAACATTTTAGTTCACTGTAAATCATACCCACCAAAAAGAAGCTGCTTTATTGAATTAGAGTTTTTAAACAGTGTACAATCATAATTACCTATCAACTTACTTGGCCCTGAAGAAACAACTTTACATTTATGAAAAGTCAAGTATTTCCTTTATCAGTACAGATTGCAGCGACATAAAAAAACTTGCAAAAATTCAAGATATTTAAGCTTCTATCTTAATCCAATTACACAAGATGAGGATAAATACAAAACAAGGTCATGGGGCCTGTCAAGCCTGATTCACTTGTGCTTTAATTCGCTGAGAAAGCAAACACCTATGTATTCCAGCCTTCACTGTATTTAATGATGCTGCACCCAGAACCTTCAGGGGAGTGAATTCCAAATATACACAATTTTCACTGGTGTAAGCTCTCCTTATGCCACTCCAGGGACTGTGACAGTATTATACATTCCCAAGACAGAAGACATTTCTCAGAGTCCATTCTGTCAAGTCCCTAGAAGTCAAGCGATAGAATAGTCAGAGAACACAAGGAGGTCATTCACCCTATCATATCGGTGCTAATCATCTGCAGGAGTGTGATTCACCATATGCTTGTCTTTTCCCCATCGCTCTGTAAATGCATCTTTTTCAAATAATAATCCAATTCCCTTCCCAAAAAAGGAATCAATGGACACTGCCTCTATTACACTTGCATGCAGTGCATTGCAAATCGTGCACTTTCAGTAACAACATCTTCATTTTTCTAAATGCCTGAAAATGTAAACCCAATTTACTTAGCCTCATCTCATGGGGCAATTCTTTCATCCCAGGAGGTCAACCTAGTGAACCTCTGTTATACTAACACCAATGCAATTACATCCTTCTGTAATCTGGAGATCCACACTATATACAGTATTCTATGTGTCAAAGTTTATGTAACTGCTGCAAAACATCTTTATTTCTACACAAATTCACTTGCAATAAAAGCCATCTTGCTATTTGCCATCCTAAATGCTTGCTGTACACGTGATTTTTGCATTGTGCAACTACACCAAAAAGACTCAGCATTAACACTGACAAGTTCCAAATATTTTATGCAATATTCTGCTTTTCTTACAACCAATCTGAATAATCTCCTTTCCCAACATTATATTAATCCGCCTTCAACCTTGAAGCTCAGTCACAACCTGAAAATCTCTTTGTCCTTCTGTGTTATCTTCATTTAATTCCCTGTACTTTTTTAAAAATTGAGTTAATTAATGGAGTTTATTTCCTGATTTGCCACATGAAAATTCTTCAGTTTAAAATTTATTTATTTTCATCTATGGGACTTTAAGGATCAGTTGGTTCTAATGAACTTACTCTGAGGAAAGGTGAAATCCACGTCACAGAAATAATTTTCATCGGTCAATGGTAAAAGCCATCATTTGTCATTAACTATTCTGTCCAGAGTATCAAAGATACACCAACATTAAAATAACTAATTAGTTCCTAGACTGCAGTCACATCTAAAATATAGATTTGCATTTAAAGAAATTCAAGTTCAATCACTTGAGAACATCTCCCAACAGTCAGACACTTTGCAAGATTCTATCACACACACTCTTGCAACCTATTATAGTTGGAAATACCTGTTAAATATAAATGATCATTTATATTTGACCACAGCATATGCCCCAGATCTGCATGGAGCCTGACAGAAGCATGTGCATTGGGCATGGGCAATGCTTGTGTGAAACAGGTCATAACAGAACACAGGCTCAACTTCAAATTTTCATGCAGGTTCCTCACAGCTAAAACAATGGGGGTTATTATGCAATACTTGCATATATTTAGGGAGAATTGACTTCTCCTATTTGGTGTGAGGTAGGGACACCAGACCCATAACGCTGGTTTCTCTCCATGGATGCTGCCAGGCCTGCTGAGGTTTTCCAGTAATTTCTGTTTTTGTTTCTGATTTACAGCATCCACAGTTCTTTTGGTTTTTATCTCCTATTTGATTACCAGTCATCATAATATTGGATACATTTAACAAGCATGTTGAGTTTTCTGTATTCAATTTCCTCCTGCTCCTGTCCTAAACTGAAGTTAAATAATCTCTAAAATCTATTAAGATTAATATTTTGCACGGAAGCAATTACAGCCAAACCCTCTTGTTTTCCTCATCCGAAATCCACATTTGTTCTTTGATTTAGATGTTAATCAGACGCAGGGGCCATAGATAATGTGTCCTTTACAATAATTCAAAACAAAGACAAACACTTACATGCTCAGAGATTAGAAGAAGAAACAAACGACAGACTCCCAACTTTGGTTCAACTGTCGTTAACTAACCGTGAGCCGGAAGTGGTTCTTGTGCTTCTGGTGTATTGTGGCAGTAAAATGTTGGTCACTGGCTTGAGGCAAACGGTTTTCTTCATCCAAAATATCCAAGATTCCCACTAATTTAGCTTCAATTAAATCTGTTTTAAGGGAAAATGAAAAATGCATTTGCATGCACACTAAACAGAAGCTTACATTTATACTCGTGACAATGAAAGCAGTGATTCTTGATTTTGGTTTTTTGACATTGTAAGTTTGAATCTTGCCTGCTTGACAAAAGCATGTCATGATCCTCTGGTTACAAACAGAAGTACAGGATTAGTTATCAGCCCAAATACTCAGCAACATGACAAATGATAATCAGTAGTGATATTTTAACTGCCTTTTACTGTTTCTTAAACATAGGTTCCAGTGAGTGAAAGACATTGCCAAAACAACTGGCCTGTAGTTCCCTGTACACTCTCTAGTCCCTTTCTTGAACAGCAATGCAATATTTGTTACCTTTTGATCCACTCCAGAACCAAAGAAATCTTGGCAGATCACAATAATCTAATGTCAGTAATCAACTGTTTTAGAACTTGAATGTTGACTGCCAGCTCCTTTACAATTAATAGTGGATCGGAATGTAAAGTTGTCACCATTTTACATCCAAAATGATCAGGAAAAATTGCAATAATCAGGCACCTCAGTAAGTTCTTTTGATACATACCTATGCAATCTTGATTATCAACATAGTGCACTTCATTCACACCAAGGCCTTCTTTCTGATATAGTTCTTGCTCCTACAAGTGCAGAGGCATCAGGTCAGTGCTACACTATTAACCATTTGAATTGATTGCTCGAAATTTTCAGAACAGGTTTTGATCCATCTCAATAAATGTTATTCATTACGTTGCCATTACTAAATGTTATTCAGAGAAGAACAACATATTTGATATGGATGAGTGTCTCTCCAAACGGTCTAATAATTTCACTCTTGCATTTGTTATTATTCAATAATACTTTTATTTTGCACTAGAAAAAACAATTTGAAAAAAATGACACAGGGAGAATTTTATTTTATTTATTCTTTCACAGGATGTGGGCGCCACTAAGTTCAGCATTTGTTGCCTATCTTTAACTGCCCTTTAAATAGCACAGCAAGCTATTCAATTCCATTTGCACTAAATTGTACCTGGACTCCGAGTTTAGAAAAATGAGAGAAAACCTTATTGAAATATACAAGATTCTTAGTGAATGTGACTGGGTAGACTCAAAGGTTGCGCGTGTGCGCGCGTGTGTCTAGAGGACATGATCTCAGAATAAGAGCTTGCACATTTAAGACAAAGATGAGGAGGAATTCTCAGAGAGAAGTAAATCTGTGAAATTCTTTACCACAGAGACTATTGACGTTGGGTCAATTACTTACGTTTAAGGCAGAGATAAATTTTTAAGCTATGAAGTAATTAAGATTATGGGAAAAGGCAGAAAAGTGAAGTTGAAGGCCATCAGATCAGCAACATTCTCTGAATAGCAGAGCCGACCCAATGGACTAAATTACCTACTCCTGGCGTTAGAGAAAGAAATTTGAAATGCAAAAGTATATAGAGTGGTTCACTTCAGGAAGATGCATTGCAACAAGGGTATCCAGGATGCAACTGACACAAAGTGTAAATGAACAGAGAGAGATCATGACGTTCATATACAAGAAGCCTTAAGGTAATGTATACAGTCAAGGATAGACTAAATTTTAATTGAACAAGAAATGAGTTAATGAAGGAAAGATAACATTTTCAAATTATAGAAACATATATAGGTCAAGTAGGTTTAAAGATGGCAATACAATATAAAGGGCAAATAAATCATATTAGAGAATTTGAGAAATCACTGGTTAGACCTTAACTTGTTTTTTGTGGACAATTCTGGACACTACTTTCCAGAAAAAAAATACAACAGAAGCAGAAAGTTGGGAGAGGAAGTTTATCACCATGTTAAGAAAACTGCAGAAACCCAAGGCAGAGCTTCCACAGAGTGAAATACACCACACACAAAAAAATATACACAATCAGACTCTGGGTAATATATGATCTTTGTTTTCTGTGACATCAGTTTTAAGCTCAGTTGACAAAGACACAAGAAATAAGTTTATGTTGTACCTCTTTTAGGATCCTTTCATTGAAAAACTGCTGAAGCTTCTCATTGCAGTAGTTAATGCAGAATTGTTCAAAGCTATTATGCTCAAAATATTCTGAAAATACAAACTAGAAAAGGTCAGCAAACAGTACCGCCTGCAGAACAATTTACAATTGCTAATGCTCTTCTCAATGATCTTGAGCTTTGAATTATCTGTAATTCTGTGAACTAAGATTGTTGCAAGATTGTGGGGGTGGGCTTGCAAGTAGCTTTCACACAGAGAGCAGATTTTAGAGATATACTGCCCCATTTACACAGAAGCTTGAATCAATGCGAATGAATCAACACAAATTGACACTCGGCTCATTCCAATCAATACGTTGACTGTGTCAAGGATGTGAGACTTTACAAACTCAGCAGAAACTTCACTTCAACCAACTACTTAAGCAGTCCATTGCTTTCCACTGTAAGTGATGAATTTGACTTCTTTGGATTTATTTACACAAAGTTGCAAAGCTAGCTTTCTGAAAATTGTGAATAAAGATTCATCTTCTATAAAGGTCTTTCATCAGTTTCCAAAAACTGTTGTGCCCCATAACTGCAAGTCCTTGCTCTTCAAAGAGAGTCTGGTTCACTTTCTCCCCCATGCCCTATATCCCACATGACTTAGTGAGTTTGTTTTTCTTCCCCAACAACCTCTGTATTTTCCCCACCAGCGTTCCTTTCAAACACAAAATCAATCTACTTTGATAGCATTCTCTCAATAGCTACAGCCCCCAAAAGGCAAGGCAATGAATGGGTGAGAGGGAGATGAGGAAGGTGGGGTATAGGACAGGGCAGTGAGAGAGAAAGAAATGGGAACAATATTCCCTCTAAAGGTGCAAGGATGGGCATTAGCACACTGATCATCAAGTTCTTGTCCAGTCCTGGAAGTTACTGCTACAAAGATCTGCACAGCTGGAAAAAAAAACTTAGAAGTGCTGGGGCAGCCTCAGAACAGGTAGGCAGTTAAGGAGAGGGGTACATCCTCCCCCTCCCCATAAAAAAAGGGAGGGGAGTGGAGAGCAGAGAGCAGGGGCAAGGGGTAACACAGCGCATAAGAGATCAACTATGATGCAATTATAATATAAAATCCAAGTTGATTAAATTACCAATTTAAATATTAAGTGTAAAGGATGGAAACTTACCAAACCCAGCAATGTCTAAAACTCCAATAAAGAAACTGGAGGTCTCAAAGGGGAAACATTGATTGACCCGCTTTACCACATGGTCAAATAGATGGCTATAAACTGCCTTGGCCAAAGCTTCTCGGGCATTGTTTGCCTGCTCCACTTTTAAGGGTACCCTGAAGAACACCAGAATAGCTTTCAGTTAGGGTAATCAATCGGGTTTCATTCGGAAATAAGTTACTGCAGTGACAACTACAGATTTTCAGTAGTATTGTGCCTGTATAAATGCTAGAATTTTGTGTTGTTCCTTTGTTTATTCATTGGTCCTCTGTCGTTATGCAGAGTGTCAAGGCTTAAGAAACACTGACTGGATCGTAGAGCAAACCTGTCATGATTTACCACCTTTATTCAGTTCTGCTGACTGAGCAGGCTGATGGTCACACACTTGTGGTTCAATTCTAAAACACTGATTTGACACCCCTCCCCCCTTTTGCAGTTTCCCCAAACCAACAGCATCTTAAACTTATATTCTAGAGCCAAGGGGAGCACTATCACAAGGTAGAACTAATCAGAGGCAAATGACGACAAAATATTACTTTACATTTATAAACAATTGTTTAATAAGTCTGCAGCAATGTTCAAACAGTGAAGTGAAGCCAAAGTTTGCAGTGGTCTTGTTATACATAAAATGCAATATTAGAAATAGAATGTTCTCAAATGAACTGCAACAGTACACCATTGAAATTGTTTTCTTTATAGTGGAATGTTTAACTGATAGGAAAACAAGATACCTCTGCAATTTGAATGATGGAAGTGAGGCCAAATATAATCACAGTCCATGACTAATTATATAAATGAGTCTGCATTTAAACCGAAAGCAAAATTGTCCACAATAATTACTGAAGGTTAGAATTAAACAAAATGTTTTCCCTCAATTATTCAATTACAGATACTTTTTAAATGAAAAAACTACACGTGTTACAGAAACTCAGCAAGTCTGGCAGCAGTTGTAGAGAGAAAAACAGAATTAATGTTTCACGCCCACGGTTCTTTCTTCAGAACTCCAAGAGAGACACTGGACTGGAGATACTAACTTAGCTTCTCTCTACAATTGCATCAGACCTACCAAATTTCTCCTGCACCTCATTTTTATCCAGCATCTGAAGTCCTTGATAGAAATCCAAAACAACTGCTGATGCTGTAAATCAGGAACAAATACAAACAAAGTTGCTGGAAAAGCTCAGCAGGTCTGGCGGTGTCTGTGAAGGAGAAAACAGAGTTAATGTTTCGGGTCCGGTGATCGTTCCTCAGAACTGATGGTGGCTGGGAAAACGTCGGTTTATACGCAGACAATAGGGAGGTGGGTGGGGTAGGGAGTGAACGATAGGCTAGAGCCCAAAGAGCGAGAGCGAGAGCGAGAGCGAGAGCGAGAGCGAGAGCGAGAGCGAGAGCGAGAGCGAGAGCGAACGAACGAACGAACGAACGAACGAACGAACGAACGAGACAGTCGGACAGTCAAAGGAGGAGTTGAGAATGATCAGGTCAGGAGGGTGATTAGTTGTTAAATGGGGACTGTTACTGACTAACAACATGGGGTGTGTAGTGGCAGGCTATGTGGTAACAAGGCCTGGTGTGTGGGCTGGGGATTGGGACATGGGAGAGTTTAGGCCCTAAAATTATTGAACTCAATATTGAGTCTGGAGGGCTGTGGGGACCCAAGTGGAAAATGAGGTGTTGTTCCTCCAGCTTTGCGCTGGGCTTCACTGGACACCACAGCAAGCCGGAGACAGATGTTGTCAAGGGAGCAGGGTGGTGCATAGAAGTGGCAAGCAACAGGTAATTCAGGGTCCTTTTAGCAAGCAGAATGTAGATGTTCTCTGAAGCCATCACCAAGCCTACGTTTCGTTTCCCCAATGTAGAGCAGACCACATTGTGAGCAACGAATACAGTAGACTAGATTCTGGGAAGGCTTGTTTTGGGTCTTGAATGGAGGTGAGGAGGGAGGCGTAGGATCAGATATAGCACTCCCTCAGTTGCAGGGAAAGGTGCCAGGTGTGGTGGGGTGGGGTTAGTGGGATTCTGGAGTGGACAAGAGAGTTGCGGATTGAGTGGTCCCTATGAAAAAAGGCAGGTAGGGGTGGGTCATGTATTGTGAACATCTTTACAACCTCCATGAAATGATTCAAGTTGTTAAATAGGGTAATATTTGAAGAACCTGCATGCAGCATTTAAAAATATTCCATCACAATTTAAAAAGTAAAAATTTTTGATTTCTTTTTAAATTAGCTCCAGTTTATCAATGCAAACTGGAAGAGGAAAGCAAACAGCACAAATCAACATCAAGGCTATTTTTTTTTAAAAAACCACTTGCACTCAAAAAGTACCTTTGCTATAGGTAAACATAGAGCATAGAACATAGAACATAGAACAGTACAGCACAGAACAGGCCCTTCAGCCCACAATGTTGTGCCGACCATTGATCCTCATGGATGCACCCTCAAATTTCTGTGACCATATGCATGTCCAGCAGTCTCTTAAATGACCCCAATGACCTTGCTTCCACAACTGCTGCTGGCAACGCATTCCATGCTCTCACAACTCTCTGCGTAAAGAACCTGCCTCTGACATCCCCTCTATACTTTCCACCAACCAGCTTAAAACTATGACCCCTCGTGCTAGCCATTTCTGCCCTGGGAAATAGTCTCTGGCTATCGACTCTATCTATGCCTCTCATTATCTTGTATACCTCAATTAGGTCCCCTCTCCTCCTCCTTTTCTCCAATGAAAAGAGACCGAGCTCAGTCAACCTCTCTTCATAAGATAAGCCCTCCAGTCCAGGCAGCATCCTGGTAAACCTCCTCTGAACCCTCTCCAAAGCATCCACATCTTTCCTATAATAGGGCGCCCAGAACTGGACGCAGTATTCCAAGTGCGGTCTAACCAAAGTTTTATAGAGCTGCAACAAGATCTCACGACTCTTAAACTCAATCCCCCTGTTAATGAAAGCCAAAACACCATATGCTTTCTTAACAACCCTGTCCACTTGGGTGGCCATTTTAAGGGATCTATGTATCTGCACACCAAGATCCCTCTGTTCCTCCACGCTGCCAAGAATCCTATCCTTAATCCTGTACTCAGCTTTCAAATTCGACCTTCCAAAATGCATCACCTCGCATTTATCCAGGTTGAACTCCATCTGCCACCTCTCAGCCCATCTCTGCATCCTGTCAATGTCCCGCTGCAGCCTACAACAGCCCTCTACACTGTCAACGACACCTCCGACCTTTGTGTCGTCTGCAAACTTGCTGACCCATCCTTCAATCCCCTCGTCCAAGTCATTAATAAAAATTACAAACAGTAGAGGCCCAAGGACAGAGCCCTGTGGAACCCCACTCACCACTGACTTCCAGGCAGAATATTTTCCTTCTACTACCACTCGCTGTCTTCTGTTGGCCAGCCAATTCTGTATCCAAGCAGCTAAGTTCCCCTGTATCCCATTCCTCCTGACCTTCTGAATGAGCCTTCCATGGGGAACCTTATCAAATGCCTTACTGAAGTCCATATACACCACATCCACAGCTCGACCCTCATCAACCTTACTAGTCACATCCTCAAAAAACTCGATAAGGTTTGTAAGGCATGACCTACCCCTCACAAAGCCGTGTTGACTGTATTTGATCAAGCCATGCTCTTCCGGATGGTCATAAATCTTATCCCTCAGAATCCTTTCTAACACCTTGCAGACGACAGACGTGAGACTTACCGGTCTATAATTGCCGGGGATTTCCCTATTTCCTTTCTTGAAGAGAGGAATTACATTTGCCTCTCTCCAGTCCTCAGGTTCGACTCCAGTGGAGAGCGAGGATGCAAAGATCTTCGCAAGTGGCGAAGCAATTGCATTTCTCGCTTCCCAAAGCAGCCGAGGACAAATCTGATCCGGGCCTGGCGACTTGTCAATCTTAATGTTTGACAAAATTTTCAGTACATCAGCTTCCTCTATCTCTATCCATTCCAGCATGCACACCTGCTCTTCAAAGGTTTCATTCACTACACAGTTCGTTTCTTTCGTAAAGACAGAAGCAAAAAACTCATTTAGGGCTTCCCCTACCTCCTCAGGCTCCACACACAAGTTCCCTATGCTATCCCTGATCGGCCCTACTCTTTCTTTGACCATTCTCTTATTCCTCACGTAAGTGTAAAATGCCTTTGTGTTTTCCCGGATTCCTTCTGCCAAGCCTTTCTCGAAGTTTTACATCTCAAAGTTTTACAGGGTACTACCAAACAAAATTTCACCCTAAGCCATTTCAACGGCTATAGCACAGATGACCGAAAAGTCTGACCAGATGGGATTTGAAGGCCAAGCGGTGTTAGGGCTCTGCTTCTTCCTGGGAAACAAGCCTGATCCACTCCTATCCACCACCGCTACCTGCCTCTGCCTGGCCAAGCTTATCCTCACACTGAACAATTTCTCCTTTAACTCTTATCACTTTCTTCAGTCCAATGGTGTGGCCATGGGTATTTGTGTGCACCCCAGTTATGCCTATTTTTCCTGGGGGGTACATGGCACATTCCTTGTTCCAGTTCTATTCTTGGCCCCACCCACAACTCTTTCTCCAGCATGTCAATGACATCATTGGTGCTGCTTGCCTCTCTTGTCCAGCATTGGACAAGTTTACTGATTTCGTTTCCAATTTCCATCCCATTCTCATCTTAACCTATTCCATCTCTGACATCTCTCTTCCCTTCCACGACATCTGTTTCCGTTTCTGGAGATATATTGGTGTCCAGCCTCCACTACAAACCCATCAACTTCCACAGTCACTTTGACTACATATCCTCCATCCTACTTCCTGTAAAGACACTATTCCATTCTCCCAGTATCTGTCACATCTGTTTCAATGAAGCCACCTTCCACAAGGGTGCCTCCAAAATGTCCACCTTCTTGCTTAACCAAAGATTCGCCAAGACAATGGTGGATAGGGCCGTGAGCTGTGTCTGACCCATCTCCCGCACTTCAGCACTGACACCCACACCCACCCCCGGCTTTCCTCCAGCACTGCAATAAGGTTCCTCACCTCATCACCTACCATTGCACCAGGATCCACAACTGGAGGATTATTAGCTGCCACTTCCAGCAGTACACTATTATCAGACACACATTCCACTCCTTTGTCAGGGGTCTGCACAGATCATTCCCTTTGGGACATACTAGTCCACTCCTCCTTCACTCCCAACATATCCCCACAGCATCATCTCTTGCACTCACAGAAGGTGCAACACCTGCCCATTAACTTCCTCCCTCTGCAGTATCCAAAGGTGCAAACACGCCTTCTAGGTGAAGTAGCACTGTAGCTACACCACTCTACATGGTCTGCTGTATTTGTTGCTTACAATGTGATCTCCTCTACATTGGGTAGATGATGGGCAGACTGGGCGACCACTTTGCAGAAAACCTGCACACTGTCCACAGAAATGACCTGAGTTTGAAGTCGCCTGCTACTTGAGCACACCATCATGCTCCCTGGCCAACATCTGCCTCTCCTGAGAATCTCCTAATCAACTTGCAACTGCAAAGTGCACTCTAGTGACATCCTACCCCAGCCACACGAAGCTGAGTCTTCTACTTGTCATAACTCTCCAAACATCCTGTTTCTCCAACTAGAGAACAAGTTCCTACCAACTTGTTTCCTGATGGCTATCAGAACGTACCTGACTGACACACACACACACACACACACACACACACAGTGTCTAGGTCCAGGGTATCTGAATCAGTAGACCTAATGGTAAGGTCATATGCCTTTTACTTTGTCTCTAGTTGTTAAAACCAATATCTTCCTTTCCAATAGAGCAGGTGTGCATGCTGGAATGGATAGAGATAGACGAAGCTGATGTGCTGAAAATTTTGTCAAACATTAAGATTGACAAGTCGCCAGGCCCGGATCAGATTTGTCCTCGGCTGCTTTGGGAAGCGAGAAATGCAATTGCTTCGCCGCTTGTGAAGATCTTTGCATCCTCGCTCTCCACTGGAGTCGTACCTGAGGACTGGAGAGAGGCAAATGTAATTCCTCTCTTCAAGAAAGGAAATAGGGAAATCCCCAGCAATTATAGACCGGTAAGTCTCACGTCTGTCGTCTGCAAGGTGTTAGAAAGGATTCTGAGGGATAAGATTTATGACCATCTGGAAGAGCATGGCTTGATCAAATACAGTTAACACAGCTTTGTGAGGGGTAGGTCATGCCTTACAAACCTTATCGAGTTTTTTGAGGATGTGACTAGAAAGGTTGATGAGGGTCGAGCTTTGGATGTGGTGTATATGGACTTCAGCAAGGCATTTGATAAGGTTCCCCATGGTAGGCTCATTCAGAAGGTCAGGAGGAATGCGATACAGGGGAACTTAGCTGCTTGGATACAGAATTGGCTGGCCAACAGAAGACAGCGAGTGGTAGTAGAAGGAAAATATTCTGCCTGGAAGTCAGTGGTGAGTGGAGTTCCACAGGGCTCTGTCCTTGGGCCTCTACTGTTTGTAATTTTTATTAATGACTTGGATGAGGGGATTGAAGGATGGGTCAGCAAGTTTGCAGACGACACAAAGGTCGGAGGTGTCGTTGACAGTGTAGAGGGCTGTTGTAGGCTGCAGCGGGACATTGACAGGATGCAGAGATGGGCTGAGAGGTGGCAGATGGAGTTCAACCTGGATAAATGCGAGGTGATGCATTTTGGAAGGTCGAATTTGAAAGCTGAGTACAGGATTAAGGGTAGGATTCTTGGCAGCGTGGAGGAACAGAGGGATCTTGGTGTGCAGATACATAGATCCCTTAAAATGGCCACCCAGGTGGACAGGGTTGTTAAGAAAGCATATGGTGTTTTGGCTTTCATTAACAGGGGGATTTGAGTTTAAGAGTCGTGAGATCTTGTTGCAGCTCTATAAAACTTTGGTTAGACCGCACTTGGAATACTGCGTCCAGTTCTGGGCGCCCTATTATAGGAAAGATGTGGATGCTTTGGAGAGGGTTCAGAGGAGGTTTACCAGGATGCTGCCTGGACTGGAGGGCTTATCTTATGAAGAGAGGTTGACTGAGCTCGGTCTCTTTTCATTGGAGAAAAGGAGGAGGAGAGGGGACCTAATTGAGGTATACAAGATAATGAGAGGCATAGATAGAGTTGATAGCCAGAGACTATTTCCCAGGGCAGAAATGGCTAGCACAAGGGGTCATAGTTTTAAGCTGGTCGGTGGAAAGTATAGAGGGGATGTCAGAGGCAGGTTCTTTACGCAGAGAGTTGTGAGAGCATGGAATGCGTTGCCAGCAGCAGTTGTGGAAGCAAGGTCATTGGGGTCATTTAAGAGACTGCTGGACATGTATATGGTCACAGAAATTTGAGGGTGCATACATGAGGATCAATGGTCGGCACAACATTGTGGGCTGAAGGGCCTGTTCAGTGCTGTACTGTTCTATGTTCTATGTTCTAATACGGTTTGATATGAGTATCTGTCCCCATGGCAACCTGGTCTAATGGACTTGTATTGAATGAAAGGAAATAGTTTAAACTTAATCATCTCACAAAGCCTCGTAACAATTACTGTTCTCTTCCCACTTTACAATCCATTCCGTCTTTTATTGGGTCCCCTGTTCTACTGGCAGGAACAGCTCAACGCTTCAACAGAACTGTAACTTTTGGTTACTCAAATTAAACTCACTGCAGTTTTACTGTGTTGGAATGCTTATTTTCCTCCATTACAATTTTATTTTCAGTCTCAGTTTTTTTCTGTAACCTTCAATAATCCTACCAGCAATCAGATTCTGGCCACCTACAGATCCCCAATTTTAATCACCTCAGCTGCAGAGATGGAACCTGTGGAACTTCCCCCCCTCAATCCTATCTGCATCTTGTCCTCTTTCCTTCTTTGAGATGGTCTTTAAAACCTTAAAGAAAACCAAAGCAGATGCTGAAAATTGGAAACAAAAAGAAAACAAAATTGTTGGAAAAACTCAGGTCTGGCAGCATTTGTGGAGATGAAGCAGAGTTAACAGTTCAGGTCCAGTGAGCCTTCTTCAGTACTGTTTGCAGCTGGGGGAAAAGTTGCTCAATATTTTGGAAATGGAGCCTAGGGAGCGAGAGCGAGAGCGAGAGCGAGAGCGAGAGCGAGAGCGAGAGCGAGAGCGAGAGCGAGAGCGAGAGCGAGAGCGAGAGCGAGAGCGAGAGCGAGAGCGAGAGCGAGAGACAGTTGGGCGGACAAATGAATGGGGAGAGGTCAGTATGGGAGAATAAATAGCTGTTAACAGGGACTATTAGTGGCTACCAATGATTTTTTTGTCACAGCAGCCCATGTAAACACAAGACCTGTTGAGTGAAATTGAGGTAAGGACTGGAGAGAAGGTGCTCAAGTGGCAAAATTGTTTAACTCAGCTTTGAGGAGCCTAAATGACTGATAGTACAGCCACCAAAAAGGAGGAACCTAATGATTGGGAATGCACAAGAAGCTAACATTAAAAAGGAACACAGATAAAGCAGAGAATCGTGAGGCTACAGATCCACGCAGGGATATGTAAACAGGGGTGAAAAATGTTAAAATTAAGATGTTGCTTGACTGGCAGTTAATATAAATGAACAAGCACAGGAATGATAGGAGAATAGGACTTGCGAGTAAGGGCATGGGCAGAGTTATAAATATCATCAACTTTACAGGGCATGGAATGAGAGAAATTAGCCAGGAATACCTCTGAATATGAGCTCCCTGACTGGGGCTGGTAACCTGGTCCAATCAGTGTCCTGGCTGACAGATATAAACAGGGGTGTCCGTGTAAGCGTTGCACTTATCTGGCTTTACCTGTTACTGGTATTTTCCTAAAAAACGACAAGAATATTAGCACTTCAGTTCACTCTGAGGACAGCTTTGAGCTAGCTGGATCAGTGTCTTGTACTATGCAGGTATAAATAAAGGATGACTCGGTGACAGGTTATGGGCCTTCTTGGAGTTGTTTCATGGATGTCATAGAAGCTCATCACACAGAGTCAAAAATGACACCAAGGTCAGCCTACAGAACACTGGAAGCGGCCAGGCACCGTGACAGTAATGATTTTATTGGCAAGGCAGACATTAAAAGGCACTGATGAGGGCAGAGTTGAGCCAGATATGTTGCAGCAAACAGAGGGTCAAAGGTTAGGTATGGCTGTGAATTATACTAATGCTAAGTCTGCAAGCTAGCTTCTGATGCAAAGAGCTGCTAAAGAATAGGATTTTTTAAGTTGGTATGGTTTTAGTTTGGATCATGAGGATCAATAACTTTATGGTGGTTGCCAACATTTCTGAAAATCCAATCAGCTCTCTCATCCCAGTGGCAGACATGCCAAGATGCATTTCACAGAAGGTGCTGTCTTGCCCAAACCAAGTTAAACAACTGAGCAAAAATAGGACAAGAAAAGAAAAAAAATATTAAAAGCATGCGTGCAGACAGACGCACGGACTCGGACACACACAAACAGGTCAAATAGAGAGGGGAAAAAATATTAAATGTTAAAAGCATCTGTGTATGATCAAATAGTCCGAGTCACATGCCCACAATCAACCACACACAAAAAAACACCAACTAATGCTAGTTCGATGCCAGACTCAAATGGTTAGTACAAATTTCCATAAGATTGTGTAAAACCAGGAATTCTCTTTCTAATGGTCAGCAGTAGTTCAAGAAAGCAGCTCACCACAACCTTCTCAAGGGTAGCTCAGGATGGGTAATAAATGCTACGTCATTCCACGAGTGAATAAGACAAAGGTGGGGCACAAAATTATTGTTCTCGTAATCAGTTTATTTATCTGCCATGATTAAATTAACAATTTTATTTTCTATCTGCTCATCAGAAACCACCTACTGCACCATCTCTAGGAAGGTCTGACAAACTTTCTGCATTCTATCAACAGAAAGTGAAACCTCATACTCATTATCCTCATGGAACAGTACACTCCATTCACTCAAAACACAAACATGGGCTAGCAATGTACAAGGCTGCAGGGATATTTTACTCAAATACATCGTAAATATTGAAACTAATTTTGAAACTAGTTGGGTGTAATATTAGGAAAACATACTGACTGTATGTTGCCATTTCTAAAGGAGATTCAATAAAACTCATGAGTGTGTTTACACTATGGCGTCACCGTTGTAATTAGATAATTTGAACTCCATTAGAGAAGCTGTGGTTTTATGGAGTCTGGTGATCAGATTTGAGGCATAGTGCTCCAAATCTATTATTTCTTCATTGTTTGATAATACAGGAACAAGTGGCCAATGTGCACTAGAAAACAGAATATTAAGACTCTTCGTTTGCTGTTGACATGCTACACAATTTGGAACAAATAATTCTCAAAGCACCAGACAACCGACATTAAGATGGGGAACAAGGATATTCAATTACACTTTAAAAATGAACAAACTATTTGGGAAGAGTCAACAGTTTCAATGATAAAACTTAGTAGTGTTCTCAAAGCGTTTTCATAAAATGTATGAGATAGAAATATTCATAAAATCTTGATCTATCAAATCTGAAATACAATTCTGCATTTTTTCTCTTACATACAAATTGCTAGAAATAAAAAAATCAAGTCTATCTAGTTCATCCTCCATCAACCTGGCAAATTGAAAATAAGGAAAGAATTTGGTATTATTTTTGGGTTTATTACATTTGACATTCCTGATTTCTATGATCAAGAAGTTTAATGTGGTTTTAACATTGAAAGTAAGGGATAAGTTCGGTAGTGGTTGACTAATCAGAACAACTAATTTTCTTCATTTGGTATACAGCAGATACAAATTACACAAAGAAAACCCAAGCAATAAGGAACTTTAGGAACTAAAGGTTGCAGTCTCTTTTCTCCAGTCACCATGTCATCCCTCATATTACATGTTTTTTTTATTTAGAAGTGATCTGATACTTTAAATGCATAAAATCCAGTGCTAGCCTTTTGACAGCTCTCATGTGGTACAGAGCCACTGTATTAACATTGCTATTCAGGTTTTATAATCAGTCAGTACACCCAGCAACAAACAGCAAGAAAAAAAAACTCTCCAAATTTTACACCATGTTCAACTGTATAAGCTATATTTTCATGCAGTCTTTTAGTGCTGAAATTACAATGGTGAATTTGTTAAATGTTAATACATTTTTCTATTTACCACAAAATTAACTCAAACAATGTTGTATCTCATGTAGGACTTGATATACTTTGTGCATTTGACGAGAAATCCATCACAAATTTATTTTACTATACGTTATGTTTTAGCTGCAATACTTCAGGATATTAGTAGTTTACAAACACATAAGCAGTACTCAGACATAACACAGCAAACTAACTGTTTTCAAAGAGATGGACTTTTATTTAGAACTGAAATAAGGCCTAGGTGTTATAATAAACGATATAATTATTACTCAACAAAACCACTGGTGAACATCAGCTTTTTGCAGATTGCTCTTATCAGCAGTTACTTCTGCAGAAAGTACAACACAGATCTCTAGTGGCAGTAAGTGAGTAATGCATGATATTTTCCCAAATTGTATCTTCTGACTTCCAATAGCTCTGTGCTCTCCTAATAAAGGACATATGACGCATCGGTCATATGTCCTGTTGCTTTCTTCATATTTCAATCACTTAACTACCCAGCATTAAAAGCCAATGCAAAATTCATTCAGGTCCATGGTGAAATTATAAACCAACTGAAAACAGTAAGCAACAGTTAGCTTTTGTGCTCCTGAGATGCTGCTTGGCCTGCTGTGTTCATCCCGCCTCACATTTTATTATCTTGGAATTCTCCAGCATCTGCAGTTCCCATTATCTCTGAAAACAGTAAGCATTCTCGTCATGGTTAATAACCTTTGGCAAGTAATACTGAACTTATCCCTTACTTTCAGTGTTAAAACCACATTAAACTTCTTGATCGTAGAAATCAGGAAAGTCAACTGTAGTAAACCCAAATCAAATTATTAACCTGAAATTCAGAGAACAGTGTGTGACCTGTAACATATCTGAGGACTCAAGAGACAAATTGGATTTCTTGTCTTAAATAGTCAAATGTCCAAACTGTTGGACAGGAATCTGTACTTTGAGGTGCACATAATCACAATCACCACTACAACAATCTCGAGCTGCATTAAAGCATTCTCAAAAACACCAGAATTATCAGATTACGTAGTACAGAGAAGTGTGCCTACTTGATAACTGTGCCCTTGGCACCTCCAGCTGTGGTCAGCATTACTCTAGTGGTCAAACTAACACGCAGGTCATCATCATCCAGCCCCAGCAATTCAGCACAGTGTTCCAGTGACTGACGCGATTTGTTCTTCAGGACACATCCACCTAACAATTAATACCATTGATTACGAAGGCTGAAAATATAGTTCCGGTGTGCACTCACATGAACCTTGGTCTTTTTTTTTATTTTAATGATGATAAATTCTACCGACCAATTAAATATTTCATTTCAATTGTACAAACGCCATCTAGTGTTTAATAATACAACTCATGCAGTTAAATATAAATACAAGTATTTATTTATATTTACTCATATAATTCAGGAATAATGAAACAAAGAAACATTTCTTGAATGCACACAAGAGAAAAATGTTAGATAAAGATAGTAAAGATAGACATTGAAAATATGATTAATTATTCATTACGTACATCAAGGAAAAAAGTGATTCATATTTAGAAAGCATTTTGCATGTCCTGAAGACATCCAATACATCACTTTATATTCAATCATACAACCTTACAACAACTCATTCATTAGAAATGTCAGCAAATAATCTGTTTCTCATGCTTTTACTTGAGGGCACAGACTGCTCACAGTTCTCACTTCTATTGATTGAATGGTGCCGAGGGACCTTGCATGTTTAGCAGAAAATAGCTTTTACATGTAACACTCCATCCAACAGTTAGTCCTGCATTGACTTATTGCCCTACGTGATGCATTTCCATCGAATGATTGTGGAGCTTGAACCCAGCACCCAAACATAGAGGTAACATGGGCTAATGCTCGAGTCAAGGCATTTATCCAAACAATGAACTAAACTGAATGAATTATTTTTGTTATGGCCATGCATGCAATAGCAGGACACAAGAAAACAGTAACATTTAAAGTTTTAGCAAAGATTTGTAGCTCGGGTTGTCAGTGAGATTACTGACTTGCTCACACTCCATGTTACCCATCATGGTGATAAAAACAAACATCTATCAATCAGTGAGGCCTACAATGAAGTGATATGGCTTTACTCTGCTTGGAATCTATATCGTCCTGTCTGTTATGGTGAGCAGTATCTTTTCTGGTTTTTGTTCAGTATGGGTTTGTAAATGGAGTCCAATTCCATAAGTTTGTCGACTGTATTATGGGTTGAGAACCATGCCTCTAGGAATTCCCATGTGTCTATATCTTTGGTTTGGGCTACTATGGTTATGTTGTCGGGATGGCCTTCATTGTTTGGAGTGTACGGATATTAAGGAAAGTTTGTGTTGTTTTGCTGCTAGCTGATGTTCATGTATTCTGATGGCTAGTTTCCTTCCTGTCTGTCTGATGTAATGTTTGTGGCAGTTATTGCATGATATTTTGTAACTACATTGATGCTGCATGTTGTGGGAATCAGGTCTTTAATCCTTGAGAGTGTTTTTCATAAAGTGACTGTGGACTGGTGTGCTACCACGATTCCTGGTGGTTGTAGGGGACAGTTCTGATAGTTCTTGATGTAGTATAGTGTGGCCATGTGTTAGGGTGTACTGTGTCCTCTTGGTGTTGACTATTTAGTGGGCACCTACAGATGAAGTTGCAGGGGTATCTGTTCATGGTAAAGATTTTGCATAGGTGCTCTTCTTCCTTCCTGTGTAATTATGGCATGTTGTAGTGAGTGGTGGCCCATTTAGATAGTGTCCTAATGCAGCTTTGTTTGTAGATGTTGGGGTGGTTGCGGTGCAAGTTGACAATTTGGTCAGAGTGGATTTCTTTCCTGTATACAGAGGTTTGAAACTCCCCATTGGCAATATGTTCAACTGTGATGTCCAGTAACACAAGCTGATTGTTGTTTTCTTCTTCTCTTGTGTATTTAATCCAGTGAATATGTTGTGGGTGAGGTGTGGATCCCTTCTAGTTTGTTGCATTTAATAATGACAAATGTTCATTCATGTACCACATCCAAGATTTAGGATCAATGCAGGGGAGGACGGTGTGTTCTAGTCTTTGCATGGCTGCCTCTGTGATGAGTCCTGAAATGGGTGACCCCATGGATGTGCCATTGCTCTATTTGTATACTTTACCACTAAAGGCAGTCTGTTGAAGGTCCTTGGCCAGTTTGTGTGAAGGTGTGCCCAGCGGGGAGACGAACTAACAGACTTGTGCCACATACTCAAACTATTAGACTTGTGCCTCACCACACACTCTCTAATGGTCAAGCATACAAACAGAGCAATGGCTCATTTCACAGGATCACCCATTTTAGGGCTCATCGCAGAGGCAGTCATGCAAAGTCTAGAACACACTACCCCCAAACCCAGCATTCAACCTAAACTGCGGTTTCGGTACACGGACAACACGTTGTCATTATTAAACGCAACAAACTAGAAGAGATCCACCACCTCATGAACAATGCATGTGCTGGGATTAAATTCACAAAAGAAAACAACAATTATCTTGTGTTTCTGGACAGAGTTGAACATATGACCAATGGAGACTTCCGAACCTGTGTGTCCAGGAAAACAACTCACAATGACTAAATCCTCAACTTGCACAGCAACCACCCCAATATCTACAAACAAAGCTGCATTAGGACACTATTAAAATGGGCCACTACTCACTGCAACATGCTAGAACTACACAGGAAACAGGAAGAGGACCTATACAAAACCCTCACTATGAACAGGTATCCCCGTGACTTCATGCAAAGAGCCTAGTGAAAACAGACAAAAGGAGAACACAGTATGCTCTAACACTGACCACACTGCCCTACATCAAGAACATATCAGAACTGATGATGATTCTCCTACAACCACCAGGAATCATGGTAGCACATAAGCCCACAGACCCTTTATGACAAACACTCAAAGATGAAAGACCCCATTCCCACAACACGCAGATTGACAAACAGGAAGGAACTTGGCCTTTAGAATACATGAGCTAGCAGCAAAACAACACAACAAACCTTGCTTAATACCAGTACACTCAGACAATAAAGGGCATCAGTTTAACTGGGACAAGGTAAACAAAGCAGCCAAGCCAAACATAGACATGCACACAAATTCTTAGACGCACGGTTCTCAACCCAAAATGCAATCAACATATACAAACCCATGCAGAACAAAACTGTAAAGGACACTGCTCACCATAACAGACCAGACAGTATAAATTTTAAGTGGAGTAGAACAACATCATTACAATCGGAGACCTCCCTGATATTACCTAGCATAGTGACAAAACATCAGAGTGAAAACAAGCTAGCTCAACGAGCAAGTCAGCAACAGTAATACTTGTTCTCAACCGGTGCTACATATTAATTTGAATTGTCATGTATGAATCATCATTTATCTTATTTAATTTCCCATATCACTATTTAGCTCTTGAATTTTTGTTTTTTTTAAGAAAACAACTTCTATTCTGGGCTCCCAATTGCCCAAGCACTGATATATCAGGGTCCATGAGACACTTTCCGAAGGACTTGTGGCCTGCTAAAGTGAAACATTTAGCACCTGCCTCCCCTCAATTCTAACAGCTGGACAGTTTCTGCTGTCAAAGCTGAACAATGCAAAGTATCAAACCACCACTGAAAATTTGAGGGTAACTTCTGGAGATTTTATGACAAGGAATCAGAGCCCACCTACCACTTAGGAAAATTGAGCAACAAGTTTTAAATTTGAAACAATTCAAGAAATATTGACACAATTCAAAGGCCGCTACAGAATCCATCGAATCCCTACAGTGTGGGAGCAGGCCATTCGGCCCATCGAGTATATATTGACCATTCAAAGATCATCCCACCGAGACCACACCCTTCCCACCCGCTGTGTATAAGGAAGCCAGAGCACCTGGAAGAAACCCACACAGACACACAGAGAATGCGCAAACTCCACACAGACAGTCGCCATAGAGTATAATCAAACCTGGGGCCCTGGTGCTGTGAGGCAGCAGTGCTAACCACTGAGCCACCCCGCTTAAGATGGGTGCGTTTGGGACGTTTTTCTGATGTTTGAGCAATAACTAACCAGTATGAAGTCATTTTTAAAAACTGCAAGATCAGGACACAGAAGTGGGAGTGGAAAAATCCTAATTGATTGCTAGCCATTGCCTTAACCAGTCAATTGCAATTACAGACAATTAATGCAGGTATTTTTACACAATTTTCCTCTCCAGGTTAGGCAAACATTTCTGTTGCTGTCAAAGTTCAACATTCAGTGATAGTAGGAACTGTAGATGCTAGAGAATCCAAGAAAACAAGGGAAAGAGCTGGATGAACACAGCAGGCCAAGCAGTATCATAGGAGCAGAAAAGCTGATGTTTCAGGCCTTCTTTAGAATTGGGGGAGGGGAAGGGGGTCCAGAAATAAATAGGGAGAGGGGGGAGGCAGATAGAAGATGGACAGGGGAGAAGATAGTTGGTGAGGAGATAGACCAGTCAAAGAGGCGGGGTTGGAGCCAGTAAAGGTGAGCGTAGATGGAGAGGCAGGGAGGAGACAGGTCAGTCCAGGGAGGACGGAAAGGCCAAGGGAGCAGGATGAGGTTAGTAGGTAGGAGATGGGGGTGGGGCTTGCGGTCGGAGGAGGGGATTGGTGGGAGGAAGAACAGGTCAGGGAGGCGGGGACGAGCTAGGCTGGTTTTGGGGTGTGGTAGGGGAGGGGAGATGAGATTTTGAAGCCCATGAAGTCCACCTTGATACCATTGGGCTGCAGGGTTCCCAAGAGGAATATGAGGTGCTGTTTCTGCAACCTTCAGGTAGCACTGTTGTGGCAATGCAGGAGGCCCAGGATGGACGTGTCATCTGAGGAATGCGAGGGGGAGTTGAAGTAGTTCGTGACTGGGAGGTAAAGTTGTTTCGTGCAAACTGAACGTAGGTGTTCTGCAAAGCGGTCCCCAGGCCTCCGCTTGGTTTCCCCAATGTAGAGGAGGCCACAACAGGAACAGCGGATGCAGTATACCACATTAGCAAATGTGCAGGTGAACATCTGTTTGATGTGGAAACTCTTCTTGGGGTCTGGGATGGGGGTGAGGGAGAAGGCGTAGGGGGAGGTGTGGCACTTTCTGCGGTTGCAGGGAAAAGTGCCGTGTGCGCTGGGGCTGGAGGGGAGTGCGCAGCAGACAAGGGCCCTCATTTTTCAACACCTCAGATGTGCTTGTTTATCAAGGCATCTCAGATGTCCTCGTTTCCCCCCCGCCCCCAGAACCACAACTCTCCTCCCCCTTCCCCTCACCACCCACCCGGTCAAGAATTCCCTCAACTAAGCCTCCCACATTTCCCCCAACTCATCCCTCTCGCCCCTCCCCTGCAATAAAAACCAAAACAGAATCTATCTTGTCCTCTCATACCACCCCACCAACCTCCAGATCCAATGCATCATCCTCCAAAACTTCCACCATCTACAATCCTACCCCAAAGACATTTTCCCCTCCTCACCCTTATCTGCTTTCTGGAGGGACCACTTTCTCCGTGACTCCCTCGTCCGCTCCACACTCCCCTCCAGCCCCACCACACCCGGCACTTTTCCCTGCGACTGTAGGAAGTGCTACACATGCCCCCATACTTCCTCCCGCACCCCCATCCCAGGCCCCAAGAAGATTTTCCACATCAAGTAGATGTTCACCTGTACTTCTGTTAATGTGGTATACTGCATCCGCTGTACTCGTTGTGGCCGCCTCAACATCGGGGAAACCAGCGGAGGCCTGGGGACTGCTTTGCAGAACACCTCTGCTCGGTTCGCAGTAAACAACTGCGCCTCCCAGTTGCAAACCATTTCAACTACCCTCCCATTCCGCAGATGACATGTCCATCCTGGGCCTCTCGCAGTGCCACAATGTTGCCACCCGGAAGTTGCAGGAACAACAACTCATTCTGCTTGGGAACCCTGCAGCCCAACGATGTCAATGTGGGCTTCACAAGCTTCAAAATACCCCCTCCCCCTACCACATCCCAAAATTAGGCCAGCTCGTCCCTGCCTCCCTAACCTGCCCTTCCTCCCACCTATCGCCTCCTCCCATCTCAAGCCCCACTCCCATCTCCTACCTACCAACCTCATCCCATCCCCTTGGCCTGTCCATCCACCCTGGACTGACCTAACTCCCCACCTACACTCACCTTTACTGGCTCCATTTCTGCCTCTTTAACCCATCTGTCTCCTCTCCACCTATCTTCTCCTCTGCCTTCCCCCTTCTCACTATTTATTTCAGAACCCCCTTCACCTCCCCCATTTCTGATGAAGGATCTAGGCCTGAACCATCAGTTTTCCTGCTCCTATGATGTTGCTTGGCCTGCTGTGTTCATCCAGCTTTACATCTTGTTATCCCTTCATCATTCAGTGGTCGGCTTTCCAACAAACTATTAGACAAACTGTCTAACATGTAACAAAAACAAAGTTGCTGGAAAAGCTCAGCAGGCCTGGCTGTGTCTGTGGAGGAGAAAACGGAGTTAACGTTTTGGGTCCAGTGACCCTTCCTCAGAACAGACAACAGAAAGGTTCTGAGGAAGGGTCACCGGACCTGAAACGTTAACTCTGTCAGATGCTGCCAGACCTGCTGAGCTATTCCACAACTTAGTTTTTGTTGCTGATTTAGACCATCCAGAGTTCTTTTGATTTTTGTTTTGTCTAACATGTAGCCAGTTAAGTAACACTATATGATAACCTTCAGACCACTGGACTGGAGAAGATTAAGAGGGCACTCTGCATCTACACCAAAATAGTTGTTATACCTGAAGTGCTTCCAGCTTCCTCAAAGTCAACATTTCCAAGGTGCAGAACACCTGCAACTACACGAAACAGATCAAGCTTCTCTGCATCATCCAGCCCTATCTTCTTCATAGCCACACACATGCGGTTAAAATCACCATGGTCATCCAGCAATGGGTCTTTCAATGAGCCTTCTTTAAGACACTGGAAGGAGACAATGAAAAAGATGCAACACATCAGCAAACATCAAAAAGGAACAAGGACATGCAATCAAAAAGAAACATGCAGTCAGTCCAGAATGTTAATGCGCAAAATATAATATGCATGCAAACTAGTACATCAATTTCTCATGCACACGCCATGAAAGAAATAATATATTTGCCTGCACTGCAAGTCTTCAAAAAGCCAGATCTGCCGACAATCAGTTGTAATACTTAGCAGTTTTTACATTAATTCTACTTTGGATACCTGTGCCTTCAGAATATCATTCCCACTTGTTTCTAATTCCCCTTTATGTAATTTAATTCATAATACCCAAATACAGGCCCATTGCAGCACCTACTTTGATGCAGCATATTTGATTTACCATGTACACGAGGAAATCCAGATCAAAATATTCCCCATCCACCTTCTGCAGACAGTAAAGAATTTCTTGCCTTTATCTATCCATAATGTCCAAGCTGACTGCAACCTTTAAGTGTACAACCAGCTTAAGAGCTCATTTCCATGGAAACAAAGAGAGTAGCAGTGTTGCTAAGTGATACAAAGTTCAAACTCATGACAGATAATGAGAGCAAGATGGCATATTGAAGTGCTCGGTATCAACATATGTTTCCTTATTAAAAAAACATGATTCAATAATGCTATTTACATTTTATGTTTCAAATGCAATCGAAGTCAACAAATGATCACTTATCTACTCTTAACTGACACCTGCAGATCAATACAGCTCCCCCTAGTGTTGCTATGCAATTGCCCACTTCAAGTGCAGCCCTGCAATCAGACTCTCAGATACCCACATTAAAGCAAATGATTTCTCCTCCTGTGCTCGCACTGAAATCAAGTCCTGAGTTCCATTCCATATATCACAAACGGATGAATTCAGATTAACCTGTCTCTCTCATCTCACTTCCAGCCCTGCTTCTCTCATTAATATCAAAATAGTTTCTGCACTCAGTCCATCACCACAGGATTTCAATATAGTCTGTTCAGCTCCCAGTGTCTTCATTGCAAATGTCATCCCTAACATCTATGTTAAATTAGATTCTATTCAGTCTCTAGTTTAGTTTCATTTTCTTTCAAACAATTATTGAGATTGCTTTCTTTCACTTCTCCAAGGACAGGCACATCCACCCTCAGAACACATCTTGAAGTTAAAAAAAAGGGCAAAATGCGTTTCTGACAGGTACATCATACAAACTTCATATAATGAGTTTAAAAAACCGATCACCTCATCCTCCTGAGGTTTAAAAGGAGAAAGAAAATGAGATGATTTTACTTCGATAACATTGTTCCATTTAAAACGGATTCATGCCATCTGCATGTGAATTTACTTCCCAATGGAGGAGTATCAACTACACCTATCGTCTTGAATTCCTCCGTTAAAAAAGGAAAAGTAACACGAGTATTACTGAATTTGAGGAACGGGAGCTAGGAAATAATCCCAGCTGTGGCGGCCTTCAAAACAAAACAAATGGCAGGCTTGCATTTAGAGGGTTTCATGACCACTAGGCATCTTAAAATACTTTACAGTCAATTAAGAACTTCTCACATGTAGTTACTCCTTGAAGGTAGGAAATGCAGCAGACAAACCACACTGAGCAAACTCCCACAACAGCAAGGTGGCGAAAAACAGATAAGCTGATAATTATGATCTTGATTGAGGGAAATATTTTAACAATGATACCAAGGACAATTCTCTTGTTTTTCTTTTCACATCTACCTGATTAGGCAGGTGAGAACCAAGTTTACGGTCTCTTCTGAAAGACAGCGGCTCCAAGAGTGCAGTACTCCCTCATGCTCATGCCCTGGAATGGGAATTGAACCTGGAACCCTGTGGTTCACAAATGAAAGTGCCCTACCCACTGAGTCAGGATTGACACGGGCAGGACATGTGCTTCCTGCAAGTTCTCTGTCCTTCACTTTGATGAACAATATCAATCCAGAGCTTTCATGTTGGATTCCAATTAAAAAAAAATGTATGGAACAGATTTGAAATTAGTGATTTCAGGGCATTTCCAAATGCAAACAAGGTTTTACATTAAAAAAATCCTTCTGCAGCTGTGGAGCCCAGCACACAGTCGCACAATACTCTTTACAGTCTCAAGTATTCATCTCATCAGCAATGAAACCAAATACAGCACCACAATTAGAAATGATTTCTACTGCAGTTGATGTTTGACATACAAAGAGGTCATCTTGCCTGCTTCCATCTCCAACAAAATACCAAAAGAAAAAGAACACCACCAAACAAGAAAATAAGTAAGAAACTATTACGAAGCATTTACTAGTGAATTACCCCTTACCCTGTTGGCATAAGCCATACACAAAAAAAACTACTCTAGTGGGAAGATGAATGCATGCAACTACAACTACACCACACAGGAGTGATGTAAACATCTGCAAATATAATTACATACAGACAGTTACATCATACAAACTTCATAAGCATGTGTTAAAAAAACTGATCACCTCTTCCTCCTGATATTTAAAAAAGGGAAAAGAAAATAAGATGATTTTACTTTAATAACATTGCTCCATTTAAAACGGATTCATACCATTTGCATGTGAATTTACTGCAGTGAATTATATTGCACACCTGCTATCAATGCCAAGAAACTGCCTCTCAAGGAGATGATATCAGAAAAGGGTATAAATGTGATGAGTAATATAAACAAGAAAATCAAATAAATCAATCTGTGAAGTGAAATTGATTCAATCCCTTCCAATCAACAACTAAAAAAACATTTTACAAGGTACAGGCACTGGACTGAAGGGTCTGTTTCCACACAGTATGGCTGAGATCAGAAAGGTTTAGAATATTCATGAAAACCTTTTGCAAAGATTTTAAACCTAGCAGCAATTACAAAGAAATAAACCTAAAAACTGGCCCCACATTGAGTAAAATTGATTAAGAATAATCTGGTAAAGTTATTTATTTAAACTGATACCCGTTAATACCATTAACAGTCAGCAGAAATTGCAAATGAAATTTTAATGGAAATTATTTGGGCAACTAAAATTAAACTGGTGAACAGTGGAACCTTTTCATTTTCTAAATTCTCAACGGCATTTTACATTTAGTTTGGTGAGGCAGTGATATTTACGCAACAGGGACAAAGTAGTATATTCAACATTAACTGTAGAAGATCTATGATGACGGATTTTGAAACCAGCATAAGGAGAGTTGTTGAGAGCTAGCTCAAAAAAATGCAGTAAATAAATTCCTCCAGACTTATTAGGGTTGCTGTTGAGCTTGCAGTTGTGTGATAGCTGCAGGTTTACAGCAAATAAAACAAGATACAGATATCACTACTCAACACTATATACACAACCACTCTCTCAGGCAGTGTTACATTCATCAAAATATCAAATAATGTACCAGATCTTCAAAGGTATAATTGTATTGAGTGAAACACAAGACACAACCCAATCGACAGATAGTATGAAAATTGAAGATGTTAAGACGTGCTCAAGTTAAATGCTGTGGATTTTATTTTAAAAAGAGAGAACAGTTTGTAAATACTATCACACAAACACAAATATTTCTACTGCAGATTAATGGCAAAATATTGAACATTGTGTATAATCATTCCATATTCTCTCCAGATGCAACAGCTGCTTTTCACTTACCCAAACGCTGCTAAAACCCAGTCAGATGACCTACGGCTGTAAACTGCTCAAGTTCAGAGTTGAATTTCTACACTATATCGTCTAGGTCATGCAACTGGATATTGCAATCCAAGAGATTAGTTCAATCTTTCACCTCTAGTGGTGTGAGCTGGACCAAGCCTGACAAAAACTTAACTGCAGGGCAAGCCCTTTTCCCCCAAAACTTTAGTCAGACTGGAAATTTATTCCTGGTCTCTTGTAAAATCAAACAATTCTTCAACACAGCAACCAAGCTCTTCTGTCTGCAGTACATCATTCTGTGATCACAAAAACAGATAACTCATTCAGCCTCATGAACCTATTCTGTTATCCAATGTCTTTACTCTCCATTTACCTACCTTAGTTCCATATTCACTAACATTTGAACTGCATAAAGCTAAAATTTATGCAATTGATCTTAATACTTGGCATTATTGCTTTGCATGCTCTCCTGCTGCTCAATAGCATTCCAAAACTGAGTAATGAAACTTTATTTGTAATATGGTGTTCACAGAATTCTTAACAGCTCAATAAATTTTGACCAACTATTGGCTCAAAGGGTTTCAAAGATTAAACTAAAAACTGTTAACTCAACCAGCATGTAGCCAATAGCCTGTACTGTTGCAGCTCACTGTTGGAGCAAGTGCAGATTTCACTATGCGTTAGTACTTTACCTGTGGGCTCTTGCGATTCTGTAGAATCTTTTTGTCGGATTCCGTGTTGGCAAAGTACCTGGTGCATCCTCGACTCAGATACTACGGCAAAGAGATGAATTTAGCACAAGAGAGATTTTTACAACAATAAATGAGCAATAAAACAAAACAAATTCAATCATTAAAATACTTACCAGGAGGAAAGGAAAGAAAATCAAAATTTCTAACAGTCGATTTGTCCACTCACCAGTGGACTAAACTTCAATAATAGCCTGCCTCATTTAAAAATGCATTTTCTCACAAAGCCTTCTGTCAAAACATATTGACTTCAGAGCTTAATTTGCTCATTCTTTAAATGACTGTTGACTCAACAACATTCTTGGTTAAAGGATCTGGAATTCCTGGATTATAAAACAGTTACTGCCTACAGGGTTATATTCACCACAGTAACAGTCGCCTTTCAACTGGAATGGAAAGGAAATTCCACATCTGAAAGGGGGAGTGAGGGATGGATCACAAAGATTTAATATGATCATTGAATAATTAGAGGTTTTAAACACAAAATGTTTACACAACAGGAACCTGTCACAACCTTACCTATTCCAGTCAACTTTCAAGTACAGCGGACAAAGTACATCAGTGCACATTATGCAAATTAGACAAACAAACAATATTTCAATGTCTGGAGCAACATCTGTAGCATGGCACAGAAACTGCTGACTTCTACCACTAATTCTTCTGGAACGAGTTTAGCCAAAATATCATGAAATACCAAGAGTTACATGGATAGCACATTTAGAGAGGTGTTCACACCGCAGCTCAAGGGACGAGAAAAATGAAGGGAATGGGTGATCAGACAGTGCAAAAAGAACAAACAGTTAGTACAGGAGTCCCTTGGGGTTCCACTCACAAACCAATGTTCCAGTTTGGAAACTGACAAGGTACCACTGAGGAATGCAGTCAGGGCCAGGCATCGGGCACTACTAGTAGATTGACTGTACACCAGCACTTTTTTTGGTTGGGGTTGGAGTTGGTGGAGAGTAAGCATGAGGACAGAGCAATAGCAACAGGGGATTTTTTTAAAAAATACAGTGCAGCAAACTGGCGATTCTGCGGCCTAAGATGTGACTCCAGGATAATGTTTTGCTGCCCTGGTACTAGGGTCAGGGATGTCACTGAATGGCTACAGGGTATCCCAAAACAGGGTGGTGATGGGCTACAGATCATTATACATATTGGTACCAATGATGGGGACAAAAAGTGATGAATGAAGTTTTACAAGAATTCAAGGAGCCCTTCATAAAATCCCTACAGTGTGGAAACAGGCTCCACAGCCTGTCAAATCCACACCGATCCTTGGAGTATCCCATCCAGACCCATCTCCCCACCTTTTTGCTCCAACCCACATAATCCACACGCCCCCTGAACACTCTGGGCAATCCATACAGCCTGCACATCTTTGAACTGTGGGAGGAGGCCTGAGCACCAAAAGGAAACCCACGCAGACACAGAGAAACACAGACTGTCATCCAAAAGATGGAATTGAACCCAGGTCCCTAGCGCTGTGAGGGAGCAGCGTTAACAACAGAGCCACTGTGCCGTCCTGTAGACCAAAAGCAGGACCTCAAATGGCTAGAGTTTCTAGATTACTCCCAGTACCACGTACTACCAAGTATAGAAACAGGAAAATAGGACAGATGAAACTGTGGCCCACAAGTTGATGAAAGTGGGACGGCTTTAGATTCCTGGATCACGGACTATTTCTGGAGAAGTTGGGATATGTACAAATGAGACAGTTTACGCCTGAACCACATTGGGACCAACATCTTTGCAAGTAGGATTGCTAGTGCTGTTGGGAGGAATTTAAACCAGTCTAGAAGGGGGAAGGAGCAAAGAATATTGATGAAATAGAGACACATTATGCTGCAACCAAGGAAACAAACCACAGAGGTCAGCCATACTGTGTGTCAAGATCACAAGTCACACGACACCAGGTTTAGTCCAACAGATTTATTCGAAATCACAAACTTTTGGAGTGCTGCTCCTTTTCACCTGATGAAGGAACAGTGTTCCAAATGCTTATAATTTCAAATAAACCAGTTGACCTATAATGTGGTGTCATGTGACTTACTTTTTTCACCCCAGTCCTACACTGGCAATTTGACTTCAGCATCAAGAGGAGGAGGTAGGGCTAGATGATCTTTAATGCTAGATGAGTTAAGGGTAAGACTGATAAGATAATGGCAAGGATAGATACATGGAAGTATGATTTGTTGCCAACACAGAAACATGGTTAAGGAAAGGACTGGGCTGAAAACTCAATGTTGCTGGGCGTAGGATCTTTAGGTGAGACAGAGGAGGGTGTAAAAAGACTGGTGGTATAGCACTATTATGGAGTCATTTACTGCAATAAGGAGATGATATCTTGGAACGGTCCTCAAACAAGACTTCATTGGTAGAACTTAGTAATGTTAAGGGTCACCCCTTTACTTGAGTGTATTATAGGCCCTCAAAAGAGTCAGTGGGAACTAGGGGAACAAATATGTATACAGTTCCACAGAGATACGCAAGAGTAATAATCAGGTAATTATATTAAGGGATTTCAAATTTCCCAACATAAATTAGGATATAATGCTAAGGGTTTAGAAGGGGGTGCTTTCTTGAAATGCATCCAGAGGAGTTTTTGTTTCAATACACAAAGCTCAACAAAAGCTTGATCTGATTCTGGGGAAAGGAGTATTCGAAGTGACAGTGGGGGAACATTTTAGCATCAGCAACCACTCTGGCCACAGTTGCCTGGGAACAGTTCCTTGTGGGTAAGTCTTTTTGAATGCTTGGGAGTGTACAGCACCAACATATAGCCTTTCCAGGAAAACGTAGGAACAATAAGGTCAGGGAACCCTGTATGCTTAGGACAATTCAGGGCTGACTAAGAATTGAGTAGTAGGACTCTTTGCACTTTCAAAGAGAACAACACAGCTATGGCCCAAGAGGAGCACATCAAGTGCAGGAGGGAACTTAAGAAAGCAATTAGGAAAGCAAAAAAAAGGGGCATGATAAAGGATTTGTGAATAGGATTAAGGAGAATCCTAAATTTGCAAATGCTTTAAAAGGAAGAGGTTAACCGTACGAGGCCCATGAGGGGCCTGTGTGTGAAGCCACAGGACATTGGAACGGTGCTCTCTTCGGTCTTCACTCTGGAAGAGAAGAACATAGGTACACAACTCAGGACAAGGGGCTGTGAGGAACTTGCACATAGTTGGACATAGGGAATAGGGAGGCACTGTAGGGCTCAAAAATGGACAAATCCCCTGGAATGGAAAGATTGCACCCCAGGCTGCTGTGGGAGGTGAGACAGGAAATTGCAGGGGCTCTGACAAATTTTTAATTCCTCTCTGGCCACAGGGGAAGTGCCAATGGTCTGGAGGACAGCTAACATGGTTCTACTTTTCAAGAAGTGTAGTAGAGATGAACCAGGAACTTGCAGACTAGTGAGTCTCAGTGGTCAGAAAATTATTGAAGAAAATTCTGAAGGAGTGAATTAATAGCCACTTGGAATGGCATAGGTTAATTGGGAATAGTCAGCATGGCTTTGTCCGAGGGAGGTCATGCCCAACAAATCTGTTAAAATTTAAAAAAACGTGAATGAGGGAAGTTCAGTTGATGTAGTTTACATGAATTTTAGCAAAGCTTTTGACAAGCTCCCACATGGAACACTGAGAAGATGATTAAAGCACATGGAATGGAGGGAAAGTTGGTGAGATGGATCAGAAACTGGCTTAGTAATAGGACACAAAGGGTAGCAGTCGTAGGCTGTTTGAGTGACTGGAGACCGGTGTCCAGCGGTGTACCACAAGAATAAACAATGGGACCCTTATTGTTCATTAAATACATAAATGGTATAGATTAAAATGTGGGTAGAAGTGATAAACAAAGTTGCAGACAGCACCAAAATTCGAAGAGTAGCTAATTGTGAAAAAGATGGTAACAGGTTACAGGATAATAGAGATTGATTGGTCAGACAGACAGACCAGCGGCAGACAGTATTTAATCCTGATTAGTTATAGGTGATGCGTTTTGGAAGAAACAAGATGAGGTGGGTATTTAGTGAATGGCAGGACACTGGATAAAGCTTAGAGAAACAGATGTTGGGCTAATTTTCCCATCTCCCTGAAGACAGAGCATGTGAACAGGATAGTTAAGGCGGCATTTGGGACACTTGTTTTCATCAGTCGTGTCATAGAGTATAAAGCAAGATAATATTGGATTTGTACAGATCATTGGTTAGGCCACACCTCTGAGTACTGTGTGCAGTCCTGTCACCTCACTCCAGGAAGGATGTGATAGCACTAAAGAGGATACAGATGAAGTTCACCAGGATGTTGTTTGGCATGGAGAAATTCAGCTACAAAAGATGATGCTAGATAGGCTTGGATTGTTTTCTTTAGAGCAGAGAGGATGGAGGAAGGGGATATGATTTAGGCATACAAAAGATTATGAGTGTTATGGACCGGATGAAGACAGAGCAGCTGTTCCCCTTGGTTGAGGGGTCAGTCATGAGATGGCATAGTTTTAGCATAAGAGACAGGAGATTCAGAGAGATTTGGGGAAAAAAACATTTCCATTCAGCAGTGGGAATCTGGAATGCACTGCCTGGGAAGGTAGTGGAGGCAGGAAAACTTATCTTTAAAAAAATATTTGGACAGGAACTTCAAACATCATAAAATTCAAGGATATGGGGCAATTGCAGAAAATTGGACTCGATGGGCCAAAAGACCTTCTCTGTACTGTCTGACTCTATGAATCTGTGTGTTGCTTATCTGAACAAAAAATAAACTACAATCAATCTGGAGAGGGTGCATGAGAGACATACTGGTGTTGTTGCCCAGGTTGGACACTTTCAGTTATGAGGAAAGATCGAACAGTCAGGGTTTGTGTTCATTACAGCAGAGGAGACAGAGGGAGTGGGGGACATTAATGAGATTTATAATTATCTACAAGGAGCAGAGCCAGAGTATTCAATAAAGGAACATTTCCCTTTGCTAGAGAGATCAATGCCCAGGGTGGTGGTGGGGATAGATTTAATGTAAGAGGCAGGTGGTTTAGAGAGAATGGGAGGAGGAGAAAGCTTTTCACTCAAAAGGTGGCTGGAATCTGGCACTCTGTACTTATAAAAAGGGTGGTAGGGGCATAACCCTCAAAATTGGAGGAGTATTTAGATGTTCACATGCAACATCCCAAGGATACAAGGCAATGGAGCAAGTGTTAGAAAATGGAATTAGAACAGTTTGGCAGTTGTTTTGACCAGCATGGATTTGATGGGGCAAAGGATCTTTTCCTGTACCACAGACCTCTATGACTAACACAAAAGTGTATATATATTTACTTTCATCAGCTGGATTTGAAACAAATTAAAACTTTGTCATGTGCATTACTATGTTAAATGAATTCACACTTCCCATGAAAACGCTTTCGCAAAATTTGTCAAAGGACACCTTAAAGGTATAACCGATTAAAATATATACTTGCGACATTAGTTTGTTGGAGTTTCAATGAACTGAGGGAAAAATGGTGGTACTTTACAAAAAAGATGCATTGTAAATAGCTTATAGTCCGATCACTATATACGTTAGAGTTTTGTTGCACACTGAAGAAATCTGATCTAACTATCTTCTGACAAACTGCATTTCAATCGTTATCGCAGTTTCACCTGTAGGTGAATGATGTCCAAAATGAGAAGCTGAAAGCTATCAAAGTCCTTTGACATTAACAAAATATCTATTGAATTGTGCACACAGACACTTCTCCCTTAACTAAATAAATTGAATATTCGTAAAATTAAAGCAAATCTGTAATCCAGTAATTACTGAAAAGGCACACATACAATAGAATAGGAAATGAGAACATTAGAAAATCTGACAATTACACATACAAAATCTTAGAAGAAATCTGAAAGTGACATTGGAAACTTAACAATTCATCATCTATATGGAATAAGAGAATGCATTCACTCTCCCCAACTTCTGCTATAGAATCTGGACTGAGCACAAGTGCGCTCTCTCTCTCTAGGATGGAGCGAGCACCCCCCACCCGCCTTGGGTCCTGGACGGAGAGAGGCCTTACCCCCCTGTTCACATTATCTTAGGTGAGAACATTAAATGCAAATGATACCCAATGCATTTAAGAAGTGATAATGATTTTCAAGACTCAAAACGACAAACATGCACTGCATGAATTAGGCTTACATTTACTCCTGACTCTTTAATTCAGCTCCAGTTAGAAATAGTACCTGCAAAGAGGCCCAGGCCTAGCCTGCTTTAATGTAGATGCAACTGAGATAAGCAAAGCAGGCTAGGCTTCAAGAGACCAGGCTTGTAGAAATACCTACTGTGGAATCTGTGACGGTAGGTAGGATCTGCAAGAATTAGGCAAATAGAATTCACTTTGATCTCTGCAATCTACATGGTGAGTGGTTGCCATACTATTCCAGAGACATGTATGAAAATAGATTGTGAATGTGACATCCGCCACTATATATTTGAGCACGCAGTGAGGGGTGTGTCTTGATTAAGAAACTTCCATGATAAAGGAAACCAACCTTGTGATACTCTGAACTCAAGTGTTTATTCAGTGAATGACTGCACTGTTTGGGTTTCTGGAAAGATCTGATGCAATGATCTCTTTAATCCTTCACCCTGCAGAACAATTTCACATCAACGAAGGGCAAAATATTGACAATTCAAATCAGAATAGAAAATAGCTAGGTGGTGTACCTCATGATGATAATTGTGGCATCTTCTGGTGCAAGGTGGACCTTTATATCTGTTCCAGCATTCCCTAAATTTTATAGTTTCCTTTAAGTTCAGGATGTAAGAATAAGCCAGTTTTTCCCCTGTTCCATATGTGTTGTAATCAAGTGAATATAGCATGCCGATCTATGCCTGAGATCAGACTTTGGGACAGATGTTATTTTAGCCTTTTAGCAATAGATTTAATCCTCCACATTGAATCAAATATGTTCTGCAGTTTAAAACATGGTCTGATATTTTCAGAACAGGGCAAACTGAAGATCATAGAATCCCTGTAGTGTGGAAACAGGCCCTTCAGCCCAAAAAGTCCACACCAACGCTCGGAGCATCCGACACAGACCCGTCCCCCTCTAGCCTAACTAATTTACACATCCCTGAACACTAAGGGCAATTTAGCATGGCGAATGCACCTAACCTGCACATCTTTGGACTGTGGGAGGAAACTGGAGCACTTGGAAGAAACCCACACAGACATGGGAAGAATGTGCAAACTCCATACAGACAGTTGCCAGAGGGTGGAATTGAACCCAGGTCCTTGGCGCTGTGAGGCAGCAGTGCTCATCACTGAGCTACCGTGCTGCCCCTTGACCAATTTGGAAAGCTTGGAAAAGCTGTAGTATTTACAAAATAACCAGTATACAAGAAGCCCAAAGAACAGACCAATCTTTAGTTACAGCCACAGGGAAATCATTCAGCTTCTGAACTGGTCAGAAATAAAATTGCAGCCACTGGAGGGAAGCTGGCTGGCTGAACCAGTGCCAACACTGCCCTCTAGTGCTAAGTGCCTTTCTTGCCTCTTTAAAGAAATCACACTTTGGGTTCAGAGTATCACAGTTCACCCATCACCAACCATGACCTTTTGTGGGGATGGAGCATTGGTATAATGTTTAAAGGCAAATACTTCCTATTTTTGCTTTTACAGATAGGTTTAATTGATGGGAAAGTATCATTCGCAACCAACAGAACCCAATCATGTCTTACCGTTACCACAGTGATTTTTAGAGCATTAAAGACTTTCATGAAATCTGTAAATTAGTTGTTACAGTTGACATTACAGAATTGGAATGCTTCAAAGCCTGATATGTCCTTTCCATAATAGTCTTCTGGAGGTAAACAGGGAATTACTGTCAAGAAACACAGTCAAATCATTTTATCCAATAAAACTTTCAAAACAGTTGGAAGCCACTTAAAATCTCTAACTTCATAAAAGGGCAACATAACTGCAACCTAAGATTTAACTCCTGCATATTTAGACTTCTTAAAACAGAATAGATAAATAGATAAAGGCAATGCTCCAATGAAGCCCACCTTTTGTCATATCCAAAAGGTTTGTTTTTAAGAGTAAAGGAATGGTGTCAACTGTTGTTTGCTACCACTCCAATGAAGTACCTGGACACATTTCACTGTTTCAATAGTATTATAGGAATATGAGCTACAATGTAGGCCCCTTGGACGTGTGAGGTAGCCTCTCCTGTTTTAAGCACATGCCTGATGAAATTCATGTTTTTAAAAGTAAGAGTAAAGAAGGCACAGATGAATCAATAAATGCTTTCTCATCAGCACTACAGTCATTAACCACTTGGCATCGAGTAGTTATTTCATGGAAGGCCTTGGAGAGAATATCAGGTGACTTGACTTAAAGGGTCAAGCTTTCAAACAATGATTTGCATTGTTTGCCTCCATGTACCCCATGTGAGCTAATGTAATCCAAGGTGACTGGTAGAGAAAAGTATTTTACTGTCAGAATATTTCTCCAGTAACACGTAGAAAAGATCTTTAGATAAACACATCTTCGAATGCAGTTGACATTTAAGTCAGAAGCCACACAACACCAAGTTTATAGTCCAACAGGTTGTTTGCAGTCACAAGCTTTCAGAACGCTGCTCCTTCCTCATCTGACAAAGCCTGTGATTTCAAATAAACTTGTTGGACTCTAACCTAGTATCATATGACTTTGACTCTGTACACCCCAGTTCAACACCAGTACCTTGATTTCATGGCTGACATTTAAGGCGACTAATCTTCAGCCTTTTTCAGAGAAGCATTCCATGTTCCATAGCCAGCAGTGTAACAAATAATTATGCAACGGATGGCAACCGTGATCCAGTGGAATTAAAGTAATCTCAAGCAAAATGGCATTCAACAAATTGCAAAAAAACTTTTTCTAGGCTAAATCCAAAACTGCCTACTGAAATTCTTTTCACCACAGTCCAATTGTGTTCAGGCAGAGCTCGTGCACATTGTAGAATAATTAAATTGATCAATTATGTTTGTTTTCCCAACTTTGAATCATTGCTATACTTTTCCAACTCAACCAATTAAAACAAAGACCAAATCGAGTTGCCACCCACACTTTTAGCGTCTGGAATCTTGCACAGAGTAGCACCCAATGAATCAAAATAGATAAGGCACTAAGTACCAAAGTTCACATTTGAGTGTTTGCCAGACTTCAGTACCCAGAAAAGAGACAGCAGGGCATAGCAACTAGCAGCTGCGAACCCAGTATCAGTATGTCGGCAATCATCAGAAAGCAGAACCCCAACAGGAACTGGTGGGGAGTGGGGGTGGAAGAGAAACACAGCAAGAGAGTGACAGAGAGACACAGAGACACACACACACATAGTGAAAGACAGAGACAGACAGACAAAAAAAATGGGAAGGAGGGGACAGCAGGAGTCCAGGAGGTGGAGACAGCTTTTGGGGGGGGGGGGGGGGGGGGGGGGGGGAAGAGTTGTGAGGGAGACAGCGCTCTCACTTGCGAGAGAGCGCGCAAGAGAAAAGCAGGGAGGAAGGGAGAGACCAAGAGTGGGAGATGGAGGGTAAGCAGGAGGATGATGATGATCCAGGCAGAAAAAGATAGTGAAGTACAACCCAATGGCATAGAACTCACCCGGAAGTTATCAGGGGAGGTCAAGTGAAACTTTTGCCTAATCTCTTCAGGAGCACCTGCGCACAGCCTATAAAATATATGATAATTTCTTTCTTCCATGCTCTGCGTACAGATTCGGGATTTTTCCAAAAGGTAATGAGATACAAAACCTCCAACGACAGCATTCTGCATGGGGGAAGAAAACAACAAGACAAGGAGATAGTTTGGGAACGCGAGTGCCATTTCACAACAGTAAACAATTTTTAAAAAATGCTTCAAAAAGGTACCTTCTCGTTGAAATGAATTTCTACAAATTTTCCAAATCGGCTACTATTGTTATTTCGGACAGTTTTGGCATTTCCAAAAGCCTCAAGTAAGGGGTTAGCTGTTTTGGAAATAAATGTTAAAAATGAGTTTCTCTACTTTCTAGAGTTAAAGATTGATCCAGCAGAGAGGACCATGCAGGCCATGCTGGGATAAAGGAACATCAAACCATTTGACAACATCTTTCTCATTGGTTTACACTAGTCAGTTTCACAAATTATTTCTCATTACTGATGAGCAAAATGCCTGTGCACCTCAGAAAAATAGTGCAAAATATAAAGCGCCATCCTTGGTGAAGCCATTTGTCCAAACCATGCAATTTCAGCCTCAGGGTGATAGCCTTTTTGTGAGCAGGACCTGAATTACACAAATGGAATTTCACAGCAATCTAAAACAACTTTAGGCATTTTGGGTAGATTGCTTAAAATTCCCTTTTTGTGCCTTTTTATTGCCCGGAAAGTCTTGCTATTACTGGCATAAATAAACAGAACAATCCATCCCAGGCACTTAAACGCCTTCCAAACCGATAACTCCTTGTTTTTCATTAAAAGGCTAGTGAGTCAGTCTTCATTATTTTTTGATTGCATGCATGTACATGTACATTTCCTAGTAACTGTGTACCTTCTACAATCCTTTCATCGATGTCTTGACCTGTACCATATGATTCTGTCAAGTACCTGCAGAATGGAACCAGGAATAAAATAAATGAATGCTTCTTTGCAATATCTGGAAAATGTCAGGAACAGAGAAAGGTGCAGGTAGTTCTTGCAAATATTCTGCTAAAGCCACAGACAGTGCCACAATGAACAGGACTCAAATGTGATATTCATCGCAAGAAAGAGAGATGGTGGGGTAGGGGGACTCCATGAGGCTTAGTGTGGGTAGCAGTATGGATAAGGACAAGCATGGCAGGGCTTAAAAGGGGATTGGGGGAGGCAAAAGAGAGTACCAGGAATGGGAAGGGAGTGCACGGCATGAGAGATTTGTACATACCGAAGAACAAACTTGGTATTTTCTGTTTTTCCAGCACCCGATTCCCCGGAAACAATAATGGACTGGCTTAGTTTATGCACCTTCATGTCACGATAAGCTTTGTCAGCTAAGAATGGGATCAAAGAAAGACACAGCGTTAAATACATGAGCATCACTTCAATGATTATTTATCACAAAGGTTACCAATTCCTCAGAATATCACATTTCAATGAATTATTTTGATCAATTAAAAATAAAATATTGAATTGTGCAAAATTCGTGAAGAATAAGCTCTTTTCAGAAATATAATTTTAAATCTCATTTTTAAAGCTCATCCAAAAACAATTTATTGGCAAAATAGAATGCAACTTGGACCATTTCAACTGCAAAGAAGTTAGTTTTGTAGAAGACTTGATTTTAAAAGCGAGAACGCGATACGGCGAGAACGCGATACGGCGAGAACGCGATACGGCGAGAACGCGATACGGCGAGAACGCGATACGGCGAGAACGCGATACGGGCCCCACAATCCAAGAATTGTTTTGTAACCTCCAGAACTTGGCTGGATCATTAAATAAGCAAGCAGAGAGAACAAATGAGGAATGAGTTAATCCCCAATTACCTTTAAAATACAGAAATGGGAACAAAATTAAAGCACTGCATTCTTTCATCAAAGAATTTAACATATGGCTGCCAGATGATGTTACACCTCAACGACACTGCATCTTTTTATTTCATACAATACTCCATTATTCTTCAAAACTGAGTATTTTGCACGAAAAGTTGGAGGAAACTTACATCAGCACACTGCACAAGCGATAGGTTTCAATGCTAACGTGTGACCAGGTATTACATCAAATTACTCACCAATAGCATAGACATGTGGTGCCAGTGTGCCCAAGGACTTCCCTTTGTACTTCTTAATAGTCTCTGATGAATACAGTTTTGGTATATCAAAGTATGGGTTCACTGCTATTAGAATGTTGGCTACAAAAGTCTGCAAAGACAACACAGAATAAGGCACATGAACTAAATTGAAAAAGCACTCAAACATTGATTTTCAACTCTAAGGACTCAACAATGATTCTAGCTGGTCTTCGTTTGTCAAAACTCAAGCTAGAATTACAATTTTATGACATTTGAAACAAGAGAGATTCAAAATTCCCAAAAACCGGCCATACTGGAATAAGGCGGCACAGTGGCTCAGCAGTTAGCACTGCAGCCTCACAGCACCAGGAACCCAGGTTCAATTCTACTTTCATTCAACTGTCTGTGTGGAGTTTGCACATTCTTCCAGTGTCTGCATGGGTTTCCTCTGGGTGCTCTGGTTTCTTCCCACAGTCCAAACAGGTACTGGCTGGGTGGATTGGCCATACTAAATTGCCTGTAGTGTTTAGGGATGTGTAGCTTAGGTGGGTTATAGGAGGATGGGTCTGGGTGGGATGTTCTGAGGTTCGGTGTGGACTTGTTGGGCTGAAGGGCCTGTTTCCACACTGTAGGGATTCTGTGAATCTATGATACAAAGGAAAGCCAGTTAATTGAATCCCAATCTCTCAATATTACAAAAGGAAATACCTCCAACTTTTAGTTTTTTCAGTTTTACAACAAACATCTGCCATTCCTCCATCTCCATTTGTTACCATGTTATACTATTAGCTAAAGATCCCAGCGTGCAAGACATTTTCTGTAGAGCTCCCCATGCGGTAAGTAAATCGGGAGTGATGCCCTCAGCAACATTACTTGTTGACAGTCACTTAAGTTTATTTCTATGTATCATTCAACAGAGATCCTACACAAAATGCCTGTCTCCAAACACTTTCAAACCATAGATTTAGAATAAAATATTGTACAAACAGCATTATACAAACAGTGGTTCAACAGTATGGAAAATCAATCTTCATAACATACAGTAGAACGAATTCACCGTTAAGTGACCATGTTTGTCTATTGTCTGTATTCATAAAACAGGAACAATGGTGATGGGAAACAAAACCAGAAATAGCTGGGAGAAACTCAGCAGGTCTGTCAGCATCTATGAAGGGAAAGCACAGTCAATGTCTTGGGTTCAGTGACCCTTCTTCAGAACTATGGAGATGAAGTTGGAGTTACAGAACAATGGAAATACAGTTGGAGTTACAGCAGTTACAGAAAGAGAATCTAAAGGATGGAAACAAAGATTGATTAAAAAGGTGTAAAAACAGGAGATACAAGGTGGAAATAAAAATCAAATTTAATTTAGATTCCAGAAATGTTAAAAATTACCATTTGCCAGGATGATACTGAACTCTCAGTAAATTTAAATGATCTTTCTTTCTCATCTGAAATATTTTAGTGTTGCATAATGAGGTATCAAATTATTAAAAAGGTGCACATGCTATTAATTCTGAGTTCTGGTTAGACTACGTCTTCTCGGAACACCAGTTTGTTAGCAAAGCGCAGAGTGGATTAGAAAGACCCAATCCATTCCTAGTGTGATCAGTAATTGGGGGCATAAATTTACTATGATTGGTGTCAGGATGAGCAGGGAATTTAAGAGTGATTCTCTCGCTCAGCACATGATGACAGTCTAGTTCAGTCTGCATGCAGACAAAAAACTTTTTTCACATTTAAATAAACACTCAGACATGCACTTGTGGTGCTATAATCTCCAAGGCCTCAGACCAGGAGCTAGAAAGTGAGATTGGAATGACTATTTCCTGGCAGGAACAGATGTATGATAGGTCAAATAGCCTCCTCCTTTGCTACAAGTTTTACCCGTTTTCATGTATTTAGCAATGTGCAAATCAAGCAATAAAATCAAAAAAAGGAACAGAGAGTCTGTGAGAAGCAAATCTCCAGAACCTGATCAATTCACACTGCTCCTTTAATACTAAATGTTATCTCTCCCCTAATCCCGGTTATTCTTAATTTTTTTCCTCATTTTTCATTAATTGGGAATTTCACAATACAAATCAGGTAATTAATAACAACAGCATCCTCCCATAGTTTAATTGATTATGTAATATAAAAATCACTTAGGCCTTAAAGGAATATTTTAAACAATCCAATGTCTACTCAAATAGCTTAGAATTTAATATCACTTTGACAAATGACAAATAGAAACTTTTAAACGCTTCAAATTTATATTTTCCACTTTCCTATCTTTAGTCCCTCTTAATCTTTTTTTTCCCCCTTCGTTGGATTATTTTTCTGTTAGTGATTAGACTTAGCTCATCTCCCATCTCCACTGTTCCTGTTTTGTTCGAAATCCTTAAGACTCGTTGATTAATAAGATCACGGCTGATTCTGTCATTCATTGAGACTCTAGGTGCCCTATCATACTCAATGCCTCTATCAATTTACACCTCAAAATGAGATATGTTTAAGACTGGATTCAAGCTGGAAGATGCACAAGTAGTGTCTACTGGTTTACACTCCAAAAGCAAGATTTGAGCCGAGCACAAAATTCAATCCAACTGCCAACAGCGATGACCAAAGATGGTTTTAAGTTTAGGGTGAATCACAAACCAAGGTGGATTAAGATAGAAAATTCACAGCATATCATTTCAGCATATTATTTTCAGGTAGTAGACTGGCGGGATCAAGTTCAAGTGTGGTGTCGTTTTTTTTAAGTTCTCTCTGTAATCAAACTCAGTACAACTTGGCACACTTCCATAATATTCAAACATCCTCTCCTCCACCCAAAAATTCCTTTTCTACCAGTATGTGGATAGATTTCATAATTATTCAGACTAAAGTGGTAGTTCAGTGTATCTCAGGACTTTAAGAGCCAGACGTCAGTACAATGTGGCTGCTTTGAAGCTTGACTCCCAAATTAAACATTTGTTCATACAAGCTGCATCACTCACAATTAAACAGACATGATTATATACATGTCAGTTGTCATAAAATTTCATCTAATTGTTATTTTTAATAGCTGTATAAAATAGAAGCAGTTATTGGTTGTTGCTTCACCTTCCAAAAAACATACACTAAATTGTGACTGGTCGAGTAATAGGGCTGAATAATCAGTATATTACTCCCATCACTGTTGTAACATCCTCTGCCTGAAGTTGCCAGCATCACGTTACCTGTTTTTAGCCTATTGATGCACTTCACATGACATCAGGTACCTGAAGATGCTGCACTCAGCAAAAGCTAGAGACGTTGCTAAAATTCCATAACTAGAACAGAAAAACTATTCTAGAAATATCTATGTCTCTAGCCAATCTGTTCCAGTACAATTATAACACTGGAATCTATCCAACAATGTTGAAAATCACCCAGTGTGGCCAGAACACAAAGTAGAACAAATCCAACCTGGCCAAATAACATCTTATCAGGTATTCTGTCAAATTGATGGAAAAAATTATCAAAGTACCATCAAACAGCACCTGGTCAGCAACAACCTGCTCACTGATGCTCAATTTTGGTTCTGCCAGGGTCACTCAGCTCCTGGCCTCATAGCAGCTTTGGTCCAGACACGGACAAAAGTATTGAACTCCAGCAGTGAAATGAAAGTGACTGCCACTGACATTAAACAGCCTAACAAAGCTGGAGTCAATGGCAATTGGGGAGGGGGGTGTTGGAGTCATGCCTGGCATAAAGGAAGATCGCTACACTTTTTGTAAATCTCAAGTCCAGGACGGCTCTGGGCAATGCCCTAGACTTAACCATCTTCAACTGCTTCAATGACCTCCACCACCGCCACTCCATAAGTTTGGAAATAGGGGCATTCGCTGTTAATTTTGCAATGTTCAACACTATTCATTGCTCTTCAGATACTGGGGCAGGCCATGCCCAAATGTAGCAAGATCAGACTTCGGCTGACGAGAATAACCATCACCAATTCACCCCACTATCTACATCTTGGCGGGGGGGTGGTTACCATGGAATTTGAAACAGACTTGAAGCACACATTAATACGACAGCTACAAGGGCAGGGTACAGTCTTGGAATTTTGTGTGCGCAATAAACTTCATCTCAAAAATAAAAACCAAAAGAACTGCCGATGCTGTAAATCAGGAACGAAACCAAAGTTGCTGGAAAAGTTAAGCAGGTCTGGCAGCATCTGTGAAGGAGAAAACAGAGTTAATGTTTCGGATCAGTGACCCTTCCTCAGAACTGGTGGTGGCTGGGAAAACATCAGTTTATATGCAGAAAATAGGGAGGTGGCTGAGGTATGGAGTGAGAGAGAGGATAGAGCCCCAAAGAGAGAAAAAGACAGTTGGACAGACAAAGGAGTTGCTAACGATCAGGTCGGGAGGGTGAATAGTTGTTCATGGGAACCGTTAGTGACTAATAGTAGGGGGTGCGTAATGGCAGCTATGTGGTAACTAGGCCATGGGAGAGTTTAGGCCCTAAAATTACTGAACGCAATATTGAGGCTGGAGGGCTGTAGGGCTGTAGGGTCCCCAAAGCGGAAAAGGAGGTGTTGTTCCTCCAGCTTGCGTTGGGCTTCACTGGAACATCGCAGCAATCCGGAGACAGGGATGTTGGCCAAGGAGCAAGGCGGTGCATTGAAGTGGCAGGCAACAGGTAGCTACACTTGCAAAAAAAGACCCTGAACTACCTGTTGCCTGTCACTTCAATGCACCGCCTTGCTCCTTGGCCAACATCCCTGTCTCCGGATTGCTGCGATGTTCCAGTGAAGCCCAACGCAAGCTGGAGGAACAACATCTCATTTTCCACTTGGGAACCCTACAGCCCTCCGGACTCAATACAGAGTTCAATAATTTTAGGGCCTAAACTCTCCCATGGCCCAAACCCCCCACCCCACACACCACACACCAGGCCTTGTTACCACATAGCCTGCCACTACACACCCCATGTTGTTAGTCACTAACAGTCCCCATTAACAACTAATCACCCTCCCAGCCTGATCATTAGCAACTCCCTTGTTGTCCAAAGGACACTCACTCTCTCTTTGGGCTCTATCCTATCCTTTACTCCCTACCCCACCCACCTCCCTATTTTCTGCATATAAACAGACATTTTCCCATTCACCATCTGTTCTGAGGAAGGGTCATCAGACCCTAAACGTTAACTGTCTTCTCCCCCACAGATGCTGCCAGACCTGCTGAGCTTTTCCAGCAACTTTGTTTTTGCTTATCTCTTCAAAGCCTGTTTTCCATCTCCACTAAGTGTGATAGAATACTTCCCACTTGCCTGGATTCAGCCCCAACAACTGTCTAGATCTGAAGAGGGAGCGAGAGAAACAAAGATTTTCATGGGTGAAATAAAAGAGTTAATAAAAGAAATTGGCATTGAATGCAGTGGCTTCAGAAAATACAGCTTTTTTTCCCCCTCCCATGTAAAATGCAATTTATCTTTAAATTAACATTAAACCACCTCCAGCAAACTTTAGCTCACTTGAATGAGTTTTCAGGGAAATTGATCAGGACATATTTCATCAGCCAAAAGGTCACTGCTGCCAACATTGCCCCTCCTGTAAGTTAAAACATCGAACATCTTTTGCACAGCCACATTTGACCGAAAACTCAAGAGTAAACATTTTAATGTTGTAACTGTGCCTCAAAGCAACATACAAGATTCAACATTAAAATGTTTACTGCAAGTTTTAAGATTTTAAAACCAGATGTGAGTGCTAATTATCTGCTATTGAAGAGAAACACACTCAGCTCCTAAGAATAATTTGTGACTAGCTTGCTTCTTAACCTCAAAAGAACATTTTATCCTTCAATACATATTTAAACAGAAAGACATATTCACACGTCCAGTTAAATGGCCCAGTCTAAGTGTTGCCCACTGATGACTGGAAACTGGAATTAAAGTTATACGAAAGGACCACATGACTGAATACATATGGGGCCAGAGATGATGCATTATGTATAGGAGCTGAAGGATGGATTTCCTGTGCTCTACAGATTTGTTTTAGGTCAGTGTAGGCAGGAAGGGACTTTGATGTCATTTCAAGAAGCCCATCTAAGCAACATTACGCCAAACAAGAAACTTAAATGAATTCCTCTTGATAAAGGGATTTATTGAGGCTGTAACGTAAAAGCAGCCACTGTCTGTATTTCAAGTAAGAGAGATGAATTATAGGGGCAACAAGCCTTTTTGTAATCTAGCAATTACAGAAGTATGATGCACAAATACAGACTAGTTACAGTATATACAAAGCATTCAGCAGCTTTGAAGACTTGGCCTATGTTGCAGCATTTGTGGGTGAGATTCAGTAGAGAAAGCAGTGATCCTAGTTCTGGCACCTCAACTTAGGAAAATTACCAGTAAAGTAATAGGACAGGGTAAGTGAACAGGCCTTAAAAATTCAAGACAAACACAAATTGCTGGAAAAGCTCAGCCAGCCTGGCAGCATCTGTACAGGGAAAGCAGAGTTAATACTTTGAGCACAGTGACTCACCTTCAGAACTTCGGTTTGTTTTTGTTTGTGCCTTACAATTCACTGAACACGATGGGATGCATCCTAGAATTTAACAGTTATCTAATCAGTTGTTGGGTGCATCAGTTTGTCCCTCAGAATTCCCAAACCTCTTTAACAGATACTTCGAAATTAGTATCAACAACTTCACAATTCAAGAAGGAAAGAGACGATACAGCAAAATATCAGTTAGTTTGGGAAATGGTAGACCTATCAGAGTATGGTAAAAAAGTAGTTGGAAAATCTCAAATTGAGTAGCCTGAGCCAGCATATATTTATGAAAGGGAGCTAACATTTGATAATTCTGTTGAGTTTTTTTAGATTGCAACTAGTAAGGAGGAAAAGAGGAAATCAGCAGATGCAGACTGGGTGGGTTTTCAAAAATGATAATATCGTAAGTTGCCACAAGAGGTCATTATACAAAGTTTGAGCTCAAAGGAATATAGTTAACATATCCATCAACAAAAATAGAAATTGCTGGACAAACTCAGATGTGGCAGCATTTGTAGACAGGAAGCAGAGTTAATGTTTCAAGTCCAGTGACTCCTCTCTCCAACAGTTATCTTATCAGCAGGTTTTAAAGATTGGTTAAACAGAAAGTAGGATTAATCAGTTCTGCTCTGTGTTAGCAGTCAATAATTGCTGGAGGACTAAGGGAGGATCAGTACTCGGGCCTCAGCTGTTTACACTGTCGCGATGGCTTAGACAAGGGGGCCAACTGAAATAAATTTAAGTCTGATGTTACAAATTTAGATTGGAAAGTGAGCCGTGCAGAGAAGCGAGGACCACGAGGATATTTAAAACAGTGAACGGGTAATATCAGGGTAGAGAAGTAATGTGGAATTTCAATTTTGGAAGGAAAATCAGAAAAGCAGAATACTATTAAATGGTGAAAGGCTGGGAAATGTTGATATTCAGAATGACCTGCGTATCCTTGTAGATTACTCAATGTTAACATGTAAGCATAGTGACTAGCAAAGCAAATTATTATTGTACGGGTAATCCTCACCACCTACCACCATGTTATAAGAAGCAGTCTGTGCTGATGATCACCATACAGGTTAGCCTCCATCATCCTCTTACAGTAGGCACCTACAGAATCCATTACATCCAGTATGATCAAGGAAAACAAGGTGCAATTTATTCAGCATTAGCAGGAACAAGCTGTACCAACACGATACACATCATTATAAAGATGAGGATAATTTGAATGGTACATATTACTCCAAGATCCTGAACTGCTCTCCTACCAGGTGCAAATGACTTCATCCTAATAGACAATGCTTAACATATTCCTCAACATATCAACTATCGAAGAAATGCAACACTGGTTCAACAGACTGATTCCTGGAATGAGGGAATTATTAGAAGAGTGTTTTTATTTTGTCCTGGAAGTTAGAAGAGAAGATGATCTCAAAAACACACATAGATTTTAAGTTCCTTGACAAAATGGAAGCAGCACAAACGTTTCCCCTGTTTAGGGATCCAGAAGAAGGGGTCAGCTATTTAAGACCAAAAGGAGGAGAAATTTCCTCAAAATACTGTGAACCTTTGCAATTCTCTATTCCAAATGGTAGTACATGCTAAGTCTTTAAAAATAGTGCAGGGATCAATACATTTTAGGATCTGGAAACACAGCTGGAGTTGAGATTAAAAATAAAAATCAGCAACAAATCACATTGAATGGTGAAGCAGGCTGAAAATACCTCATGGGTTATTACTGCTTTTTGTTTTAAAATTTTAAAAAATAGGCATGTACTCATCCTCTTTAGACTAAGAAAACCTAACCAAAGAACAGAGAAATCCTGGGAATTTATGGGAAAGCCTGGTTCTCTATAGGCTTGAAGTTTCTCTTCCCTCCACAACACTCATGTCCCAGTTCAGTTTCCATTTGAAGTCTTCCACTGCATTGGAGTTGCAGTTGCCCTCCTACCCCATTTCCAGATCATCTCAGTGTCTCCAGGAGTCAACTATCCGTCTCCCCCAGAAAAACTGCTGGCTACGAAAGTACTGACATATCTTGTCATGCAAGGCTCCCTTCTCCTCCACATACCTTAACCGCCTGCTCATTCCCCACATCCATTGGCAAATTATTGGCACATTAAACCTTGGCACCAATCAAGTTATAAAAGGCACCAGCTAAGGTGCAAAGGGGGTCTTTACACTTAGTTCTTGGGAGTCAGCTAACTCAGTTGGCTGGAGCGCTGGTTTACGATGCAGAGCAATACACTCCGCACTGGATCACTTTCAACACCAGCTGAGCCCACCACAAAGTTCCTGCTTTCTCAACATTGCCCGGTGACCCTCAGGTTAAACTCACCATCAGTGGTCTTTCTCTAATGAGACTGTTGCCCTATAGTCCTCAGGGGCTTTGGTGGCTTTACTATTAAGGTTGCCAATTAAAGAAGAACTCATGGATTTGTGGGTAGTAGCACGCGGAAACCGGAAGGATAAAATGGATAATTTGATAATTTTTATGTTAGAAAAATAACAGTGGAGTGTCACAGGGATCAGTGCTGGGCCTCAGTTAGAGTCTACATTAATGGCTTGGGTGAATATGCAAGTCCACTGTAGTTAAATTTGATGATGATCTAAAGATAGGTAGAAAGCAGTGAGGACGATCCCAAAAAGTATAAATTGGTCCACTGTGCAAGACAAATTTTGATAGATGGACTATAATGTAGGAAAACATGAGGTTATCCACTTTGGCGAGAAATTTTTAAAAAAGCAGTATTTTTAAATGAAGGGAGACTGTAAAAGATTGACACAGAACATTTGGGTAGCCTCATACAAGAAGCACAAAATGTTAGGCATGCAGGTACAGAATGCGATTAAGCAACACAAATGCAGAGTAGGCCTGCATTGCAAAAGATGCACAGCATTGAAGTTGGGAACACTGGCCAAAACTTCAGGGCATTCACGAAGCTACACCTGGAGTACTCTGTACAAACTTGGGCTCCATATTTGAGGAGGAATAGATCATTTTAATCCAGTTGTTCAGATATGCTGGGACACATCTTTGGTGCAGGTGAGACTTGAATTCTGTTCTCCTGCTGATACTTAACACACAGTAAGTCAGGACAAGGTTCACTCAGTTCATTCTTGGGATGAGGTGGTTATTTTATGAAGACAGGATGAGCAAGTTAGGCCTCATTCAATAAAGAACAATGAAAGATGACCTTATTCAAACAAGGTTCTAAAGGATCTTGACAGGATAGGTGACAAAGGGTTCCTCCTGATTAGGGAATTCCAAAATGATGGGACATCTTCAAGATTCATTTCCATCCTGGATGGAAAATAAAGAGTATTTTAATTCTCTCACACTGCTGTTCATCATTAAATCACCAACCCAGAGATCAAATCAATGGCTATTTTCAAGGCTGAGTTAGACAGATGTCTATCTAGAAGGGACAGATGGTTTATGGAGGTCAGATGATGAAACTGCAGTTCAGGCCACAATTAGAAGTGACATGAAATTATTGGAATATACCACGTGACAAACTGATGGACTCCTGTTTTGGCTTCTTACATTTAGTGACAAGAGGGAGGGTAGGTTGGGGAGTGGCTGAGGTGGGGAAGGAGTGACAAAAACACTTCAGAGGAACTACTTCCGAAAAAAAAAAGAAAATCATTGATATGTGTTTGCCATTGACTTGGTCAAATGTTATTGTTCATTGCAATTGTCGAGGGTATTAATGGACCCTCTTGAGTTTCAGAGTGAATAACTGTTTTTGCATTCATCTGGTGCTATATGTTTTTTTAAAAGCTGCTAGTATGGCCAAGTTTCTAAGTAAAAACTTAGAATTGATTTCCTTGAAATGTGTCTAAAATGTGAAATTAACTGAAATATTAGGAGGTAATAAGGAGGTGCCACAAACAAACAAGTTGTACACAATTTCAAATTTGCTGCTTATGACAGACAAGAGGGCTTAGACCTTTGAAGAAAATAAAAATGAGCTAAAAAACAAAGAGGCCGATTAACAAAAACATGATTAGACAGAGTCAACAACAAAAACAAAGTAGCTGGAAAAGCTCAGCAGGTCTGGCAGCATCTGTGGAGAGCAAGCAGAGTTAATGTTTCAGGTCTGGTGACCCTTCCTCAGCTCAGGTCTCACATTTATCTGTATTAAATTCTATTGTCCATGAACAGAGCAAAACAATGGTAGACTGCTCAGAGTGGAGAAAACCCTAAGGATATGTCTGAATAGACAGCGGCCCATTTCGGCAGAATTCTGCGCAAAATTATCAGGTTTCGGATCTGAAGTACAAAATTGTTGGGAATGGTGCAGAGAGAGTCAGGTAAAAACAGACTCCCAAACTAAGTAAGGCTACAGTGATAGCCAGATGTCTTTACAAGCATAAAGGCAGAGAAGTTGGAAACATAAACCTTAAAGAGGAGCTAGGGAATGTAAAGGGCAGAATCAAGCAAATGCAAGCCAAAATTCAAGAGACCTAACAAAGGAAACAGGTGAATTTGCTGCACATGGGATAGTTTCAGGGTCAGGAAGAAAAGGTTTCCCAAGGGGAACAATGAGGGCTCAAGGCTCATGCTGTTTCCCAAGAAGTTGTGAGCAAAGTAGCAAGAAATCAGGGAGAAGGTAGGGCCGATCAGGGATAGTGTAGGGAACTTGTGCGTGGAGTCTGAGCAGATAGGGGAAGCCCTAAATGAGTTTTTTGCTTCGGTTTTCATTAAGGAAAGGGACCTTGTTGTGAATGAGAACTTTGAGGAGCACAAAAACAGGCTTGAACAGATCAAGATTGAGTAAGTTGATGTGCTGGAAATTTTGGCAAACATTAAGATTGATAAATCCCCAGGACCAGATCAGGTTTATCCTAGGTTGCTCTGGGAAGCGAGAAAGGAGGTTGCTATGCCGCTGGCGAAGATCTTTGCTTCCTCACTCTCCACGGGAGTCGTACCGGAAGATTGCAGGGAGGCAAATGTTATTCCTCTTTTCAAGAAAGGGAATAGGGAAATCCCTGGAAATTACAGACCAGTCAGTCTTACGTCTGTGGTCAGCAAGGTTTTGGAAAGAATTCTAAGGGATAGGAATTATGACTATTTGGAAAAGCATAGTGTGATTAAAGGGAGTCAGCATGACTTTGTGAGGGGCAGATCATGCCTTACAAATCTTATTGAGTTCTTTGAGGAAGTCACGAGACAGGTCGACAAGGGTCGAGCAGTGGATGTGGTGTACATGGACTTCAACAAGGCATTTGATAAGGTTCCCCACGGCAGGCTCATTCATAAAGTCAGGAGGTATGGGATACAGGGAGATTTGGCTGTCTGGATTCAGAATTGGTTGGCTGGCAGGAGGCAGAGAGTGGTTGTAGATGGTAAGTATTCTGCCTGGAGGTCAGTGCTGAGTGGTGTCCCGCAGGGCTCTGCTCTTGGGCCTCTGCTCTTTGTAGTTTTTATAAATGACTTGGATGAGGAGGTTGAGGGGTGGGTTATTATGTTTGCTGATGACATAAAGGTTGGAGGTGCCATTGATAGTATCGAGGGCTATTGCAGGCTTCAGCGAGACATTGACAGTATGCAGAGCTGGACTGAGAAATAGCAGATGGAGTTCAACCTGGATAAATGCGAAGTGATGCGTTTTGGAAGGTCGAACTTAAATGCTGAATATAAGATTAAAGGCAGGATTCTCGGCAGTGTGGAGGAACAGCAGGATCTTGGTGTTCAAGTGCATAGTTCCCTCAAAGTTGCCATCCAGGTGGATAAGGTTGTTAAGAAAGCATGTGGTGTTCTTGCTTTCATTAACAGGAGGATCGAATTTAAGAGCCATGAGGTTATGCTGCAGTTCTACAAAACCCTGGTGAGAACACACTTGGAATATTGTGTCCAGTTCTGGTTGCCCTATTGTAGGAAAGATGAGGCGGCTTTGGAGAGGGTGCAAAGGAGTTTTACCAGGATGCTGCCTGGACTGGAGGGTTTGTCTTACGAGGAGAGGTTGACTGAGCTTGGACTTTTCTCTCTGGAGAGAGGGAGGAAGAGAGGCGACCTGATCGAGGTGTACAAGGTAATGAGAGGCATGGATAGAGTCGATAGCCAGAGACTTTTCCCCAGGGCAGGATTGGCTGCCACAAGGGGTCATAGTTTTAAGGTGTTAAGAGGAAGGTATAGAGGAGATGTCAGAGGGAGGTTCTTCACGCAGAGAGTTGAGAGCGCATGGAATAGTTTACCAGTGGTAGTCGTGGAAGCGGAGTCATTAGTGACATTTAAGTGACTGCTGGACATGCACATGGGTAGTGAATTGAGGGGAATGTAGGTTAGGTTATTTTATTTTTGGATTAGGATTATTCCATGGCACAACATCATGGGCCGAAGGGCCTGTACTGTGCTGTACTTTTCTATGTTCTATGTTCTAAAATGTAGTGATTTGCAGTCAGCAGTCACAGCACTAAGCAAGTAGAACAAGAGTAAAGTTCAAAGTGCCTTAAGATCAATAAGATTCAAGTCCAAAGAAAGTGTGATGAGCACCTATAGGCCTACAGGGGCAAAAGAGAAGTGCTAAACCATGAGGTGGGCTGGGACATAGAGGAGGAAACACATTGGATGTTTTTCAGCATACAAGAATGGGAATCCCTTACAGCTTCAGTACCCTCTCAGTATGCCCAGCCCTGCTTCCTCTCCCTAAAACTTGAACCCCAGACAACCACAGAACCCCATTCTATCCTGATGAACACACTAATCACCAGTTGCCAAAATAGGCAAGGGGCTGCTAATATCAACCACAGCATATCATTCAGAGTAGTATAACTGACAGAGATAAGCAAAAAAACACTCGCTGCATCTCAGAGCCTCTACGATATTTTTATTCTTCCAAGCGGTCTACATTCATAACCTGACAATACTCTGTAAAGCCAGCATGTGACTCTAAATGTGTTCCGTGCTTCAAAATTTGGGCTAAGTTCAGGCCTAGAGTCATAAGTGACAACAAAAACAACAATTGGTAATGGAAGAGAATCAGGGAAGGGAGAACACCTGGAAGCATTGGATATCGAATGAGGGCAGTAACAGATGACACCAAGGTCTTTCCCCCTTAGAATGTCGGCATATACAAAGGGCGTCATAACAATGATGCTTGCTAACCACCCATCCACCCTTTGGAAATGCCTGGTCACTCAGGATACATATGGTTCATTCCACCAGACACAGGTGAGTGAGGGGGCAGCTTTCTATGGGTACACCCCACAAAACTGTCAAGGTAGGGTGTAATAAACAGCAGGCGATATCTTATTGTACATCACCTGCTGTTTGTAACAAGATAATTGGCAGCTCAAAAGTATGTCACCTTAACATGGAACCCACCAGTAACAAACATTAAAGGAACTTTCTCAATAGCTGAATGTCAAAGCAATGTTTAGCAGGTGAGAACAAATGAGAGCCTGCTCACAGGCATCAAAAGTATGTGAAACACGAGCCAACTATTTGCTAACCTGCACTTCCTGATCTACCGACAGTATATTTACCAACACCAGGTTGTTCATTTTTGTATTTGTTAGTATTTATTTTTGTATTTTCAATTGCATATAGCTTTAGATAGCTTAAGCTGTCAGCCTGAGACCCAGGTGCCACCCAGAGAGAGCAAGGTCAGAATTACATGACTCAGTTTCACTGATGCTCATTTGGATCAAAATGAGGAACTTTGGCTAGGCCCTAAGCCAAAATGACCAACTAGGCCTGATGGGATTTTCGGGATAGGTCAGGCACAAAGCATCCACACAAGATAAAGACTGGCAAGGAAATCCTGGACCTGCTCTTGACAACAAGGCTGGTTTATGTATTGGAATACAACAAGCAGGCTCACTGGAGTCCAGAAGTCCTGTCTTGACCACGTACAGAGAAAGGGAATGTGCCCGTGACACATTGGAGGATCAACACAGTAGCTCCAGCATCTTCCATCAAGTGACATTGGGAACCCACTGGACACCTTGCTTTGGAAGATTGTTCTTTAGCCTTCAGCCAATCATTCTGGAAGGATGCAGCAGGGAGGGTTAAGAATGGACATCTGAGGGCCATTCCCTTGCCAAAGACTCAATGTGACCTGGCAGTGGAGCTGTGGCTATCTGTTGAGTACATGAGAGTAAGCAAGGGTTGGGAAATAGTGACAGCGAGTGCACAGAAACAGAGCGCAGAAACAGTGCAGAAAGAGAGGGGAAAAAGGCAGCAGAAAAAGAGGAAAGAGAGGGACAACTACGTGTGGGTTCAACCTTCGCTAAGTTTGTCAGAGCTGACTATACACCCTGGCCAAGTTTAATTGCACAGGTCGTACCAAGCCCTAGTCTGGTGGTCCTTTGATAATTGCAACAAAAACTTAACTCTGCAATTGGTAGAGTAATTAACGCAAGAATGGGAATGTTATTGCATTATTGATTGGGTTTTAGATTATATTCAGCCATACGGCTCCTTTTGAGTCTTTATTATATTTTATAAATTATATTGCAATGAATTGCAAATTGTCTCTGATATTTTGTTCATCAAGTGTGTCCAAAGCATTGGCATCAATTTTATTTGCCACTGATTAGCCCATCAGACCAGCCTCTCTGTTGTCCTTGCAGTTTACCACCCACCAATTTTTGGTTTGTCAGCATGATCAACATCTTGACCGACACCCAAGGCTAAATTATTTATATACACCAACAGTAAAGACCCAACACCGAACCCTGTGCGACCCAACTGGACGGACTTCCAACAGGAAAAACACTCACTCACTCTCTGCCAATCAAATGGGGTTCAATTGCCATTTTCTTTTAAATCCCTTGGGTTCACTATCTGTCCCCACTTGGGATCTCATCAAAAGCTTGATGAAATCCAAGTAGCTTACATCAAAATCATTGCCCTCATCTACACATGTGGACAGCTCTTCAACAAATACAAGTCGGTACGACATGCCCTCTCCTTAACAAAAGCATGCTGGCTATTCTTGATTGATCCCTACTTTTCCAAATCAGACTAATTTTGTCCCTTAAAATTGCTTCCAATAGTTTCCCCACCACCTTAGGCATGACTGCTTGCCTGAGGTTTTAAGGTTTATCCCTTTCCCCCTTCTTGAATAATGATATCACATTGGCTGTTTTTCATCCCTCCAGCAGCACTCCAGAGGCCAGAATTTTTGTTTTTAAAGCACCCCTGCTCTTTCTTCCCTTGTCTCACTCAACAACTTGGGATACATTAAACCAGCCACCAGAAATTTATATCTTCTTTTAAACCTGCCAGATCACTTAGCACCTCCTCTCTGTCAATGCTACCACACACCTCTAATTTTACCCCACACCGTCTCAGATTTCTATATCCATATCATGCCTCACTAGCGAGCACGAGTATTCATTTAGAACCCTACCTAAATCTCCTGCCTCCTCACACAAGTTTCCACTGTGGTCCCTTAATGGGCATTACTTTTTCCTCTCATTATTCCTGTATTCTGAACATACCATGGCAGATGCTGAAATTTCAATTCAATACAAAATCTCGGACAGAAAGCTGGTCTAATGGCAACCGTGTAGCCTCTGTCTATTGTCATTAAAAAATCTGGTTCGCTAATGTTCTTTGGAGAAGGAAATCTGCTATCTTTACCTGGTCTGGTCCATATATGACTCCAGACCACTGCAATGTAGTTGACTCTTAACTGCCTTCTAGGCAATTAGCGATAGACAATAAAAGCTGGTTTGGTCAACAATGCCTACAATCCCATAAACGGATTTAAGAAACCTAAAGAATTTAGAAAAATAAAAGTGAATTTGAAAAAACCTACCCAAATGGACAACAGCTCAAGAGCTTGTTGGTTAATGTTCTCTTTCATTTGACTCATTTATTGGTAGTGCAACCAAATAATCATGGTTAACAGATGACAGGACAGCGTAATAAACTAAGCTTTTATAAATGCACATAAAGAGCAGAAAAATCTGGAATTCTGTTTCCTCTCACATTATCTCTTCCAACGGCTGTGGTTGCTGAGTCAATGAGACATTCAAAGACCAAGGTAGCTCAGATCTTTGTTAGCAAAAAGTGTATCAAAAGATATGGAGCAAAGAGATGTATATGGAGTCAAGATTAGATTTGCCACAAATCGAACTAAAATGGTCGTATAAGTGCAAAAACTCCTACATCGTAACTATTTCTTTGCAAGTGTCTGCAATTCAATCCATAATAACTTTCTATAGAATCATATCATAGATTCCTGACAGTGTGGAAACAGGCCATTCAGCCCAACAAATCCACACCTCTCCGAACAGAATCCCACCCCAACCCAAGTCCCCACGTCCAACCCACTTAACCCAAACATCCCTAGACACGACAGGCAATTTCTTGTGTGGTACATTTCTGAATGCTTTCAGAGCTTCAAGGAGTCTCAATTAGTTCACACTACTCACGTATATTTTGTCTTTGCTATAGCGCACTCTGATATTGTTCAGGAGGGTAGCTTCATTTAAATACATCAGGCCACCTACAAGATGATGCAAAAAATAACTGATGAATTCAAGGAAATTATTTCTGTATAAACAGATGTTGAATGTGGTTCTTAGACATTGCATATTAATACCTGAACGATTATATTACATATAGATTAATCATATTAATTTGCATTTTTGAAAAATCTCTCAATTCTACTTTCTCGTATTGTTAAATTTGCAAGTTGACATGTTTCCATGTGGTTTTCAGAGAATCTCCCCACTGAGGTAAGACAATCAATCTCTGGAAGAGCTAATGAAAGACATTAATTTGGTTTGAGAAACCCATCCTTAACCATTAAAAATGAGACCCAATACAACAATTATCCAGTCTAACCTCACTTTACAGCTTTTGGTCAGGTCCCTGTATATCACAGCAGCATACTGACTCAACAGCTTATTGAAACATTTAAATGGCAGAAGGAACACTTAGTGGCATGCTCCAGACCCAAACACTCTTCATGTGAAAAGATTACTAGTCAACCTCAAATCAAATATTTTCTGTAATGCCCCTTTATCATTCATCTTCTCTAAGGGAGATACAGTAAATCCCAATGTGTTGAATCTCAGAACACTGAAGTAGATTTGTGATATCCAAGGAGGTTCCAATCCAACATAAATGTGTTTGTGTAACAGATTATGCCCACTAACAACAATAACTATCAAAAAAAACAACACAATAAAGCAGTAAATCAGAAAATGTCTTTCTTCAATTTGTTCATACCAATAGTATGACCTTGTGAAAGGCTGGAGTTACACATTGAAGAATGTTGAAAATTACATCAGAAAAAATTCTGCAATTATCTTCTGTTTAGCATGCTATTTCCATACAGGCACAATTCAGTGCATCGTGTCATCAACACAGTTAAACATACTTCCAGAGTTTCCATGTTGTTATTGTGAATCCTGAAGAATCTCTGCAGCCTTTATAGCATCGGCTCAGGAAACAGACAGGTAGGCAACATTCATTAGACATTTCAGTGATTACTATCTTGACATTCAGAATGCAAGATGGCTTCTTAGACATTTCCACTACAAGTGGCAGCGCCTGTTTGGTGCCATTCAGGTTGGCAACCTCTTATCTTTCTCACAAAATTAGCCATACTGACAGGCTTTGCACATCCTTTTACAATGAGATCAATGTCAGATGGTTTGCCCAGCACCTTATGAAAACACTCTCGTGTGATCAAAATCCAATTATTTTTGGTATAGTCATACTGAAAAGTTAGACAAAGTTTGGCTAATATGGCGTTACTCGTCCTGAACATTTGACTATCACAAGCATGAGATTTGCAATTGAAATCATTGACAACTTTAACATAAATGAAAATTTCAGAATTTGGCCCATCACAATTGCACTGTCATCTCTTCCTACCCACTCTACTATATGCCCTTAATGATTTTATTCTCAGGGATTAAATTTCTCCTCAATCTCCTCTCTTTCAAAGAGAACAAAATTGAAGATAAATTGCCAGGACCAGAGGAGTTTTAACAATGCTAATGCATTGGTATCGTCACTAAGATAGTGATCCAGAACTCCAGATAAATCCCATGGCAGACAGCAAAATCTGAACTCAAAAATCTGGGAGCAGTTAGCCTGATGGCAACTATGTAACAATTGTCATTAAAAACATCACCTGATTTGCAAATATCCTTTTTAGAAAAGAAATCTACTATCCTGACCAGATCTAGCCTACATGTGACTTCAAATTCTTAACAGTCTTCTTAATGAGTGACAAGCAATAAACGCTAGCCTATGAATTATTCAATGAATGGAAAAAAATAAAAAACTTTACCCCTAGTCTGTTAAAGAAAACCAATTTGTTAAAAGCTTGTCAAAAACAGATGTTGTTACTAAAAGAAAGCTAGGAGATTTATTACAGGAAGGGAGTTAGACAAAAAACAAAGCGACTGTACTTTGTAAACCAAACCAAAAAGGTAATGTAGTGTTTTAGAAATGCAGCAATTACGGAAATATAATCTGTGTATTAGAATTTTTATAAATGTGTTTAAGTTAATAACTAAATAGTACTTTCGACATTTAATCACTCAAGACTATGTACTGAATATTTAAGGCCATCACACTTCTTCACCCTTTACATACTTCATAACAAAAGCATATTCCATACACTACATCACAAATACGGCCCACTTTGTAATCTTCTTTATTAGTAAAATGTGATCATTACTATTAGTTACATATAGTTTTACATAGATAAACAACTCTTCCACTGAAGCCTGTCTTAAAAGTGAAGAAATTTGAGGCATTCTCAACAACAGAAAGAGAAACCATCTTGAAGATGACCTCTTAAATATGAAGATTTATGATAAGGTATTTGATTTAATGAGGGACTCTTACCAACTAAGCAAAAACAAAGAATAAACTCAGGCTATCAATCACAAAGATGTGGCAACATGCAAGTTATTATCCTTAAACATTCAAAGGAGAATATTACAAAATGATCACGCCAGTGAAATAAGGTCAGCCAGGTGGAAATCATAGAAGGTTAGTTCCCTGATTAGGCTGTAAACCTAGAATGCCATTTATCTTCCTCTGTGTAATGGTTTGGAAAGAGTTAATAAGCACTAGCTTTGAAAGACCAAAACATGTAGCAAGTTTGAACCTGAAGTTTGTAGAACCTGCTATATAGTCAGAAACAGAGGGCCCCAGAGATGCTGGAGAGAGACCAGAGGCTAGCTATTTATAGTGCTAAACTGGAAAGCAAGAACTGTATTAAGCCCATAAAGTTGCTACCTGGCTTTGATAAATATTACTTTACATGTTTAATAAAGTTTCCTGAATTACCTTGACTATTGCTTCATTATAGTCTTAAATGAATAAATATATATTGAAACTTGAGTTCAAGCTGCAACCTAAAACATGAAGGGAACATATTCAAAGGGGTAGAAAAAGGTGAGCCACTTGTCCTCAGGCTCCTGAAGGTAGCAGGACAGGTAGATAAAATGGCAAAGGCAGCATTTGGGGTCCTTTCCTTCACTGAGTAAGGTACTGATTACAAATGCAGGGACGAAATGCTGTAATACAAGTCACTGGTCAGGTTACAGCTAGTGGCGTGTACAACGTATTACAGAAAAGACTTAGTTGTTCTAGAAACAGTAGAGGAGATTTACAAAAAAAAATGTTACCAGGCCTAAATTACAGCTACTCTAAGACTGGACAGGCTAAGGTGGTTTTACTTTGAACAGGAAGACTAAGGAGTGACTCAACTGAAGCTTACAAATAATGAGGGCTAGCATTGAGTGGTCCTGAATCTCCAGCAGAGAGGCCAATTTCCAAGTGGCACATATTTAAGGTGATTGATAGAAGGAAAACAGGGGATGTTAGAAAAGTCTAGAAATTGCCACCCAATTTTATGGTTGATGCAGAAATCCTCAATATATTCAAAACAGAAGACCTGAGAAAACACAGATTGCATGTCCTCAGGTCCCTTAAGGTGGCAGGTCGGGCAAACAAGGTGGTAAAGGCAGGTTTGAGATACCTTCCTTCCGAGAATGAATTAGTAGATACAAATGCAGGGATGTAATGGATGTGCACGCGAAGTGCTATAGCCTTCAAAAGGTACAGACTAGGGGCTGAAAACTGGAATAAGAGGGTGACTAGCTCATTCATCTGGTGGAGACATGATCAGCTGAATTGCCCGAGTAGTAAATTTTTTTATGGTTCCACAGCTTTATACGACTAGTGATGTCTTGGCCAAACTCTAGGATATTTGTTCTGAACACAGTCACTGCATTTAAATGGCATTCCCTACATTTCCCCCCAAAACAGCTGCTCCTGAAACCCTGCAGCTTTAATCTGAAAACTCCACAAACAAACATTTTTTAAAAAATAGAAGCAGATCAATCAGTTCCTTGACCCTGCATTGCCATCTAATATCACCTTGACTGATCTGGTTTGCTTCAAATTCTAAATTCCCATCCAACTCCAATTAACCCAATTTCTTTGACCAACAAGAATCTATCTCCACCTTAATAATATACAATCACTGCACCTCCCCAACCTTCTAATTCAGAGTTCCAAAGTGTCTCTCACATCAGAAAATATTATCTCCTCTCTCTGTCCTAGAAAGGATGACCTCAATTTTTAAACAGTGTCTCCTAGCTTTGGGCTCATCCCTAAGACAGAACATCCTTTCTACATCCATGCTGAAGCATACAAGGTTCTGAAGATTCTTGACAATCAAGTCACCCCTCACTCTTCTAAAGTCCAATGGAAACAAGCCTGGCCTGTCCAACCTATCTGCATAAGGCAATACACTCATCCCAGGTTTCAGTCTAGTAAACCACCTTGAATCTGCCTCCTTATAAAAGGAAGAATGTAACTGCTAAGGAGACCACAACTGTGCACAGTATGAGGTGTAGTCACAGCAATGTCCTGAACAAGTGAATCATAACATTCTTAAATGGGTTTAATAAAACCAAACGTCTCTAATGAAAGTGCTCAGGGGTTTTTGATTTTTTTAAAAATAAAGTCCTCTGGAGCAGGTATGACTTGAACCAAGGCCTCTTGGTCCAGGGGGAGGGATTCGACCTCTGCACCAAAACAGCCCTGTTTATAAAGTGGTTCAATTCATCACCTATTAAAAGAACAACATCCCATTAGTCATCTTCTTTACATGCTGTACCTGCATACTAACATTTGTAACTCATTCATCATAACCCCCTCCACCTCAGAATTCTGAAACCATTTTCTATTGAAGTAATTTTTTAGTTCTTCCTGACAAGGTGAACATAGAACATAGTACAGGCCCTTTGGCCCTCGATGTTGTGCCAACCTGTCATACTGATCTCAAGCCCATCTAACCTACACTATTCCACGTACGTCCATATGCTTGTCCAATGACGACTTAAACGTACCTAAAGTTGGCGAATCTACAACCGTTGCAGGCAAAGCGTTCCATTCCCTTACTACTCTGAGTAAAGTGACTACCTCTGACATCTGTCCTATATCTTTCACCCCTCAATTTAAAGCTATGCCCCCTCGTGCTCGCCATCACCATCCTAGGAAAAAGGCTTTCCCTATCCACCCTATCTAACCCTCTGATTATTTTATATGTTTCAATTAAGTCACGTCTCAACCTTCTTCTCTAACGAAAACAGCCTCAAGTCCCTCAGCCATTCCTCGTAACAACTTCATATTTTCCCACATCACAACACACCTACCAGATTTTGTCAAATCAACCTATCTATAACTTCCTTACAACTTCTTCCTCTATGCTGTCTCTACCTATCTTTCATTACTGCAACATTACTGCTCCCAGTCAGATAACCATTTCTTTGCTGAAAAGTTTAAAACTGTTGCAGACCCTCACTTGTCCACCTTCCCCACGCAGACCATCCCTCTCCAGTTCTCACATCTTCTCTTCGCTTCCTCCCACAACCCCTTTATTCCCACTTTACAGGCTCAGCAATTCCTCTCCCACCAAGCCCACTGGACATATTCCCTTCTCTTGTCAGAATTCAGCAGCGCTATTTACTCTGGGATGCCCTGATCCATTGCTCCTCTACTCACAAATATTCTCAACACACTCTACAACACATTCTCTTGCAATTGCAGAAGGTGCAACACTTGCCCATTTACCTTCTCTCTCTTTACTGTATAAGGCCCCAAACTCACCTAAGAGAAGCAGTGAGTTACCTGTACCCCACTCAATCTAGTTTGTTGTATTTAATGCTCATAACATGGTTGGTTTTTTATTTTTAACACTGGGTGAGACAAAACGCAAACTGCTACCACTTCACCAAACACTTGCATTTTGTTTGTAAAAATGACCACAGCACTTCAACACACCATAGTGTTCCTATTCCAACATTTCTATCTTTGGTCTGTTGTAATGCTCCAGCGAGGCTCAACACAAACTGGAGGAACGACAACTTCCATTTGGGGAAATTATAGCCTTCAGGGCTCAATATCGAGTTTAATAAACTCACAGCATGGACACCTTCCACGCCGATTACCTACCACGACAATTCCAGATCCTATCATGATATGGGTTGTTTTCAGCACAGCCAACCCATTTTCACTTATCAATGTTTCTTTTTCCTTGACTTACAATCAACAATCTGTCTGCCTAACCATCCTCTCTTTCTCCAGGCTCCATCTCCACCTATCCTTACGCCAACATTTTATCAGCCTCCTTGATTATTTTCTGTATTTGTTCATGACATTTTGAAGATCTATACACGAGCCTCCAAGTCTCTTTGCAAAATTGACTGTACTTAACTTCCGACCATCTAGAAAATACCCCGACTTATTCTTTTTTCAGTCCAAAACCTCTCACTTACACTGAACTCTATCTGCAAGTTCTATCCATTCACTTAAGTCTAACAATATTCTTTTGCTACACCTACAGTCTACAATCCCATCCATCTCTATGTCATCAACAAATTTAGATATGTAACTTTCTATGCCATTATCCAATCCAGTTTCCTGAAGATGATTTAGCCTTTCACCAACTTTTGGGTTGCTCTTGAAAATTTAGCTGCCCCATATTATAAACTAGTTGGTTACTGTTTTGAATAACTGAAGCCACTACTAAAACAATTTTGATGTACATTAAAGCATTAAAAGAAAAAATAGTTTACGTAAACCAAAAATGCAGTATTGTAATCCCTACATTAAGAGACCAAAAAGAGTTTCTCTTCCAAAACCAAGAAACAGCATTATGTGAGAAATATGCTAGCAACAGGTATAAATCCATCTGAAAGCTCTAAGAGGAATATTTGCATCAGTCCACATTAAGTCAAGAGGAAGCCTTAAATCTTAAAATCAACAGAAAATATAAGTTACGCATATATGGATTTGACTGTGTGAATCTGAAGGCAGAAACGTCACTCATCTCTTCCCAATATCTTTACTTTATAAAAGTAGCATACATGCAATTAGGCAGCCTAGTATCCATGCCAACTTCTAGTAATTTTCAACCAATGATGCACCTTATTTTACTATAAAATAAAAAAGTGATTCACACACTAATGTGGTTAGCAACAAACACATGACAATTATTAATAGGTTGTGTGCAGTACGTCAAGGAGAAAATGAAGTACCATTTGTTACACTGTTTTTACTGAGCTTGACTCAGTTGGCTGGACAGTTGGTTTATGATGCAGAGTGATTCCAACAGCATGGGTCCAATTCCCACAATGGCTGAGGTCACCGTGAAGAACTGTCCTGCTCAACCTCTAAGAAGTGGTGACCCTCAAGTTAAACCATCATTAGTCATCTCTCTCTAATGAGAGGAGAGAGATCAACCTTGTGTTCCAGGAAGACAATGATGGCTTTATTTTTAATGCGGTAAGGGCTGTTCCACTTGATATTAAACTAATGAGAATTAAACACAGCAGTTTATTAAAAATCAGGTCTTCAAATTGTCGGCCGTGTTCCTTCATTCCATCCTACATACAATCACAAGACACTGTTTACTACTTCTGCTCTCTGGAAAACTCCCGATCTCAGTTGGAGTCACTGTAGAACTAATGTCCGATTGCAAGCATATTTGGTCATCATACAGTCTAAGTGTGGGAAGTAAATTACATTCCTTTGCATTATAATGATTCCATATTTATAGAAACTTGCCAGCTACAAATTAGTTAAATATTAATTCACAATCAATCTCTAACCAAATTAGGGGCGGCACCGTGGCTGAGTGGCGAACACAGCTGCCTCACAGCGCTAGGGACCCTGGGTTTGAATCTACCCTCAGGAGACTCTGTGGAGTTTGCACATTCTCCCAGTGTCTGCGTGGGTTTCCTTCAGTTTCCTCCTACAGTCCAAAGACCTGCTGGCTAGGTGGGTTAGTCATACTAAATTGCCCATAGTGTTCAGGGACATGTAGATTAGGTGGGTGGTCTGGGTGGGGTGCTCCGGGGGTCGATGTGGGCTTGTTTCCACACTGTAGGGATTCTATGATATGACTCATATCAAAAATGACTAATGGTATGCTTTAGAAAACCAAAACAAACAGATGGAATTGCTTCCGTGAAATACGTGAAGGTCAACAAATGTTGTGTAATTGTAGTATGGTTTACTAAACATTTTACATTGAGCAGAGAGTTCAAACTGTCAAAAGTCAGCACAAATCTTGCACTCAAAGATATGGCAGGCAGACAGATAAAAGTATGTATGAGGTGTTCCAGAGTTGACATTTCCTACTTACAATTATCTTCTACATCCTTTTCATTATCTTCTTCTGCAGAAAAAACCTGGTCGACAGGTGCTAGAAATGTCTGGAAAAAGCAAAAGCAGTGTTAATGAATTTCTGGAAATGCAGACAGATTTTCACTGAACAAACATTTTATCAGCCATACACTTAACATCAACAGAAGAAATGGACATCAGTTCAGACCTCTTGTGGCCCCTCAAGTATCAGACCCCAATCGGAATAGTTTGGCTATTCAGGGTGTGCGTTTCAGAATAATAGAAAAAAGGTACAGAAAATACATGGGAATTGTTTTAGGAATGATGTTACATGGATGGAATGGAGAATTGGAGATCTTCTCTTTGCTCTTCCACATTTAGAGAAGACCTAATGATTTTAAAATTACATGATTCCATGAGAAGTAGTTTTTGGAATAAATTCTTCAGTTTCAAAAGTGGAATACTCTTCAGAGAATCAGTATGGACTCAAAGGGCTGAATGGCCTCCTTCCACACTGTAGGGATTCTATGGTCAGTGAACATCCCACTCTGACGTAGAAGGACAGTCACTCCTGCAGGTATGCCCTGGGCTAGGGTGTCTGGATTCCAACAAGCACAATATTACCCTTTGTCTCAGGTATGACTCCAACCAGTGAAATTTTCCTCCATTCCTATTGGTTCCAGTTTTGCTAGGTCTCCTTGATGCCACATTTGGTCAGATGCCACCTTAAATGTCAAGGACAGTCATTATCTATGTCTCAAATTGAGCTCTTTTGCCCATGTTTGAACCAAAGCTGTAATGAGGTTGGGAATGGAGTGGCCCGCTGTACTGGCATTACCAAGCAGGTCTGCTTGATAATTTCTGACGATAATTTCTGTCCCTTTGCTGATGGGGTTGTAATTGGCTGTGTTCCATTTGTCCTGCTTTTTGTGGACAGGTTATACATCAGCAAATTTCCACATTCTAGGGTAGATTGCCAGGATTGTAGCTGTACTAGAACAACTTGGCTCGGAGGTTGGTTAGTTCTGAAGTGTGTGTTTTCAGTACTGTTGCCAGAATGCAGAACAGAATAGCCTTTGTTGTCACAAATACTCATTGACTATAGTGTTGGTGTTCAACATGGAGGAGTATAAATCCATCAAGCCAAGGAACAAAAAAAAGATGATTATCAGCAGTTTTCCATAACCATTTCTGACCTGTACCATGCCACTTTTTGGGGTATGGTGTCTTTTTGGGCTCCTGATTGGTTTGTCCAGTTTTGTGTGGTGGCATACAACTGAGTACCTCACTAGGCAATTTAACACACTAAATAAGGAGCAGGAGTAAGCAATTCAATCCCTCAAGCCTGCCCTGAATTTAATACGATCACTGCTGATCTCATCTCAGTCTCCGTTTTCTTGCCTGCTCCCAACAACTCTTTAATCCATTACTGATTTTTAAAAATAAGAACCAAAATCAGTCTCACCCTCCTTAAATTTACTCAATTTTCTAGCATCCACGACATTTTGGGACAGTGAGTTCTACAGATTTACAACTGTTTGAGAGAAGTCATTTTTCTGTGTTTTAAATCTGTTACCCCTTATCCCAAAATTATGGCCTCTTGTTCTAGATTGCCCCAAAGAGCAAATATGCTCTCTAGGTTGGCTTTGTCAATCCCCTTTCATGTTTTATACATATTAATGGAATCTCTTCTCATTCATCTAAACTCCGGACAGCGCAGTCCGAAAGTGTTCAATTTCTCTTCAAATTCCATCTCTGGAATCAACCTAATGAACCTCCTCTGAACTGCCTCCAATGCTACTACATTCTCAAATAAGCAGCCAAACTATACACAGTACTCCAGGTGCAGTTTCACCAATCCCTTGCACAGTCAAGAAGCATTTTCCTGTTTTTATACTCTATGCCAAAATTCCACTTGCCTTCCTTATTGCCTGTTGTACCTGCACACTACTATTGTGTGACTGGTGCACAAGAACACTCAGATCCCACTGCACCGTAACACTGAACTTTCTCTCCATTTAGATAAACTGCCTTCCTATACCTTCAATCAAAATCAATAACCTCACACTTATAGAAATTAAACTTCATCTGCCAAATTTTGGCCCATTTACCTAACCTATGCATATCCATTTTGTAAGTTTATTATTTTGTCACTAAATTGGTATGAAAATAAGTTTCGATGTCATTTGTACATTTACCTACAGAACCTTCTGTCCCCACATCTATGTCTTCGATACAGATTGCAAATAATTGGGGCCCAAGAACCAAATCCTTTGGCACCCCACTAGCTGCAGCTTGCCAACCTGAAGACCATTGTTTATTGTGTTAGTTAGCCAATCCTCTAGCCATGCTAATAAATTACCCCTCACCCCACATGATCTTAATTTGTGTTAACATTTCGTTTGGCAGTTTATCAAAAGCCTTCAGGAAGTCCGGACGTACATCTACGGGATTCCCCTTACCTACTCTGTTTGCAACATCTTTGAAGGGCTTGAGCAAATTAGTCAGATATGATTTACCTTTCATAAAAACATGCTGACACTTATGGATTGTGTTTTGCTTTCCAAATGACCTACTACTGAACAAGGAATTCTAACAATTTCCCAACACCACATTAAACTAACTGGCCTACCGTTTCCTCCTTCCTGCTACCCCTGTTTTTTTTTAATAAGGGTTATTAGCACTGAATCCACTGGAACCCGCCCCAAACCCAGGGAATTTTGGAATATTAGTGAATCCATTGATTTTATATCTTTGCTACCACTTCCTTTAAGACCCTAGGATACTGACTGTTAGGCCCTGGGGAATTTTTTGCCTTCAAGCTCAAAGAATTTGCTTAGTACTTTTACCCCCGAGGGAGGAATCATCATTATCTAGAGCCCCTGCCTTACTAATTACTATTCGGATGGTACTAATATAAAAAGGATTAGCTGACTGGAAGGTGGCGGTATATGGGAATAAGGAGGCCTTTTTCAGGATGGCAGTCATTGATTTGTGGAGATCCACAGGTGATCAGTATTAGAAGCATTCTATTCATGTTGAACATTGACAACATGGATGAAGGAACTGAGGCCATTATTGCTAAGTTAGCAGATGCCACAAAGCAGCAGCTCAGGTAGTGTTAATGAGGCAGGAAGGCTGCAGAAGGGCTTGGGCAGGCTGTGACAGTGTACAGAAGAAGCAGATGAAATACAGTGCAGGAAGGTGTTAGGTTATACACTTTGGTAGGAAGAAGAAGAGGCACTGACGATGGTCTAAATGGGAAAAGGCTTCAGAAATTTGAAGCACGATGGGACTTAGGATACCTGGCTCAGGATTCTCTTAAAGGTGAAAATGCAGCTTCAGTCAACAGTTAGAAAGGCAAACGCAATGTCAACATTCATTTTAAGAGGGCTCGGAATACAAGAGCAGAGATGTACTGCTGTGGTTGTATAAGCTCTGGCCAGACCACATTTGGAATACTGGCCCTATTGATATCCAAGGAAGGATGTGTTAACCTTGGAGGGGGTTGAGAAGAGGTTCACAAGAATGGTCCCAGGGATGACATGAGGAGTAGTGATCAGCTCAATAGAGTTTAGAAGGATGAAGGAGGATCCCATTGAAACTTTCAGGATACCAACAGGCCTTGATAGAGAGGATGTGAAGATGCTTGCACTAGAAAGAGGGGTTAGGAACTGATGTTACAGCCTCGGAGTGAAAGTGATGATCCTTTAGAACTGAGATAAGGAAGAATTCCTTCAGCCAGAGGGTGGTTAATCTGTTGAAGTCATTGCCACAGAAGGAGACCAAATCGTTGACTGTCATTAAGCCAGAGCTAGACAGGGTGTTGATTAGTAATGAGATCAAAGGTTGAGGAGAATGGGATGGAGAAGACCATTAGAATAATTGAATTGAGAGCAGACTCAATGGGCTGAATGGTCTACTTCTGCTTCCATATCTTATGATCTATATCCTCTGCCATGAAAATTGTAGCAAATATTGACTTAGTGACTTTGTCATTTGTGTTCCCATTAATTCCCTCGTCTCATCCAAGGGACCAACATTCACTTCAGCTTTTCTGTTTCCTTTTATATACGTATAGGTCTTTTGCTATCCATTTTTAGGTTTTCCATCAGTTTTCTTTGATAATTTACCTTTGCTCTTTTTATTACTTATTTTAAAGTTGACTTTTTGTTGATCTTCAAAAGTTTCTTAGAATTACTGCAAAATGGTAGGACGTGGTTTTGTCCTAATATTTTTTAAATTCCCTCCATCCTCCTTACAAACTTACATCCTTCGGAGTCATATAGCAACAGATGCGTAGCGCACAAACAGACCCATTGGTCCAATTCATCCATGCTGACCAAATATCCCAAATTAATCTAGTTCCATTTGCCAGCATTTGGCCCATATCCCTCTTAAACCCTTTTTATTCAAATACCCATCCAGATGCCTTTTCAATGTTGTAATTGTACCAGCCTCCACTGCCTCCTTGGCAGCTCTTTTCATACATCCATCACCCTCTCCCTATTTTCCCTTTGGGTGGAATTATCATTATCTATAACCTCCGCATTACTGATTACTATTGGGATGGTACTAAATATAAAAGGAAACTGTTGCCACTTAGGTCCCTTTTAAATCTTTCCCCTCTCACCTTAAACCTATGCCCTCTAGTTGTGGACTCCCCTATCCTGGGAAGAAGACCTTGATTACTCACGCTATCGATGCCCCTCCTGATTTTATAAACTTCTATAAAGATCACCCCTCAGCCTCTGATGCTCCAGGGAGGATAGCCCCATCCTATTCAGCCTCTTCCGATAGGTCATAAACACCAACCCCAGCAAGATCCTTGTAAATCTTTTCTGAGCCAAAAACAGAAGATAGTGATTAGAAACAAAGACAAAAACAAAAAAAGAACCAATAGGCAACATGAAGCAAAGCCTTTCTACATGGTCAGTGCTTAGGCTCTGGAATGCACTGTTTGAGAATATGGTTGAGAAAAATTAAATCATGGCCTAGAAAATGGAATTTAATAAGCAGCTGATTAAAAAAAGCTGCCAGGCCACTGGGAAAAGTGTTGGGCGAATTAGCCTGCTCAGTGGGTGAAATGGGTTCCATCTGTGCTATATCCATTCTATGTATGGATTCTACATATACAAACAGATAATCTAGAGAGAATTGTTAAAAATACATTATTGCCGTCTCAACTCCAGGAACAAAAGGTTAATTGGCAGGAAACTGCTGCAAACAATTAGAGAAAAATTATACACAGCATTATTTTTTTCAAATCTTTGAACACTTCCACTTACTTTTCTTAAGAGTTATTGGAAATGCAAGGAAAATCTGTTTGCCAGACAAGAATTATCAAAAAGGTGAAGAAGAATGTATCCCATTTTATAACAGAGATTTGATGTTTGCAGGCAATCTGCCACTAAGGTGGAAATAATTCTAACAGGAGCAGGAAATGAACTGAGCAGTTGGTAGTAGCAGGGTTCGAAGAGGAAATTTCCAGGAAGGCATCTTCAATTACCCTAATTCTCAATCACATTTTGTTTTTCCCTTATAAAGGCAACAAATTAGTCAGACCAAGATTTGATGATGCTAACAGCAAACTATCAAAAAATATCTGAAGTGGTGACCAGGAAACACCTGCTCGAGCCCTGTGAATTGCTACATCAAAATAGCAAAAAAAAATTGTTACATTCTGCCAATGACTCAAAGCACTCAGTAAAGACAGGGTAACAGCCACATACAAAAACAGTACATTACAGAGGTACCAACAACTCTGCCAATTGGCATAATACCAGCGTTCAAGAATATCCACTCAATCGTCACCCTCTACATGAGGCAACACAATTTACATGAGGATTGAGAAGGCCAATATCCCACCAGGGCCCAAACTACCAAGTGAATCAGAGACTGTCACACTTTTAGAATGGTCACTTCATCTTAATTTCCTTAGCTCAAGAAGTCGACCAGATGCATCACACATGGTCAGGCAGCCAGCAAGGATAATACTTCGGAAATCTGTCGATGGAAGAATCTGCTGAAGTTGAACAGTCATTGCATGACCAGGAACAACAAGTTGTAGGATCAGTGCGTGTATTTCTGCTACAGCAATGGGATAAACTGGGCTATCCTTGATAAAGAGAAGAATACCAACTTCAGACATTTTCAGTTCTTAGAACAGCCTGAATCAAATGAAAATCTGGAAGCAATATCAGATTTGAGAACAATGTATCTCCCTTCAAAAGCCCCAGATGATTTCTGACAGAGGTTAGACTTGTAAAAACCAACATAACAATATGTAGATCTATTAACATCCTTTTGCCTCATGTGGTCTTTCATCTTTCATGCAGTCCAGAGGCAATTCTGACAAGACATCTAAATTGACTAGTGTAATTGGTCACACACTACTTGTGGTCAGACAGCTTTGCTGTCCCCATTCTACCAACAGTAAAGTGACCAGGCATATCTCAGTGCCAGCAAGCTGGCATATTGGCCAGCAACATGAATTTTCACAGTGGGCTGCCACCACAATCATCCCCAATCAGAATATAAACGAATTTCAATCCAGTTGTATCTGTTTTACTAGTTCTAGTATAACCTCTGTCCTCATATCCTAAATGTTGGGTTGAAGTGAAAAGTACTCCACATTGCCTTTGTGGCCATTTTATGAACTTATCCCGTGACTTTGAGAAATCTGCAGACAAACACCCAAGGTCATTCTGTTCCATTACGCCTCCAAGTCAGAATCTTACCCTTTAAAATGCGTATTCCTGTCTCCATTCCATCCTCCTCAAAGTAAATTACCTCACACTTCACCAAACTAAGTGTCATTTGCCACTTTCCTGCTCATTGGCAATCTATTGCCATTTTCAAGAAGATTGCAGCTATCTTCCATGTGATCAACCATAATTTTCCACCCATCTGGAAACTTCTTTTCTATGTACCTCACACTGAAGAGTGAATTATTTAATTATACCACAAACAGCAATGAACCCAGTGCTGGATCCTGAAAAATCTAAAGGAAGTTATGGGGACATCCTGAAGATATCAAGTGTACTATATAATTTGAGATTCTTGCTTCACTTATGACTGATAAAGTAGTTGTCACAAGGTGTGAAAATTACTTGTACACAATTTGGAGGCGGCGTTTCAGGGTACATTCCGGCAAGAATCATGCATGCGCTCAAATTCAGGTTATTAAAAATGCAATGATTGGAAATGGAGTGTCTCCTGGCAGACGAGTAATGTACTTCAACAGAAGTGCCAGATTAGAATGTAAATACGGTTTCTCATGCAAGATTAGTTCATTTGGCTGTGATGGACAAGAGATGAGATTCCTTGTTTCTAAGAGAAGGAGAATAAAAGCAACATGTTATTTCAAGAAACCAAGTTAGGTGTTCTTTTTAAAACTAGTTTTGCCTTTTTTTAAACCCCATACAAGCCTCTTCAATTCCTGCTGATTTCTACACTCAAGGACATTAGAGATGATGAAACAAGTTAAACCCAAATGTCCCATTTAGCTAGTGCTACCACAGGCCTTGATTTTTTTTGCAATCCGTACAGCCTTTTACAAAGTATCTTCGGGCACGAAAAAGCTGTTTTCTTTAAGACTACAAACAACATTTCCCAAGGCTAAATGGGAGATGGGAAAAGGAATGTACATTTGGGAGCAATTTAGTTTACCCTCACAAGAAAACGCTACGAAGGTAACAATGTTCAGAAGAAAAATAACCATGTGCGACTTAATAAAGATTAAAGTGCTCTTAAAATCTGAGTGACTAACATTAAAGACAGTGAACTTTATTCTGATTGCAATTCATTCAGCAGTTGAGGATCAAGTTATTTCTTATTGCATGTGTTTTGTTTTGATGTGTGAATTCCAGCAAGGCCATTTCAAAATAGATTGCAACAGTTAACAGTGTGGGTAGATGGTTAACATAGAACATAGAACAGTACAGCACAGAACAGGCCCTTCAGCCCACAATGTTGTGCCGACCATTGATCCTCATGTATGCACCCTCAAATTTCTGTGACCATATACATGTCCAGCAGTCTCTTAAATGACCCCAATGACCTTGCTTCCACAACTGCTGCTGGCAACGCATTCCATGCTCTCACAACTCTCTGCGTAAAGAACCTGCCTCTGACATCCCCTCTATACTTTCCACCAACCAGCTTAAAACTATGACCCCTCGTGCTAGCCATTTCTGCCCTGGGAAATAGTCTCTGGCTATCGACTCTATCTATGCCTCTCATTATCTTGTATACCTCAATTAGGTCCCCTCTCCTCCTCCTTTTCTCCAATGAAAAGAGACCGAGCTCAGTCAACCTCTCTTCATAAGATAAGCCCTCCAGTCCAGGCAGCATCCTGGTAAACCTCCTCTGAACCCTCTCCAAAGCATCCACATCTTTCCTATAATAGGGCGCCCAGAACTGGACGCAGTATTCCAAGTGCGGTCTAACCAAAGTTTTATAGAGCTGCAACAAGATCTCACGACTCTTAAACTCAATCCCCCTGTTAATGAAAGCCAAAACACCATATGCTTTCTTAACAACCCTGTCCACTTGGGTGGCCATTTTAAGGGATCTATGTATCTGCACACCAAGATCCCTCTGTTCCTCCACGCTGCCAAGAATCCTATCCTTAATCCTGTACTCAGCTTTCAAATTCGACCTTCCAAAATGCATCACCTCGCATTTATCCAGGTTGAACTCCATCTGCCACCTCTCAGCCCATCTCTGCATCCTGTCAATGTCCCGCTGCAGCCTACAACAGCCCTCTACACTGTCAACGACACCTCCGACCTTTGTGTCGTCTGCAAACTTGCTGACCCATCCTTCAATCCCCTCGTCCAAGTCATTAATAAAAATTACAAACAGTAGAGGCCCAAGGACAGAGCCCTGTGGAACCCCACTCACCACTGACTTCCAGGCAGAATATTTTCCTTCTACTACCACTCGCTGTCTTCTGTTGGCCAGCCAATTCTGTATCCAAGCAGCTAAGTTCCCCTGTATCTCATTCCTCCTGACCTTCTGAATGAAGGTTAAATTCAGTATTACTCAAACTAAATTTGGAAACAGCAGCATTCAAGGTGCTGTAACCAAGTATTTATTGGACTGGATTTTGATGCTACTCACTGCCATTTTAGTGTTGGTAGTTTGTCAACAAACAAACGTTTCACTAAAGCCAATGAGTGATGCACCTGATGGCACCACAAGGATTAGGAAATTCCATCAAATTAGCCTAAACAGGATACTGCGCTGCAAAGAAAAAAAATATTTGTTACTATAAATGATAGCTTCTACCAATATTTTGTGATGTCCAGATAATTGTGGCAAATCCAAATAAGAAATGGTATCACTGGGAAACTCATTTGATTAAAATTACAAATGGTCAACAAGCAGCTGCATAAAGCAGGATTTCATTATTGTACAGAATGGAAAATAGATGTGCCAAAATGGGTTTCTGGTTTCATTCAGGCTTGATTGCATGAGCCATAGTATTTTGTTTGCATCCATTGTTGCTCCATGTGTATATCTCTTGCTAATAATTGTCTCGTGTAATCTTGTCATATAACAGGTTGAAAGTTTAATTGTACAGGTATGAACACCAAAACACCACATCGTTCATGCTTCATTAGCTCAATGTTTATTGTGACTTTTTCATAGTTTAAGAATAATCTTCAAAAAGAGTATCTTCGCATCAAAAAGGACACAACCCAGCGGACACACTCAAGATCGTCCACTCATTCAGTTGGTGGAAATCAGATTGCAGCTCAATATAAGATATTCTTGATAACAAACAGATAGAGCTCACTTGTTACATTGTTTAAAACAGTCAGACTAATAGTAAATATTAGGTGCACTTGGATATTGTTCTTGTATGTAATACTTTTTGTGTTTTCATGCTTCAATATGATTTTATATGTAAATATATTGAAACAATGTTTAACCTCTACACACAGATCTGAGATAAAACAGCACTGTCAGAGTATGTAATGTACCCGCCACTGAACAATTCAATACAACTGTGCATTAGTTTTCAATATCCATGTTTTCCCACCAATGTCCAGCAGACACAGCAAAATCTGAAATAAAATCTCAAGTGAAAAGAGAAAATGCTGGAACTAACTAGCAATAACACAGACTTTTATCCTGTTAAACAGTCTTTGGCTTATGGAAATTGTAGCAGCAATCCACAAAGAGAAAGATGTTTGGTTTGGGGCGGGGGGGGGGGGGGGGGTGGGTGGGAGAGAATGTCCGAATTGCTATGTCACAGAAATTCACAAAATTATTTACTCAAAACGTTGTGTTATCAACATTATAAACAACACTGGGCAGCTTTGTAGAAAAGGAAAAACAAGTGTTATGCTCAGCATTATGTGAAATCCCCAGTGTGAGGGAGATATTTTAGTGCAGTGAAGTCACTTGTGAATTATCCAGGTTCTCCATGGGCAGTAAACAACTTGTAAAATGTTTTAGGTCATGGAATACAAGTCAAATAAGTGAAATGTGGGCTTTAAGCTTTCAGTTTCTCAAACGTTTTCCAGCAGACCTGGCAATTTAAAACAATACGCTGGAAACCAAAGTTAGAAGCTGTCACCACCAGTCAGTAAAGTGCCTACATTGAAAATTTACAGAACTGACTAACATCGACTGGAGGAAGGCATCAAATAGCTGAATCAGGAAAGCAGTGTAATACTGGCCTAGCCCCTAATGCAGTCATTTTCAACAGATATAAACCTAGAGACAAGCAGATTTTCTCCCCATTCTGTCAAGGTAAACAGTGTTAAGTTTCACACGATGTACACTTCACGGAGATCTATTTCAAATAATGAAACCTTTTCCTCTGAGAATTAATTTCAATTTGATTCTCATCGATAAACAATTCTTTAACTACATGCCAAACAACAATATGCTAATTTGTCCTCATGTTGCCTGCACCTGCACTGGAACAAAACCCCAAAAGGAAAAGAATTCATTACTGAAATCATCGTTCTACATGTCCACCAAATAAGTTTCCTTATTTTTTGTTTATTTAGCACAATCACAGACATAATAGATTAAACAAGCTTTTGTGGCAGTCATTAATTCACTATAGATTTGCCAACTAAAAGCCTCATTTCTTTTATTAACTTTCACACCCAGGCAGCATCACAAAAATGCTTTTGGCCAGGGAATTACTGTTGCTGTGTTGAAAAATGGCCACCTCAAATCGCAATGAATGAATGGCCAGACAAAGAGTTTGTGCTGTTACAGATAAATGGTTAATCCATTGGGGAAACAGTACAATGGAAGCTTTAATGCTTATATAAGTGCAGGAGTAAGCCCTTTGGACCTGCACCTAAATTCAGTATGATCATGATTGCATAATCAATCTTAGTACTGTATCCCATTCCTGCTCTCTTCCCATACCCCTTGATCCCTTTAGCCACAAAACCTATGTCCAGCTCCCTCTTCAATATATCCAATGAGCTGAACTACAACAGCTTCCTGGGAGAGAGAATTCCACATGTTCACAACTCCTTCGTTATCTTAGTCCTGAACAGTATACTTCTTGTTCTGGACTTCCCCGACTTCAGGAACATTCTTCCTGCATCTAGTCTGTCTAGTCCCATCAGGATTGCATACATTTCTGGAGATTCCCCCCTCCTCTTAAATTCCAGCAAGTAAAAGCCCAGTCGATCCAGTCTTTCCTCATGTCAGTCCTACCATCCCAGGAGTCAGTCTAATGAACATTCACAACTCCTTCAACAGCAAGAATTTCCTACCTCAAACTAGGAGAGCAAAACTGTGCACAATACAAGGTGTGGCGTCACCAAGGCCCTGTATAACTGCAGCAGCCCTACTCAGATTCTCAAATCTCCTCACTATGAAGGGCAGCATGCCATTAGCTTTCTTCACATGCAAACCTTCATTGGCTGTCCCACCAAGACACCCAAGTCTCACTGCACCTCACCTCTTCCTAAACCGCCACCATTCAGATAACAGGGTGTGAAGCTGGATGAACACAGCAGGCCAAGCAGCATCTCAGGAGCACAAAAGCTGACGTTTCGGGCCTAGACCCTAGGCCCGAAACGTCAGCTTTTGTGGTCCTGAGATGCTGCTTGGCCTGCTGTGTTCATCCAGCTTCACACCCTGTTATCTTGGATTCTCCAGCATCTGCAGTTCCCAATATCTCTGACCATTCAGATAACAATCTGCCTTCTTGTTTTTGTGACCAAAATGGACAAACATTATACTGCATTTACCAAGCATTTATCAAACAGCATCAGAATGATTGTACCTCCAGCATTCCCGAATGGTCAGCGTAAATCTAGTGCTCAGATCCCAGCATGGAATATGAAAACCACTGTCAGTCTTTTAATGTCAGAATGTCAATATACAATCTTGGGAAAAGTTTTGCCATCAACTTTCCAGATTACAGGGTTTTGCAGAAAGGTTGTTGGTTGGATTGGAAGATTTAAAAAATGTTTTCAAATTCTTCCTAAAAAAAGCAAATCATGGCTAAAGAGAGGGATGAGTTACCTTGATGTGACAACTGTTTTGTCATGCCCCACAAAATAAGAAACTGGGTGTTGATAGCACGATGTTGAAGAATCCAATTGACATTACAGCTCATTATGTACAAATATTATAACAACAGGCATACAACTGTTAGGAGATATTCATCTATTCTAATACTGCAAATGATAAATATCAGTGTAAAAGGTGTAGAAGGCACTGAATTCAAGGGATATCCTGGAAACTTTTGCAGTAAGTACTTAATATGCCCAGTAAAAAGAAACAGCAGTTCTAGGCTTAGTTTTACATTAGTGTAAGAATATCTGTGGAAGAACTTTTTAACAGCAATCATAACTATATTAAATCAAACTGGATTATGGAGGACAAGGCGAGACCAGAAACATGATAGGAAAGATATGGAGGTTTTGGAGAGGGTGCAAAGGAGGTTTACCAGGATGCTGCCTGGACTGGAGGGTTTGTCTTACGAGGAGAGGTTGACTGAGCTCGGACTTTTCTCTCTGGAGAGAAGGAGGAAGAGAGGTGACCTGATCGAGGTGTACAAGGTAATGAGAGGCATGGATAGAGTCGATAGCCAGAGATTTTTCCCCAGGGCAGGATTGACTGCCACGAGGGGTCAGTGTTTTAAGATGTTAGGAGGAAGGTACAGAGGAGACGTCAGAGGGAGGTTCTTCACCCAGAGAGATGTGAGCGCATGGAACAGTTTGCCAGGGGTAGTCGTGGAAGCGGAGTCATTAGTGACATTTAAGCAGCTGCTGGACACGCACATGGACAGCAGTGAATTGAGGAGAATGTAGGTTAGGTTATTTTATTTTTGGATTAGGATTATCCCACGGCACAACATCGTGGGCCGAAGGGCCTGTCCTGTGCTGTACTTTTCTATGTTCTATAAAATCAAGGAACACCTAATGTTATTAAACCATTTCACAGAAGTGAAAGGAAACAACTACTTTCAGGTTAAAATAGTCAGAATGTTAAGGGGTTTTCAGGGATGACAAAGGAGTTTTAGAACAAATGTTTTCCCAAAGGAAAAAGAATTCCAGGATTAGCTGAACATCAGAGAGAATAGTGGACTAAAGCAGAAAAAAAAAGGAAACTAATGTCAGATAGATTTCAACGGTGCAGAAAGCTTACAGGAGTATAAAAAAAGCAGGGTGAAATTTAAAAAAGGGAAATAAAGGCATTCAGAAAGCAAAGTCAAAGTACAACAAAAAACTGGCAAGTGAAATCATGGAAACCGCAGACACGAACAGCAAGAAAATAAGCAAAACAATATGGCCAATTGGAAACAAAGGGAAACAGTATGTAATAGTGGAATGAATGGACAGGGGTCTCGGTGAATACTGCACATATGTCTTCTCAAAAAAAGGAGATAAGGCAACCTTTTAAAAAAATTAATAGGATTTGAGCATAGTTGGTTAAGCCAGGAATTACTTCCCATCCCTAATTCCCACTCAGAAGATGGTGGTGATTGCCCTCTTAATCTGCTGCAATCCATTTGGTATAAAGAGGTAGATATTGTCCAGGTCTTGGTATATTTGAACATGGATTGCTTCAGTCTCTGGGCTGTGGCAAATGGTGAACATTGTACAACTATCAATGAACATCTGACATCATAACAGAGGGAAGATGAATCATCTGAAAATGGTTGGGCCTCGGACACTACTGAGGAACTCCTGCAGAAATGCCCTGGGGCTGAGATGACTGACCTCAACCACAACCAGCTTTTTCGTGAGATAACAAGGTGTAGAGCTGGATGAACAGAGTATGCCAAGCAGCAAAGGAGCAGGAAAGCTGACGTTTCGGGGCTAGACTCTTCTTCAGAAAATAGGGCTAATTATATGCCAAACAGCTTAAGCAGCTAGTGATAGAAGGAACTAAGTAATTCTGCAACTATCAGATTATATCCAAGCTTTGTACTTTGCCACATCCAGTAGTAAATGGTGATAAACGTGTACTTCTGGGGGAGGCAGAAATGGACTTAACACTTATGGCTGAAGACTGGCACATCAGCTTGCACTGATGGTGTTGTGCTCCCCATAATTGAGGATGGGGATGTTTGTGGAGCTTTCCTTCTCTATCTTGTTTCTGTGTTTAGGGGCGGCACAGTGGCTCAGTGGTTAGCACTGCAGCTTCACAGCACCAGGGACCCAGGTTCGATTTCAGCCTCGGGCAACTGTCTGTGCGGAGTTTGCATATTCTCCGTGTCTGCGTGGGTTTTCTCCAGGTGCTCCGGTTTCCTCCCACAGTCCAAAGGTGTGCAGGCTAGGTGGATTGGCCATGCCAAATTGCCTGTAGTGTTCAGGGGTGTGTGGGTTATAGGGGATGGGTCTAGGTGGGATGCTCCAAGGGGCGGTATGGACTTGTTGGGCCGAAGGGCCTGTTTTCACACTGTAGGGAACCTAATCTAATCTGATAGTTGCACAATTACCTCATTCCCCATATCACGAGCTGCTTAAGCTGTTTGACATAATTAGCCCTATTCAAAGCTTCACTAGACTGACGACCTGCTATTAGGTATACTCGGTGTTGCTCCTGGTACACTCTTCACTGAACCAGGCTTGCTGGTAGTGATTGACTAGGGGATGTGCCAGGCCATGAAGTCACAGATTGTGTTAAAGTATCTGTCTGCTGGTGGTGCTGGTCCACAATGCCAAATGGATTCCCAGCCTTGACTAGCTAGGTCTGTTCAATATGTATCCCAGTCAGCACAGTGAAAGCAACATGGTGAAGTGTATTCTCAATGTGAAGGCAGGACTTTGTCTCCACAAGGACTGTGGGGTGGTCATTCTTATTGACATTGTTAAAGGCACTACCCAGGGCCCTGACATTAACTGCATAGGTCCGGCCCTTGTTTGTTTTACCAAAATACAATACCTTGCATACATCCAAATTAAACACCATCTGTCACTCCTCGACCCATTGACCTAAATGATCAAGGTCCCTTTGTAATCTTCAATAACTTCCTTCACTATTGACTACATCACTTTTAGTGTCATCTGCAAACTTACTAACCATTCCGACTAAATTCTCAAAATAACTTATAGAAATGACAAAAGTGGACCCGGTGCCAATCCCTGCAAGTCACCACTGGTCACATGCCTCCAGTCTGAAAAGTAACTCTTCACCATGCTCGGTCTCCTACTGTCAAGCCAATTTTGTATTCAATTGATAAGCTCTCCCTGAACCCATATGATCTAACTTAACTAAATCAGTCTACTGTGCAGAACATTATCAAAGGCTTTATTAAAGTCCATATTGACCACATCTACTGGTCTGCCCTCAGTCTTTTTGGTTACTTACTCAAAAGAAAAACTCAAATCAAGTTTGAGAGAGACAATTTCCCCCACACACATCCACAGATCATTGATGGTCAAGAAGTCAAAAGGATACTTGTATTTATTATTGAGTCAGAATCCTACAGCATGGAATCAAACGCTCTGGTCCAACTTGTCCATGCTGGCCAAATACCCCAATATAACTTAGTCCCATTTGCCAGCATTTGGCTCATATCCCTCAAAACCATTCCTATTCATATACCCATCTAGGTGGCTTTTAAATCTTGTACTTGTACTCCCCCCACTGTTTCCCATGTCAGCTCATTCCACACGTGACTGCCTCTGCATGAGAAGTTACCCTTCCGGTCCTTTTCAAATCTTTCCATTCTCCCCTTAAACCTAGGCCTTCTAGTTTATGGACTTACCCCATCCTAGGAAAAAGACCTTGGCTATTTACCCCGTCTGTGCCCGCTGTGATTTTATAAACCTCTAAGTCATCCCTCAGCCTCCAACACTCCAGGGCATAAGCTTCAGCCAATTCAGCCTCTCCCTATAACTCAAACCTAGTCAAGGAATGTAAAGCAGGAAGGTGACATTGGAATTGTATCATCACTCTGTAGGTTATGGCTAGATTTCTGGTCATCATATTAAAAGAAAGTGAGAGATCACAATTTGTAGCATGCAGAGGAAATGTATAAAGGATGTTGCTCACAAATGGAGAGTTTCGGCTCCAAGGAAAAATTGCATGGACTGGGTTGTTTTCTTTGAAGTACGTGAATTTGATATGAGTTTTGATTGAGATGTAAGAAATTGTATGAGCCCTTGGCAGAGTGAATGGGAAGGAACTAAATCCTTCAACAGAAAATCCAATGTCCAGATTTAAGACCACTGTTAAAATGGCCCCAAGGAATAATGCTAACAACTACTTCCGGCATGTGACAGGAAAATTACATCTAGACTGGTAGCACTACTGTGGATTGATCTTGTAACTCACCAATGTCGTTCACTGTCCTGTACCAGCACATGCAATAATCCTCCACAGACTCAAATCAGTGTGAACCTGACATATTTCTTCTAATGCTCTCAGGATGTCCCTAAACGTTTCACAGCCAATGAATAGCACTTTGGCTTGAACTACTGTCAATGGCACGTTCACAATTTACTGAAAGTATTCAAATAAAGTGCAGAATTTCCTTTCAGTAAAAAATTACACAGCTTGGGGATAACCAACTTAAATGATATTTCAGTATCATGCTCACCTTGTTTCTTTGATTCAAAGGTTCAATTGTTAATGAGTCAACACCAATGTCAATAATGGAACCCAGCTGGAACCCATCCAAGGGATGTGGAGCCCACACAGGCTTCCCGTCGTCCATGCTCACTTTTCAGAACTTACCACGATTTCCTAGGCTAAGAAAACAAAAACACAGACAAGTAGGTTTATGCATTTTATAAAAAAAGCACATGCATCTTATGCACACTGCACTAGCAATTTAAAATGGTTTCTATCAAGTAGGATTACTTTAAAATGACATCATGATCAGCACAGTCATGGTAGGCCAAATTGCCTGTTCCTGTATAGTACTGTCCTAAATTCTGTGCACTCTAAGTCTTACTGTAGTATATTTCACGTGTACAGTGGTGCCTTTGAGCTCCTTGCACTTGAGCTGGAAGAAAATGAGGGGACCGAAGGAAAGAAAAAGTAAAAAGTAAAATCAACAAGTGTCTCCAGAAGTAATTTGAAAGGAAGGTGACAGGGTGACAAAGTGATAAAGACAATGGTGCACTGTGGTCAAATCTATAACCAAGGGTGATGGAAAACTTGGAATGGGGTGGGGAAGTTGGTGGTCGAGAACAAGAATAATATTAGTGCTGTCAGGTGAAATTGAAGAGCTGAAAAATGGCAAAGACTATGTAACTGGTGAAGGGAGAGGTGAAGTCATGTCACAATTTGAAGACGAATGAACATTTCAATACAAGTTTTCCATTTCAATGGCTTTTCTCAAAGGTCATAAACCAGTAAACAAGACAAATATTTATATAACAAGAGATAACGAGGTGTAAACCTGGATGAACACAGCAGGCCAAGCGACCTCAGGAGCAGGAAAGCTGATGTTTTGGGCCTGGACCTTTCTTCAGAAATTTAAAGAACAAGGTGTCTTTTTCACCCTCTTAATGATGAGCTAATAAAAAAAGTTCTCTAAATCGCAGAATCATGGGAACAAGTAAGAAGTTAAACAGATTATTTTTGATAAGCTGAGAAACATGGCCAAAACAAAAAAAAATGATGTTTTGGACAAAAAAGTAGGTGGATTTAAAAAATGGTGGTTTTATAGCAATGGCTTTAGACATTTCCTACACCGATTTATTGACTAAATCACAATTATATGGGTAAATTCAGCAGGTATTAAGCAACATTGGGCACAGTTGTGGAAAAAATATGCTCACAGATCAGCCATGAATTCATTGAATGTGGCAGAGGAAATCTTCTCTAAATCAACAGTTTTATTTAGTTAAATTACTGCATGAAATGACTAATTACCATCACATCATCACTATTTTTAAATTAGGCAATTTTAATAGGTGTGTTAATGATATCCATTGGCACAACATAATATCACAAGGTAAGACAAAATGACCTTGATGTAAATCGGCTAAGGGCCTGACTGATTTCTGTTGTCCCAGCTTGAAATAACATACAAGAGGCATTGTGGAGAAGGGGAGTTGAAGATGGGATTAGTAGTCAGCAGGGACAATGGGGTCAAGAGTTGATTTGCAAAGAGATGGGTAATGCTGACAGATTTAGAGGATGGGGGGGGTTACTCTTGCACCTGCCCTAAGGAGTGCAAGACAAAAATGTTTCTGCAATATAGGTCTCTCTTTTCAGCAATGTTGAAGTTCTGAATTACAAAAGAACTGTTTCCTACCCATCCTAACAGGATAAAATTGATTCCTTCGTCCAAGTCACTACCGTAGATCATAAACAGTTTCGATCACAGCACAGATCCCTACAGCATTTCATTAGTCACAGTTTGCCAGTCTTAAAATGACCCAAGTAACCGCACTGCTTCTTGTTAGCTAACCAGTCATACATCACTTCCAGCACCTTGTGTAATAATCTCATATCTGACACCTTAAAAGGTGGTCTTTAGAAATCTTAATGTACAATATTTATGCAAGTGTTCATCACATCCTCAAGAATCTCTAATAAATTTGTCAAGCAAAATTCCCCTTTCACAAAGGCATAATCGACTCTGGCCCAGCTATGATTCTCTACGTTCACCACACTTCCTTAAATAATGGATTCTAGCATTTTCCAAATGACAGATGTCAGGCAAACTGGCTTATAGCCACTTGCTTTCTATTTCTCTCCTTTCTTAACTGCCAATTTAATATTTTTGTTTATCAAATCTGCCAGGACCTTGCCAGAATCTGGAGACATTTGGAAGAGGATTATAAACCAACACGTCCAATCTCTGTGCAACCACGTTTAAAAAAACCTGGGACACTCTTACTATGGTACTGGTGGATTGTGCTCCAGTCCTGGAGAAAGTTTTGAATCTGGAACCTTCTGACTCAGAAGCAAAAAGGTGTAACCAAATAAGCAGGACCACATAGGTCAGAACAACTCAAAGGCATAATATTCTAAAGCAGGACCTGTGGCAATGCAAGTGCAAAGTTTAAAAAAAAGGGGCCTGGATCGTCCATTACCAGACAGACAGACAGTCATTAGTCCAGCTCAGATAGGAGTTGTGCAACAGGGACACTGTCAGAATCCTCATCCTAGCACACTGAAGGAATTGCCTGGGGAGTTTAATTCTGCTGGGTGATTCTACTATGCCTGGAAAGTCAGAGTTTAAAATTGTGGAGACTTGGGAGGATTCCAATGAAGTAAAGTAGTTACCCAGGAAAAATTAGATTATTAAATACCTAGCCTAACTCCTGAGCAATTATTAAACCCCCACATACTTCTTTCTGCCAACTACAGCACACTCAACTCTGGTCCAATCTCCCCTTCCTCCCACCCAAGATAGCTATATAAGCACTCGCTGAACCTAGCCTTTCCGACAGTACTGTCTTGATTCTCATGGAGCAGGTTAATTGGGATTTCGCCCAATCTTCTACAATGGATTTGTCGTCAGTCTTTATACTTCAACTGTAAACATATCATTCAGTGTGACAAGTTCATTAAAATTATATTCATGGCTCTACTTCACTGCAAGGTCTTTGCATAATTGGGATGCAACATGCATACCAATCAGAAATAAAGGACAGAAGCAGTTTGCCTTTATAGGGTGCCTTTCATGCTCTCAGGAAATTCCAATGTGTCCCACAACCAAGTACTGAAGTGTATTTACAGTTGCAATGAAAGAACTCTCGAGCCATTTTGTACACAGCAAAGTTCCACAAACAACATTGCGATAAATGACCAAATAATGAAAAATATAAATCATCTTATTCGATATTTTCCTACATTTTCCTTCAATAAATACTCAAAATGGCATTCAACAGACCACAGGTCTCACGATTTTGACTGCAGGACAAAAGGTTAGTCAGGACAGATGTAGAGCTCATTAGTTACATGGAATCTTGTATTTCACTTGGGACTTCAAACATCGCATCTGAAAGGTAGTGTCTGCAATGCAGTCCTGTGTAGAGATGACACATGCTGATGTGAAACACAAATCCATGAATTTTTGGAAGACACTACTGCCACATCTGTCACCAGCAAATGAACTTACTATGGTACACATGGATGATATTCACTGGATCGGGAATTACTGCGCTCCAGCAGATGTATTATTTCTATTTATCAATTTGCTTTGCCTTGTAATTTCACTTGTGCATGCTAGGAGAACTTCAATTCAGTTCTTGCCCTGCAAACTGAACAGTTCTAGTCACGAAGGGGTCACATTACCTGAAGAAGGGTCTCAACCCAAAACGTCAACTTTCCTGCTCCTCTGATGCTGCTTGGCCTGCTGTGTTCATCAAGCTCTACACCGTGTTATCTCTCGTCACTAAGGACCAATTTTAGTTTGCATCTTCTAAAAAGCAAGCAACTGAACCAAAAAAAGACTCAAATTCTGAACACAGTGAACAAAGACTCACTTTAAAAGGTCCTAAAAGACTGAAGTGCCCACTGGAAGCAGAAAGATTAGTTGTTCTGCTAGTGTATTACAGAATTATTTGACAAGGCAAATTCGTTACCTAGTTAATGCGATTAATGCACAACGCATGTTATTTGTTTGCCAGGACCACATTGATGGTTTTGATTCACTGCTGCTCTCTGAAAGTAGTGGGGTGGGGTGGGGTGGGCGGCAGTGGTGGTGTGCGAGAACAGAGTATTAGGTAACATGGAAGCATTACCACCAGGCTCCCCTTCAAACCACTCAAAGTCTTGGCAACCCTAACCTAGGAGTACTGTGGTAATTTTTTGCAATACATGGACTATAGTAGTTTGGAAAGAACTTATTACTTGCTTCTCAAGGGTATCTCAGGTTGGGCAATCAATACTGACCTTGCTGCCCATATGGCAAGAGATAATTAGAAATAACTGGTTCTATCTACCATTAAAAAAGCACCAACGATGCCATGAACTATTCTATTCTATTCTATTGTGAAGCCTGTACAGCCAGTTGAATTATATCTTAAAAATTCCAGTGTACTAATTTAATAACAGAAAACTCTGATGGTGCCAGTCATCCCTCAACTATTCATTAAAAACAAATTAACAAGTCATTGATCTCAATAATATTTAAGGGTTTCTTCTGTATAAAATCATTGGCAATTTTCATCATAACCATACTTTTAAAATCAGAGAAGTGTCTGAAGTATAGAAGCACATGATTATGTCTAACCGTCCCTGAAAGAAGTTACTGCGAAATCCATTGCAATTCTGGTTTTTCCCAAAAGGGAATGCACACTAACCTCATGTGAATACCTCACTGAGGTTCAATGACCTTAGAACTCCAGCAGTATCTCTGAATTTAAGAGTTGGAGCTGTACCATTTACTAGCGGAGCACTGATGTGCTTCCTGCTACTTAATCAGGAAGGGTCCCTTTGGGATTCCCCCCTTTAAGATATCAGCCACATCAGTTGATGGTTGTTAGTACTAAAAAAGTGCCAGTGTTAACTATGGGTCTACCTGCTCATGCTTCTTTAATGATAGTCATGCCAGTTGGTCAGCCATTAATAACAAACCATAGCTCAACAGTTGTTACTGAAACTCCTTAATGTTTCAAAAAGTGCCTCTGCAACAGTCTCCACATTTGAAAGTAACAATGTGAATTGCATTAGGATCTCAGTGAGATACTGACTGAACAGCCACTACGTTGAGTTGTACAAAATTGAGTCTCTACTATCAAAAACTATATTAAATCTACACTAGCCCCATTTTCCAGCGCTTGGTCCATAGCTCTCAATGTCATGGCCTTCCAAGTGCTCATGTATGTTCTTTTGAAAAAAGAGGTGCCCCACTTCAACCACTCCCAGACAGTACATTCCAGAGTTCTAACACCTTTTGCATAAAAAAGAAATTCTTCAAATTCTCTCCAAACCTCCGACACCTCACCTTAAAAATTATGTCCCTTTGCTATTGGCTATTTAAAGTCAGGTGGGAGAACAGCAGCTTTCTATCCACTCTTCCATACCTCACAGCCTTCTCTGCTCCAAAGAAAGCAATCCGAGCCTATCCAGGTTCTTTGTCGCTGAAATGCTCTATGCCAGACAACAGCCTCACATACCGCCCCCACCAACCTCTGCATCCAACGCATCATCCTCCGACACTTCCGCCATCTGCAATCTGACCCTTCCAAAGACATTTTTCCCTCCCCATCCTTATCTACTTTTCGGAGGGACCACTCTCTCAGTGACTCCCTTGTCCGCTCCACTCTTCCAGCCCCACCACACCCGGCACTTTTCCCTGCAACCACAGGAAGTGCTAGACCTGCCCCTATACCTCCCCCCCCACCCCCTCCCCCTCACCCCCATCCCAGGCCACAAAAATTTCCACATCTAACAGACGTGCAGGTGAGCATCTGCTTATGTGGTATACTGCATCAGCTATTCCTGTTGTGGACTCCTCTACATTGGGGAAACCAAGCAGAGGCCTGGGGACTGCTTTGCAGAACACCTACGCTCAGTTCGCAATAAACAACTGCGCCTCCCAGTCACAAACCATTTCAACTCCCCCTCCCGATCCTCAGACGACATGTCCATCTTGGGCCTCCTGCAGTGCCACAATAATGCCACCTGAAGGTTGCAGGAACAGCACCTCATTCCGTTTGAGAACCCTGCAGCCCAATGGTATCAATGTGGACTTCACGAGCTTCAAAATCTCCCCTCCCCCTACCGCATGCCAAAACCAGCCCAGCTCATTCCCATCTCCCCAACTTGTCCCTCCTCCCACCTCAAGCCCCAGCCCCATCTCCTGCCTACTAACCTCATCCCACCCGCTTGACCTGTACGTCCTCCCTGGACTGACCTAACTCCCCACCTACACTCACCTTTACTGGCTCCATTCCCACCTCTTTGGCCTGTCTGTCTCCTCTCCAACTATCTTCTCCTCTATCCATCTTCTATCTGCCTCCCCCCTTTCCCTATTTATATCAGAACCACCTTCCACTTCCCCTCCCCCATTTCTGAAGAAGGGTCTAGACCCAAAACGTCAGCCTTCCTTCTCCTCTGATGCTGCTTGGCCTGCTGTGTTCATCCAGCTCTACACCTAGTTATCTCAGATTCTCCAGCATCTGCAGTTCCTACTATTACTGAAACAGCCTGGTGAATCTCTTCTGCAGCCCCTCCAGTGCAATCACAGCCTTCCGGTGGCCAGATCCCTGTGGTAGGCCGCTAGACACTGGCCGCCAAACGCACAAACAGACTTCTACCACCCTCTGTCTCATGCATTAAGCCAATTCTGAATCCAACTTTTAGATCCCATGCGCTCTTACCTTCCTGTCAGTCTCCCATGCAAGGCCTTTTTAGAAGCTTTGCTGGAATCCATTTAAATTATATCAACTGCACTATCCTCATCGACACAACTGATGGCCACCTCGAAAAATTCCAACCGATTTGTTAGGTATGACCTCCCTCTGACATAGCAATGCTGACTACCCCCTAATCAATCACTGTCTCTCCAACTGGAGACTAATTTGCTCCTTCAGAAATTTACCTCAACAGTTTCTCTACCGCTCATGCAAGACTCATTAGTCTGTAAATCCCCGATTTATCTCTACCACACTTTTTGAAAAGCAGAACCATATTAGCTGTCTTGTAGTCCTTTGCGGCCTCTCGTGGTCAGACAGGAAGTAAAAATTTAGATCAGAGCCTATTAATTTCTTCCCTCATATCCACAAAACAGGCTCAGATACAACCTGTCC